>NC_135783.1:110545196-110863008 GCF_051106095.1 Pogona vitticeps | reverse complement strand
CTGTTGATGCAGAATATAACAGAGCATAACCGAATAAAACAGTCTCAACAATTTTTGCCTCGATTTTCTAATATCTGGAGAGCTGTGGATGAGAAGAGATACCAGACTGATGTGGAATAAAATTATGCCAACGCTTTCCATCAGTGTTCTCAAAATAGTCGGACCTTTTGCTAATGCACAAAATTTGAATTTCTTCAGTAATTTCTAACAGCCATTTTGCAGGATCTCTCTCCAAATAAGGAAAGGTGACAGGAATGATGTGTTCTGCTGGTATATTTAACTCAGGAATTTTGTCTGCATTGAGATGGGGAGAACATGAACTTATCTCCCTGAGGGTCTTATCCAAAGCCATAACTCAGGCATGTTGAAACTTATTTGGAGCGGGTTTTTTCCTGTTGAACCCCAAACAAGAGTGAATTTCCCTAATATCTTTGAATCTGACCCCACTTCCAGAATTATACAAATCTAGCCGTTCTTGTCACTTTCTTGGCTGCCTGTTACCAGCACATTTAAAGAACTATTACAGTTTACAGTTGCTGCCTATTGGCAGAGGGATGCGTTTCCATAAAAGGGAGGTTGGTGAAGATACACCTGAAGTAGCCATCTGAACTAAACAGGGCAGAAGGTGAGATGGAGGGGAGCAGCAACTATACAGTTACGCAAAAGGAGAGAGCAATAGGGTGTTGGTTGTCCCCAAAACTGCCCACCAATTCAAATATCCAGGATAACATTCATGTGATACGCTCAGGTTGACAACATGGCTGCTAAATTTGAGACTGGTGAATAGGAAAACAATAACTAACCAGGACTTGATCCAGGATGACCATGCTGATTTGGTCTGTATAACAGAGAAATATATATGTAAAATATATATATATATGACCATGCTGATTTGGTCTGTATAACAGAGAAATATATATATATATATATATATATATATATATATATATATATATATATATATATATATATATATATATATTATATATATATATATATATATATATATATATATATATTATATATATATATATATTATATATATATATATAATATATATATATATATATATATATATATATATATATATATATATATATATATATATATATATATATATACTATATTATATATATATATATATATATATATATATATATTATATATATATATATATATATATATATATATATATATAATATATATATATATATATATATATATATATATATATATATATATATATATATATCTGTTATACAGACCAAATCAGCATGGTCATATATATATATATATATATATATATATATATATATATATATATATATATATATATATATATATATATATATATATTACAAACAGTGAGCAGCAGTGCAGTAATGCCAATTTTATTGTGGTCCTCTCTCTTACGTGAGGCCTGTGGCAACTACCCATGCCTCCCCCCCCTTTAAAAGGAACTGATTGCAAAATGTGTGAGGTGTCAAAAAAATCTCCAGAAGTATTCCCTCCTCGAAGATTTGGGTAGAGTGAAGCACTGTTTGAGGAATTTTCCATGTACTCATATAAAGCAGGGACAGAAAAGAAACAAAACACATCAAAGTGAAGATAAACAGTTGCCGTTCGAGAAAATATACAGTACCTGGAGAGAAATTTCTATCTGTCAGAACAAGAAATTGAAAAGAGCTGTCTGTGGACTCCTACAACAATCTACTACAGTTTGTTTCAACACATATAATTAATCACTTTTCCTCATTTTATGAAGTGTACCATAGGCTTTCTGTAAGAGCATACATGGAGTTAGACTGACTTGTGAGAGACAAGACTTTATGAGTGGCCCCAAGCCTCAGGTCTTTAAAAAGAAAAGTAACAAATATAATTACTTACTCCATCAGAACGTCCTGAATTGTGCTCTCAAGAACTTGAGCCCTGTCTAAAATAGGAGTTACTTGCTTGGTTGCTTATTTATTTATTTATTTATTTTCAATCTGCCCTATATTAGTCCATGGATCTCAAGGCAGTGAATAAAAACTGCATCTGTCCCAATCCTGGGAACAAAACAGTCAATAATAATAAATCAGGTAACGAATAATTACCTATTCTTTAATCACATCCCAGTTTGTTGGCTGGAACAGCTACCTCACTTTGCCTAATGTTAGGGCTTGCCATGCATTTACACATCATAACAATAATTTTACTGAGTCTTTAATCTTCATTTCTCTCACCACCTTTACAGTGTGCATGTAAGTAACATCTGCGACAATCTACATTACATTTAAATGAACTTCATTAGACCGCTCGCAGGGGAGAATAAAAATTAAAGTCAACTTCTGTGGAGCAACAGCTGCTGCATGTTGAAACTGCCATGCATCTTGTAAGACAATCTTAATCAGGACAGGTCTCCCTCCTTGATTTCAATCACTAGCCAGTTCGTAATGCTAATAACAAGCCCCCAGAGATAAAGTAATCTGCTATGAATGTTGAACCAAGATAGGTTGAAAAAGATGAGACAAAGTTGGCTTAAGTTCAACTAGGAGTTGGTTCAATGACAGTATATAAAGACTTTCTTCTAATTTCTTTAAATGAATGACCTTTTTGCCCCAAAGGTTGTTAAACCATCTTGCTGAAACTATTTGAATAGGCAGTTAATCCATGCTTGCTTGGATGCATATCTATTTATTCATCTTTCAATTATTCTTCAGGCCTGATTTTTGTGTATATTTTCATAACTACATTCTGTATTACATACTACATTACTGCTTTCATTCAGCATCATTTATATAGCCTTGATCAGAATCTTGTTATGTTGGCAGAAATCAAGAGTAGTGAATTGCTATTAGCTGGAGGTGAGACTTCTGACCTCAACTAGTACAGTGGACCCTCGACTTACAGACGGCTCGACTTACAGACTTTTCGAGTTACAAACTTCTCTGGCCACAAAATTTAGATTCGCCTTGCAGCCGGAGAATCGACTTACAGACCAGAAAAAAAACAAAATGGAACAAAAATAGAATAAAAACCGCTGGTTATGGGATTAATTGTTTTCAATGCATTGTAGGTCAATGGAGATTCGACCTACAGACTTTTCGACTTGCAGCCACTGTTCCAATATGGATTAATTCCGTAAGTAGAGGGTCCCACTGTAGCAATCCTGGTAAGAGAGGAATGAAAAGAATTATCAATGACAATCAATCATGACAAATACCGCTTTTTGCACATGGAATGCCTTTGTCAGATCAAAAAGCAATGTGAGAAGTGTGTCCTTATTGGAACATGTTCCTTTCCATGGGATATACATACTCATCAATCCTGCATGAATGAAAAAATGAGTACGTCAAGCTAGTTAGCAGGAATGTATCCATTGTTACGCATCAAAGAACACATCAAACCACAAACGGCCAAATGACCAATGATTGTTTGCAAGCTGAGGGCCAAATATCTTATAATCTGAGAGATGCATGATTGATTTTCCTACTTCAAAAAAAGAAGCCCTAAAATTAGGACTGAGGAATGCTATTTTTTTCCAGATAAGTTCATTAACCCTTTCTCTGTTCCTCCTGCAAACTATTTTTGCCCTGAAAGCAAAAAACAGACCTGCGTCCTCACCAACACCACATCATAGAAGCTTCACAATTAGAAGTAGAGCTACCTTAAGAAGTAAGCATCCTTTGATTATCCTTCAACAAGTTTTCTCAGCCCTACAAGTTGTAAATCAGCTTGGTTTTGTTGGGATAATTGGCTACTGAAAGGCAGATAACAAGCATCGTTATTATAATGGTTGTGCATGCACAGGGGCTTTGAAAAATGTATCTCTAGAAGATAGTGTTTATACCTTATAAACAAGTCAATTCTTCCAGTACGGCTTATATATACAGTGCAAATGTGGGAGATTTTATTTGAAACACAACACAAGGGAAAATGGTTTAATGACCCTTCCCAAAGTACTGCTCCAAGCATATTACAAACCCCAGAAGTTGCATTCCTTGGGAGATCCATTTGCAGTGATGTTCTTTTTGAATCTTCTCATCACAAAAAATCCACCAGCAGAGCAACTACATTAAAGCTTCACCGGAGGAACGTTATTTCTTGAAACAGCTGCACCTGAGAATCAATGCGACAAAAGCGGTCATTTCTGTAGCAAAAGACATTTTGTCCCTAAGATTCAATTTACTGAAAAGGCATTTATTTAAATTATCAGACGCAAATAACCATTTTGTTATTTCCATTTCCATTAGAAAGAGAGCACATGCGAGAAATGATGGCTTGCTCTCAGGAGGGGCGGGGAGTGAGGGCATAATGACAACAAAAGTCAGCCTGACATCAGATTAGAAATGAACAATACTTCTACAAAGATATTTGTTGGAATGTCATTGTTGCTTTGAAACACATTCCCCCAAGGGAATGTGATTTATTCCACTTTGATTTGAGAAACTTTTCATTCTTTTCCTTTTGAAACAGCCATACAATGCAACTTGGAGGATATGAAATATATCTGCAACGAAGGCTGCTGTGACAGAAGAGGATGTAAATCAACAGTATGCTTTAGGATAAGCAGCAGCATTAGGAATATCCTGCATATTGGATGACGCCAGTGTTCAATTGCAACGGGCACCTTCAGGGCCTAAGTAGGTATATGATGCCAGTGTAGAAGCTTTGAAATCCATCATGTAAGGCGAAATGGTCTATATTCCTGAAGTCACTGCCATGAGCAAGGGTTGGCGGGAAGGCCCATCAGGCCTCAACAGTTTCTCCACCCCAATCCTAGGAGCATCTAAGACTGAAAGATAATTTCCTGGTGGGACAATCTGGCCCCTTGTGGTTGGGCAGCCATGAGTATAGTAGACCACCACATTTTATTTGCAGGCACAGTCAAGTTTGTTGGCAGTGCTCTTTCTCCTCATCAGTCAGTAGGGGCCGGACACCACCCAACGTCATGGGCATCCCAGATGGAGGGCAGGGCATGGAGCAGGAGCAGATTGCTTTCGCTCCAAAGGCTTGTCAGTGGCTCTTCAACCATCCATCAATCTAGAGACAGAGATGAATCAGGTCTTGCAGTGTCCGGGGTTGGTGTACCTGGTCAGTTCACTGAGCCCTTTTTCAGTTCAGTGAACTGGACCTGATCGATCAGGGCTGTTGCACTGCTGGTCAGGTACTGGGAGAGGAGCCTGAAAGAGCTCGCAGAGGTGGCTGCATCCCTTCGTTGCCTGTCTCCACCTTCTTGGGGTTCACAAAGTCAGGGTAGTTAGTAAGGAGTGGGCTGTCTCATCATAGGTAGCGTGTGGCCCACTTGTCAGAGGGGCCCATGAACAGGCCGATCATGAAGCCTATCTTTGTCCGGTTGTCAGGAAGTGATTCAGAGCAAAGTTCTATATCAAATTTGCAGTATGATAAGAAAGCAGGAAACCAGTTAGAAGATCTGTTGAACGTCTTGGGAGGTGGGGAAAGAAGCACTAGGCATTTGTACCTTGAGCCAGCAGACAGAGCAGACAGTGCCATCTGCAGGCTTTCCTCCTGGGCCTATAGAGTAGCTACTGCAGAATTAGCTGAATAATTTGGTCCAAAGGGGCTTCATTCCGCTATAACATAGCCTCCATCTTTGCCAAATGTGGGCTGAAAGCCAGCTGTCGTCCTGCGAGAGGGCTAAGTGTCTGAACAGGAATGAGAGAGTCAAACGTCAATCCAGGTGAAATACCAAATAGCCAGAGCTGAGTTTCAAGTAATTATATTCTGTCCTAACAGTGCATGATTTCAGATGCCAAGTAAAAAAATCTGGTTTTGAGGGTAAGCCGTCCAGTGCTATTGCCTCAAGCTGTTGTTGATGTTTTATTTTATTATTGTGTTGCTAGTTATTCTTAATCGCATGCCTCTCCAACACTGTGTTCTTTTAGGTTGGGATTTTACTACCTTTTTTTTATTTTGTTGACTTTTCTTCTTTTGTTAAATTTGTATATATTGCACATATATAATGATGATAATTATATTTGCTTTGTTTGAATTCATGTGTAAAGCTTTGTTGGTAGGATTCAAAAAGAAAGGCAGCATACATATTTTAAAAATAAATAAAATGTATTTCCATCCTGTACAGTTCCTGAGGCTTCGGGGAAAATGAAAATAAAGCAAAGCATGGTTTGTTTTTTTCAAAATTACCAAATATTGGAAATTCAGCTTACTCACACCTTTTTGTTTCTAGATAAACTGGCAAGTTCCCGTAAGACTGTACAATTCAAAATTTGTAAGCACAAATTTCACTTAATGAGAGAAAGAAAGAGATGAAGTGGCTCTCCACCAATGAAGCTGATTTGAATATAATTTGGCAGCTGTCAAATTCTATAGTTAGTCCTATTTCTGCTGTTTAAAAAATGGATACATTACATCTGCTGTCATTAACATTAACCACTGTCTCTTTTAACCTGATCTTTTATATAATCAGGAAGATTTATCCTTCAGTAATAATCTGGTATGTGCTTGCTCCCACCTCTCATTCTATTGTGTGTAATGTGTTCTATGCCCTCAAGTTGGAACTGACTTATAGCGGCCTTAATAGGGCTTTTGAGGCAAGTGAGCTATTTAAGGAGTGGTTTTATCAGTTCCACTCCCCCAATGAGTTTCCATGATCAAGTGGGGATTTGAATCTTGTTCTCATCATTCTGTCACTTTGCTCCAAATGGTCATTTCAGTCCTTGATTTTTATGCAGTCTAAAGCAGCCTTCCTTCAGCTCAACACAACTAGCCTGCACATGCAGTGTGAGATGGACTTCTCTATGGAAGGTGCACCCGTAGATAATGACCAGGCAGTTTGCAGTAAATTTAGCACTATATGTCCTTGCCTGGAGCATGAGAAGAGAAGCTAAAGAATTCCACTGAGCTCTGCAGAGATCCTCTCTTATGCATGCAACTGTATTTGCAGGAGCGGCAGATTGATCGTTCAGCTATATTTAGAGATGGATCTCTAAGCTCTGCTTTGGCCTTTGCAGCACCTTTATCTCATAGGCTGGAGTTTCAGCACATTGAGCAAGCAATCTGAGCTGGCGGTGTGCGTATTAGCTGGAACCGCTCTTCGTTCTTGACTTTTCTAAGGAACCATCTACTAAATATGTATGTTGCTTCTCTCAGGCTTTACTTCCTTTCTCTATTTTCTAGGACAGTGACGATGAACCTATGGCACGCGTGCCACAGCTGGCATGCTCTGGGCACACGAGCCATAAGTCTAGTGCAACAGGCAAAGGCAGCTACCTCCTTGAACAAGGAGACGCCACAGCAACGCCTCCAGGAGAAACACCTCTTCTGGGCACCGGGCCACTTGTGCAGTTCAACATATACGTAGTAGGTTTACTGGGTCCCTTAAAAAGTAAGGCAAACTGAATGTCCACTAGCAGATTTGAAAAGTATATGGATTTTTATTTATCTCCTCCTCTTCCTTCTTTTCCTTCAACCCATGTATCTCAATGCAACACAAGGTAAAAAAATATCCGTTATTTCTGTCGCCATAATATACTATAATATACTAAATATAAGGCTCTAAGTGCTGGTGGGATAGCTCAGTGGGAAAGGCTGTGAAGCCAAAGATTGATTCCCCACAGAGAGAGAGAGAGAGAGAGAGAGAGAGAGAGGCAGACGGTCTCCACCAGTATTCAAGCCTTCTCAGTTGTGGCCCCAGCTTTGTGGAATGGGCTTCTGCTTCAAATTTGTCAGGCCTCCTTCCTTCCTACCTTTAAAAAGATACTGAATACTACACTCCTCAAGGAAGCATTTAAAGGCATCCTTCTCCCAAGATAGCTGTGAGATCTGCCACCATCTGGTTTTGGATTATTTGTTGGGGTCTTAATTTTCTTTCTTTCTTTTTTGTTTTTGTTTAGGTTTCTCATTAAATCATAGAATCATAGAAAAGTGAAGTTGGAAGGGGCCTACAAGGCCATCAAGTCCAAACCCTTGCTCAATGCAGGAATACAACCAAAGCATATCTGCCAGGTGATTATCTAAGTTTTTCTTGAAGGCCTCCAGTTTATGATGAGGTGTGTTTGATTATGATGAGGTGTTCTTTCTTTCTTTCTTTCTTTCTTTCTTTCTTTCTTTCTTTCTTTCTTTCTTTCTTTCTTTCTTTCTTTCTTTCTTTCTAGAAGAGGTTTGGGGTAGTCTATATTTACCACCCAGAGTAGTTCATGTCACTAAATAATAATAAATTCTGCTTGGTTTTGCAGTGGAGTGGGCTTTCCTGATGGCAGCACTGTATGAGTCCAGGATAAGCTATCTGCTTGGCAGTTCATAAAAATGCTACTGCCACTCTCACGCTTGAGAGTGAGCATGATGCAAGAGACACTGGGCAGTGGAGAAGTCGTTAGCTACTGTATTTTTCCATGTATAAAACTGTACTTTTGTCTAAAATCTTTAGAGTAAAAATTGAGGGTCGTCTTATACACGGAAGTAAGCTGAGGAGAGAACAAACACAAGTAGAGAGGAAAGCAGGGATCAAAGCGATCCTGCAGCGCTTTGATCCCTTTCCCCCTACACTTGCTAAGCCCCACTTAGATTTCTTAATTTGGGGTTAGAAAAGTGGGGGGGGGTGTCTTATACATGGGGGCGTCTTATACACGGAAAAATATGGTACTTCTCCAACTTGGGCATCTGCAAATGAGTTGATATGGAGTGTGTGTGTACAGCAGCCTCATTATCAGGGTGCCAGGTGGTGGCACATACTGAGAGTACAGGCAAACCATTAGCCCTACAATTTGTAGGGTGAATGGCCTCCAGACAGCAGAACCTCATAGCCAGCATGGTGTGGACGACATCCCACTATGGCAAAGGACGGACAGCAAGGCTATGCATTATTTGCTTATTAACTGGTCCACGCTGCACCATATTGGAAGTTTCTTTTCTCTTCTGACTTTGTGTGTGTACACATACAAGCACTCTCAGAAAACTTGCCTGTTTTTCTTCCTCTTATCAAAACACAATCAAAAGTCCATCACTCACTCTACAAAAGATTTTGTGTAGCCCTGCAAAAATTTACTTTTATCTAGCTAGACATAAAATTGATCTGTTGCCAAAACAGGGTGGTGGTGAAAAGGGGAGAAGGGCTAAAATGCTGCTCAACAATCAAAACAAAACAGATGACATATAAAGGTCACTATGCACAGATCACAAGGTGTTGCTTCAGGCGGGTTACCAGTTAAAAAGCAAAAGCAAACAGACTAATTAGAATTTTAATAACGATGTGACATTGTCAGCCCCAGATAACACCAAGGACTTTATGATCTGTATCCTATTGTCTAAAAGTGGCATGGAAAAGCACATACATAAGCATCCCACACATATACACACTTCAGCAGCTTCTGTGGCAGAGGGCCATTCCTGAGCTGGTTGAGTGATTGATTATGCAGTTGGTGTACTTATGTGATAGGCCTCCCCCACCCCATTTGGACAATAAGATGCTGTTTTCTATACAGCATCTGTATTGGAGAACCTGGATGGTGTAGTGCAGTGGTCTTCAACCCTGGGCCTCCAGATGTTCTTGGACTTCAACTCCCAGAAATCCTGGCCAGCAGAGGTGGTGGTGAAGGCTTCTGGGAGTTGTAGTCCAAGAACATCTGGAGGCCCAAGGTTGGGGAACACTGGTGTAGTGGATAGAGTGATGGACTGGAATTCCAGAAACCTGGATTTGAATCCCTGTTTGGCCAGGGAAAATCATGGAAGGAAGAGTAGTAATGGTAAACCACTCTGTAAATATCTCACATGCCTTGAAAACCCCATTAGGATCACCATAAAGTTGGTACAACTTGCCAATAAAAATACATGGACATTTTACCCATCTATCTATATGTAAAACAGTGAAAAAGCAGCTTTGTTATGATATGTTCTAGGACTCCTTTCAGCAACGAGGATGCTCTTCAGTTGGACTTTGCCTATCCAAGGGTCCAGAGCAGCCCTCCCAAAACCAACACACTTCAGAGAGATAGGGCTAAAAGTCCCACCATCCCCTGACCATGTGGGGTAGAGATAATGAGAACGATATGGCTCGGCACATGTAGGGCAATGCTCTATTGCTGGGGGGGCAATGTGTAGCCTGTATAATTAAATTGTAAACCGCCCGGAGAGTGCTTGTAGCGCTATGGGGCGGTATATAAGTCCAAAAAAAAAAAAAGGAAAGAAAAGAAAATAAGTGGAATGATCATTTCAGATACTGTATTAAAATGAATGAAGAATACATGCATGGATATTGCCCACACTAACCGCTTGCTTTGGAGCCCTGGAGTGACTGGGCTTATGTCCTGGCATGCTGAGAATTTTTGCTTGAGATTCTATGTGAAAAAAGAATGCCCACAAAGCTTTGCCTTGAAAGGCAGACAGCATTGCAGAATGAGGCCCAGGCTTCACCTGCACTGATGAAGCTGGGCAAGGCTATTGGATCAATTGTATACTTTTACCAAATAAGTCCACGGTGAGTTCCCAGCATCTCTCAGCTTTTGGTCTCAGCATCCTTCCATTCAAAGAAGCCAAACGCATCATGTCCACATCTACAATCTGAATAGCACAGGATATTTATTCAGATTCACAGGGTTACCAACCAGGAAGCTAGACTATATCTTAGCAGTTTATTGGGTTTTTTTAAATTAAAAGCACATTATGCTAGATAATAATGCATTAAAATACAGAATGAGCATATATATACTGTATTTATTAACAGAATTTCTAAGGGAGGGAACTAGGCATTTCATGTGCTATGTTTCTACTCTCCTGGTCTAATTTAGATTTTAAAGAACAAGCCTCTCTCTCTTTTGAAGAGAAATGGAAGAAAAGTATTGTAGTATATGAGCCTGTATCATATGGATAAACACCTTGACTGAAAAATGCATCCCTTTCAAGTTCATTATTTTTATTCCATGACAGTAGAACTGAGTCTTACATTTCAGGATTAAATGAATAAAAGCCTCAAATCAATCTACAGTCCATTTCTAACCTTATGTAAAACAACTGGATTGCTATCTCTAAGCTTAGTATTTCTGAGATTGTCTTATCAACTGGAGCTTCACTCAAAGTGGTTAAGGTTCCAAAAGCACTAATCTTCTGATGGTATTACTATATCATTTCCTATATCTATTTAAATAACAACATCCATTGTGCCAACCAAGCCCTGGAACTTTGGGATCAATTGGCTAAAGGTGGCAGCAACCTCACTAAGGACACGTGTTGCAGTCTCAAACCTTTGGGGGAAGCAGACCACTTGGCCCATAATACCCCACTCTTCTCTGCCCAGATGAGCAGCTACACCAATGGAAGCCTCCATGGAGTGCCCGTTGATAATCTAACACTCTTTTCAAGCACAGAGAAACTGGAGTTCCATCAAGTTGCCATATTTAGTAATTTCAGTTACTGTAAAGCAGGAAAAGACAAAACGTAGTCTGTAGGCCTCATGTACTTTAACTATTGATTTAATTTTGCCCCCTCAATTGGGTTGGTGCAAAGGTCGGCAGGATTTGGATGATACTTGTGTGTCCTGCCCCTCAGATTTTCTGTGCCTCCCTCAATTTTTAGAATGAAAACAAATGCTCAAAAAGTGCCTTTCTTCCATCTCTCTCTCTCTCTCTCTCTCTCTCTCTCTCTCTCTCTCTCTCTCTCTCTCTCTCTCTCTCTCTCTCTCTGTGTGTGTGTGTGTGTGTGTGTGTGTGCATGTGCATGTGTGTGTTTGTGTGTGTGATGACAGCTATCTTTCCTTGGCAATTATAGGCCCGTCACCAATGTTTCTTTCATGAGCAAAGTGGTGAAGAGGGTGGTGGCTGAACAACGTCAGGCTCACTTGTATGAAACATGGATCCATTTCAGTCAGGCTTCAGGCCGCGCCATGGTACAGAGAGGGCATTGGTCACCCTGTATGATGACCTGTTGAGGGAGGCTGACAGGGGTAAAACGTCTCTGTTGGTTCTCCTCAACTTCTCAGCGGCCTTCGATACGGTATCCTCCTGGGGAGGCTCTCTGAGTTGGGAATTGGTGGGTTGGTGTTAGTCTGGCTCCGTTCCTTCTCGGAGGACTGTCCCCAGAGAGTACAGCTTGGGGAGAATGTCTCGGCCCCGTGGAGTCTCAATTGTGGGGTTCCTCAGGGGTCGATTATCTTCCCAATGCTGTTTAACATCTATATGAGACCACTGGGTGGGGTCATCAGGGGGTGTGGGGCATTGTGTCATCAATATGCTGATGACACCCAGCTCTACATCTCCTTTTTTCCAACCGCAGGTGATGCCGTCCTGTCCCTTCAGCACTGCCTGGGGACCGTACAACAGTGGATGCAGGAAAATGGGCTGAGGCTGAATCTGGACAAGATGGAAATTCTGAGGGTGGGTGCCCCCGTGGTTGGCGGCTTGGGTGACTCTCGTTTGGGGGGGGTGATCCTGGTGGGGTCCGCAGCTTGGGGATACATCTGGACCCGATGCTCACCATGGAAATGCAGGTGGCATTGGTAGTCCATACCGCCTTTTTCCATCTCTGGCGGATAGCCTGGCTGCGGCCCTATCTCGACACGGGGGCGCTCACTACCTTGGTGCATGTGCTCGTAATTTCAAGATTGGACCACTGTAGCGCACTCTAGGTGGGGCTGCCTTTGAGGCTGATGCAGAAACTTCAGGTGGTGCAGAACGTGGTGGCCCGACTCCTTAGCAGAGTGAGAAAATACCAGCATATTTTTCCTACTCTGGGCACACTGCATTGGCTGCCCATTCGATTCCGCATCAACTTCAAAGTTTTAATGCTTACTTATAAGGCCCTAAACGGTTTAGGACCTCGATATCTGGTGGAACACCTACTCCCACCAAGCTCTACCTGGACCACCCGTACGAGTCAGGAGATGAGGCTGAGGAGCCTGACGCTGAGAGAGGCCTGGAAGGAAAAGACACAAAATCGGGCCTTCTCGGCAGTGGCTCCTCACCTCTAGAACAACCTCCCTCTGGAGATTTGCATGGCCCCCACGCTGGGTACCTTTAAAAGCCAGTTAAAAACATGGATGTATATTCAGGCCTTCCCCCCGTCAGTACTTGATTTTCTTTTATTCTTTTAGATTTATTTCTTCACTTTGTATTGTAATTTGTTATTTGATGTTTTATATAGTATTCTTGGGTTTTATTGTTTCTGTGTTATGTTGTAAGCCGCCTAGAGTGGTCGTATAGACCAGATGGGCGGGGCATAAATCAAATAGGAGAAGGCTAGAGAGTAGATGGAGGAAGAACCCGATGGATTATAATAGGATAGCTGTCAAGTTCACAACTAACCTTTACCTGTCTAAGGCCTAGGTTCCCAACCTTTGTTACTTGGATGTTTTTGAACTGCAACTCCCAGAAACCCCAGCCAGCACAGTTAGTGGTGAAGGCTTCTGGGAGTTGCAGTCCACAACTCCTGAGTAAGCCAAGGTTGAGAACCAGTGGTCTAAGGTAAAGGCTGCTTGTCGAACTTATTTTGCTAACCGGATAAGCGAAGCGTCCAACCAGCAGGCGGAGTTATTCCGTATAGTGCGTGACCTATCCGGAACTGGTCTGGATGATAGGCCTCCCCTTAGTTTTTCACCTGACCAGTTTGCAGCCTTTTTAAAATCTAAAGTGGAGGCCATCCGACGGGACCTCTCTCCTTTTTTGAACACAGTAAGTCGAGCAGAGATGTCCAGCACTCCGTCTTGCCCGGTAACCCTTGACTCCTTTCAGCCTGTCACGTCTGATTCTGTGAACAGGGTGCTTGACCGCTGCCGAGCCACCTCCTCCTCCTTGGACCCTTGCCTGGCCTGGCTAATGAAAGCAGCCAGGCCGATAACAACAGAATGGGCCACTGCAATAATAAATGGGTCTTTCCTTGAGGGCAGGTTTCCCTCTGCCCTCAAGGAGACACTCATTAGGCCCATAAGAAAGAAACCTAATTTGGCGGCGGACGAAATTGGCAATTATAGGCCCGTCGCCAATATTTCTTTCATGAGCAAAGTAGTCAAGAGGGTGGTGGCTGACCAGCTTCAAGCACATCTGGATGAAACAGATGCCCTGGATCCTTTTCAGTCTGGCTTCAGGCCATGCCACGGTACAGAGACGGCATTGGTCACCCTGTACGATGACTTGTTGAGGGAGGCCAACAGCGGTAAAATTTCTTTGTTGGTCCTCCTTGACATCTCAGCAGCTTTCAATACCGTCGACCACGGTATCCTCCTGGGGAGGCTCTCTGAGTTGGGTATCAGTGGCTTGGCTCTAGCCTGGCTCTGTTCCTTCTTGGAGGACCGTCCCCAGAGAGTGCAACTTGGGGAGAGTATTTCAGCTCCGTGGAGTCTCAATTGTGGGGTTCCACAGGGGTTGATCATCTCCCCAATGCTGTTTAAAATCTATATGAGGCCGCTGGGTGGGGTCATCAGGGGATGTGGAGCATCGTGCCATCAATATGCTGATGACACCCAGCTCTATATTTCCTTTTCACCAACTGCAGGTGATTCCATCCTGTTCCTCCAGCACTGCCTGGGGGCCGTACAGCAGTGGATGCAGGAGAACGGGCTGAGGCTGAACCCGGACAAGACGGAAGTTCTGAGGGTGGGTGGCCCTGTGGACGGTGGCTTGGGAAACTCCCTCGTGTTTGGGGGGTGGCCCTGGCCGCGAAGAGTGGGGTCCGCAGCCTGGGGGTACAGAAGTGGTGCAGAATGCGGCGGCCAGACTCCTTACTGGAGTGAGAAAATACCAACATATCTCTCCTACTCTGGCCATGCTGCACTGGCTGCCCATCCGTTTCCGCATTGATTTCAAAGTGTTAATGCTTACATATAAAACCCTAAACAGTTTAGGACCTCGATACTTGGCAGAATGCTTACTCCCAACTAGTTCTACCCGTGTCACTCGCGCGAGCCAGGAGGTGAGGCTGAGGAGCCTGACGCTGAGGGAGGCCCGGAAAGAAAGAACTAGAAACCGGGCTTTCTCGGCGGTGGCTCCTTGTCTCTGGAATAACCTACCTCCGGAGATTCGCGCTGCACCCTCGCTGGGTACTTTTAAGAACCAACTAAAAACATGGATGTATAGGCAGGCCTTCCCTTCCAGTTAATCCCTGTCCTCTTTCCTTTTATTTTCTCTTTATTTGACTTATTTTTATTTTTCCCATCTTCTAGAAGCATTTAATTAATTAATTGTCATAATTTTTTTTAGAACTTGTTATCCTTATGTTGTAAGCCGCCTAGAGTGGTCGAAATGACTAGATAGGCGGGGTATAAATACAATAAATAAATAAATAAATAAATAAATAAATAAATAAATAAATAAATAAATAAATAAATAAATAAATAAATAAATAAATTTTCCATGTTCCAAGGTTCACCTCCATTGTTTTCAACAGAAGGGCCCTTTTTTCCAAATCAGAAGTCACTTTGAAAAGCTCAGGAAGTGGAAGAAGAGGTGAAATTGCTTGCTGTAGCCACTAGAGAGCACAGGGAAAATTTTGAGGGGAAAATAAACAAATGCAAATATTGGAGAGTGAGATGGAGTTGTCGAAGGACATTTCAAAGTTATTCATCTCTTAATATTTCAGATGAAGAAATCAGACCGAGGAACGGCTGGTTTGATCAAGAAACCCTATACGTAGAATGAAAATGGAAGGACTGTCAATCAGGGACTGGAAGATTAAGGAGTTTTTTTGTAAAGTATAATCAAGTGTGATATAAGTAGCATATCTGAATAATGTATGCCAGCAGTGTAACCTGGAGAATTCTGGACAATTAAAATGTAAGGCTCCCTTACATAATATGAAATATGAAAACTGGGAAGGCAAAGGGGAGACTGAGATAAAGGAAAGGGGGGAAATGAAGTAAAGATAAAATTGAAACGTCATATTCGTGGGCATTAATTATTGAAGGTTCAGTGACTTTGGACCAAATGATAAAGAAAGAGAACTCTTTTGTCAATTTGCAAAACTACAGTTTCCACCTAAAGTAATCTGAAGCCACTTGCATAGCCTTGAAAGGTATAGTCTCAAACAGAGGTCATAGATGAGCAGTTGGTGTTAAGGATCTGTAAGGATGCTTTTCTGGACCAAGGGTCCCTTCATTACAAGCCTTCCCACCCATCCCACCCCTTACTGACAGGCTGCCAACAGTAAGGGTGAACTTTTCAAGATGACTTCATTTCTCTCAAGAGATGGCCACAGTTTCAAAAACGGCTTCATTTTATCTTTCTTCTAATTCCAGGTTGCCTTGTTTACCTTGTAAAAGGATCACTCTCTCTTGCACATGGACCATTCTGGAAGCGGGTGGTGGTGGTGGGGAGCAAGAAAGGCTGCACTTACTGTTGCTTAGCAACCAGACTTTTCAGTCCTCCCCCAGGGTAGGTCCCAATGCACAGTTTGAATATCCACATTTTCTGGAAGAAGAAATGCCTTTTCATCACTTACCAATTTATCGAGCAACGTGTGAAAAGTTGACAAATAAACTAGTTGTAAATGACCAAGCCATCGTCAACCACGAAGTGCCTTTATTACAGTGGCTATGATAGATAAGCTGGGAAATTGAAACTATGCACAAGCATCATATGCTAGAGGCCTTATTTACAAACCAATTTTCAATGGCAAAACAGAACTCCAAATGTGCACCGCTAAGCAAAATGTAGTAAATAGGCCAAATCTCCTACTGGGGTTTTTCTTTTCTTTTTTCTTTTGCTGTACAAGGCAGAGGAGAGAATTGCAACAGAGACTCTCTTTGTTAGAACAGCCTCTCGGGAGGGATGTGAGAAAGTCCAGAATGTTCTAAAGAAAGATCAGACTTCACATTCTGGGAAGCTTGAGGGTGGTGTTCGTGTAAAGGAACTCAGCATTTCAGTTTCTCTTCCTCTAATTGAACAACTTATGCCAGCACATAAAGTTGATTCTTACACTCTTCCCAATCACCTCAGAAGAATTATCCAATGGTCTTCTGACAGGTGAGTGTGGCATTCACCCAGGTCCTGAATATACATATGCTATTTGCTTAGACCAATTGGAGTGCTGAAGGGGTGGAGTCATGAGGTATAAGAGACTCAACAGCAGGAGGAGAAGGCCTTTAGATAGGTATTTGAGATAGACATAGGTAGGGTTTTGGGATGGAGATAGAGTGTTAAGTTAGAGAGTTTTGGGAGTTTGGGCGTGGGAGTGGTGTTTGAGGTTGGAGAAAGAAGAATGTTTGTTTAAGAGTTAACAGCATTATCAATAAACAATTTCTATATGGTTCTTTTAAAATGACATACGGCCAGGACATCTATCAGTAATAATAGGTGTTATTGATGAAATCAGTTGGTGGCAGCTGAGGGGCACGTAGCGTGAGCTCCTAATTTGGTGAAACAATCAGGCGTCTCCTACTTCATCAGGATGTTCAAAGGCTTGCAACTAATTCTATTAGACAACGTATGACAAGGTGACACTTCAAGCGACTTTAAGTTCAACAGTGGATTGTCAAGTTAATATGAAGTCTAAGAAGGACAATCCAAAGATGATCACTATGATAAATCACTTGGAAAGGATAAACTGCAGCCCTCCGAATGGACTGACGTTCCCTTCAGTTTTAGCTGGAATCCCCAATGGTGAGTGATGGAGTCTAACAACTTCTGGGGGGGCCACAGATGCCAACACCTGCTTCAAGAGGCCAACTTCACACATGTGGGGCACAGGCAGCCCACAAAATTAAACTTTCCACAATCCAAAACATGGCTGAAAAAGAGCCACAAGCTGTTATTAGGAGTGTTTTGGTTGTCATAATGTGAGGAGGAAAAGCAGGTGAAAGTGATATTTAAATATGTTGGAGCCACACAGAGAAGTTAAGGTTTTACATGTCCAAACATCATTTTACAATTGTATCCAGAAATTCAGTCCAGTTACTGAACATTTGGTACCACAGTGTTCTAGTGGTACCCCACACATGTCCTGTCAAAAAACTGAGAATTATTTTTGGTATTTGCTAAGCATTCTGTCTAGTCATGACTGACTGACTTACATAAATCACATTAATGTAGCTGAATTTCAGCAAACATACTCTCAACCTTTTAGCTGAGACTACCATCATAATCTGAAATTCTATGAAGAAGGTCAAAATAAGCAGAGGAGGCTGAACACCACCAGTGGAAAGTTATGGCAGTAGAGATATGGCTGAGAATGCGTCAGTGAGGCTATAGAGTCAAAATGAAGGCCACAAATGAATAGAACCTCAAATTATTTCAGTTTTGCCAAGGTTGTTATTTCTAAATGAATATAACCAAAGCCTAAAATTGCCTAAAGTCTGTTTGTACCTCAAAATAGAAAAATGTATGTAATATGATATATTCATTTATTCATATATTCATTTGTTCATTTCTTACATTTACAGCTCACTGTATTCTACCGGGTTCGCACAGGGCTACATACATCAACATATTTCATGTCCCAAAAGACTCCGCTATCTAGGTAATTAAAGAGCATAAAAGAGGAGATAGATATTAAGACAGTATTTATGGAGAAAAGCTAAAAATAGATTAGCTGTGCAACCCTAACTCGAAGATGGGCTGGCTCCAGGGTGTCAGAAATAGAGAGAAACCTCTTATGTCAGCAGAAATCCTTGTGAGCCATCAGAAATGCCTTTGTGCTGGCAGAACCCCTTTCTGTTGGTTGATCTCAGAGATCTCTGCCAGCAGTACTGCTCTGCTGAATGAAGTATCTTGAGAGAATGAGCCAAAAAAGCCCCCCATGCCCAAAGTGGGGGTGGACTAGAAGGGCACAGCAAAGGAGAAGGAGAATTATGCTAGGTCCAAACCTTCTCCAGTCCAAGGACACAATCATGATGCTGGCACAAAATTAGGGCAGGTCAATGATACTTTTAAGTAATTGCCAGCATCCCTAGGCTGGGCGGGGGTTAGGGTGGGGTTAAATATAGCTTCACGTGGCCTAGTATCAGCTTGGCTAGTTAGGACTGCATTCTGAGGTTTAGCCTCATCGTTTACTTTTATTTCGTATTGCAATCATTGTCAGCTCCTTACCCATGTTTTTTTCTAGTGGTGGTTTGGTTCCCTTCGCCAGGTCTTGAAAAATCCCAGCCTCCTCCATTTAAAAATAAATGAGAGACAGAGGTTTTTCAAAAAGCCCCATGCAAATAGCAATGTCCTTCCTGCCCCATTCCAAGCTGCCACAATAAATACGACCAAATTCAATGTGTAACACTAACCTTTCGTACAAGATTCAAAAATGGGAAAATCCTGTTCTGCATGCTTCCTACCCACGGGTCAAAAGAGATGTTAAGAGGAATGTTACAATGGGGCGTCGTCAAAGACACACACCTGGGCGATCACATTTCCACATTAAGCTTATGTTTACCTGCCAATGGCCAAGCATAAAACAAAGCATACTAAATACAAGATTGGTAGTGGAGGGGAAATCTCACACAGATTGCTTTCACTACTTGGGGGAGTACCTTTTCTAAAAATGGGCTAAGCACATCAGCCAATTTTACCCCAAGTCTCCTAATCAATTGCCAGCATGAGGGCACTTCCAGCAGAGGCCACCTGCCATACTGCTTCCCCTGGTATCTTCTGAACTCTATTCTTGAAATAGGCTAGGGTGGAGAACATATGGCTCTCTGGGTCCACAACTACATGACACAAACACAAACATTTTAAAGAAAAAACAGACTAGGGCTTCTGTCACTGGTCAGCCCGTGTTGAGGTTGAGGCAGGAGAGTCCTCACATGCAGCAAAAGCAGAGCTGTTGGGACTGCCTTTCCGGCAAAAACAGTGTCGCCACTCAGCCGGTGTTGGGAGGCTTCCTGGCTACCTGGCTGGCTGGGGGCATTTTTTGCCAAGGAGACGAAGCTCCAGTAGCACCATGTCAAGCAAGGCAAGCTGCTACCCCAACCTGGCGCTGTCAGGACAGGCAGGAACCCTCCCAGCACTGGCCAGCCTGTGGCCCAGCAGCTGATCCACCTCCTGCTTTAAAGCAAGGAATTGCATTAAAATAGAATGAGCAAAACAGGCAATTTTGTACCTGTCTGAAGATCACCCACAGCAAAACATACGTAGTGCCTGCTTACAGCCTTGTGATGTTTTATTTAGTCCTAATAAAAGCATTGACGTTACACCTTGGAAAAAGGTCCGCAGGAGGCGTGCTGGAAGAGCTTAGTCTCAGCTATGGTAGAGGTTGCCATAGGGCTTAAAATAGTTATATTTTTTGGAGTATAACTCCCAGAATCACCTCATCCACATGGCCTGTGGTTATGCTATTTGGAAGAGTCCTGAGTGTTATCTTTCTAATTCTCAGAAGCACAATCTTGGCTTATGTTTTGGAACTCTCTCCATGCTTCTGTTGGATGTGACTCTCACAGCCTCTCGCTCTGAGTGAGAAAGTCAGGAAGGGAGAAAACCTCGGAAATCTGGAATTTGCCGGTTAATTCATGGTCTTTCTTTTCTCTTGGCAGAAACAACAATTTGTGCAGAATTAATTACAGTTTCGGTGTAACATGGCATCTTTCCTCTACAAGATTCCCTGGACACAATATTGACTGGGCAGACTTTGGCTATTTCTGATGCAAAAAAACTGCAGGCAACAACTGAACAAACAAACAAAAAATGAGTAAATGAGGCTGGGGGTTCAAAGAACAAAACAGAACAGAAACAGAAAAATAAGACCATAGAGTCATGCTGGTGCAGGTTTGCCTCTCTCAAGAGATGTATCTCAGTGTGGCAAGACTTAGAAAATCACTGAGAACAAGAAAATTTTCAAATATTCTCCACATGCCCACTCCTAAGTATATCCATTTTATGCTGTCTGAATCCTCTCAACCTCTTTGATTCTTTCCCTACATGCATGTATTCTCTTAATGGCAGGTAAGCAATTTTGAAGCCAGAAGGCAGCTTCCTGTGCTCTTGATCTGACATTTGTAAGCTATAACAGAAGCTTCGAAAGCCATTTATGGCTGTGTGTCCCCCACCCCCACTCCTTCGCACCTGGTCCTCCTGCTGAACATTCGAACAGTACCTAAATTGTGGCTGTTTTCCCAGCATGGAGATAAAGTGAGAAGGAAAGCTTCACCTGCTCAATCTGTGTTTATCAGGGTGTTGCAAAAATATAGAAGAGTACAGCCAGCAAGATTTCTCCTGTGATTGAAGAATGAGGAGCCTGAGATTTTATGTTGCTACTTGATAAACAGCATAACTTGTGCTGGTATTCAAAATCTGGGCAGTTTCTTTATTTGGACTGTAGTTTCCAGAATCCACCAGTCAATATGGCCACAGTTGGGTAGCCCAATCCAGGTGGTCTGACATTTGTACTAATACAAACAAGGATCCTCCAGCGTGGCAGAAATGGCTTGGTTTGGACACCCAATTTCTGCATTGTATAAAAAGCTTTGAAACATAGGAATCTGTGTTTCTGACTCCTGTTACTTTGCCGTAGACTATCTTATGTTCTTGATGGCAAGGAACCATCAACATATAGAGGCGCCAGCTCAGATGCTGTGGATGCCAACTGCCCACGGAGAACACTTTTCCCTATGTTAATAACCAGATAGTTATTGTGGGTTTTTTGGGCTCTTTGGCCATGTTCTGAAGGTTGTTCTTCCTAACGTTTCGCCAGTCTCTGTGGCCGGCATCTTCAGAGGACAGCACTCTGTGCTCTGGTGTAGTTGGCTTTGGGAGTGCAGTATTTATAGCTGTGAGATAGGCCTTTGTCTTTTCCTGTAGATGGGTGATTAGTGTGTATTGTTGTGCTAAGGAGAAGAGATTATCTGTTCCTGTGGTTGATGGGTGTCATTAGCTGGTCTTTTGTATGTAGTGATCCCCTGTCCTTGTGGCTGGGTAGAGTTCGTTGACCTTTTGCAAGCTGTATTTTTAATGTATAAAAAATTAGAGATGGGATTGGTCGAATACCCCTGCACAGGTGGACCTAATGAGGGTGCGCCAGCTCCACACTCCCTTCCAATCTCTCCGGAGCTCGTGGTCGAGTAGCTACTCATCAGCCTGCCAGGGAGGCTCATCTTCCCTCCTTCTGCCAGGTGTATGAATACGAATACCCCCATCTCTTCTCCATGGGTTGTGGAGGGAGCTGTGCTTAAGGAGAGTCCTGGTACTGAATCCAATCACTCTACAACTGCTGTTTGATGTGATTTCTGCTTGTAGCTGTGGGGGAAGGAAAGTGCTCAGAGTTTGGGGGCCTTGTTCTGCTAGTAGCCAAAGGAAGATCTAGTAATACTTGAGTTTCCTCTGGCTTAGGTTGCTAAGCTAGTACCACAGGGGTTGCAGCCTGTTGACGTTGCAGGGTTGATTTTTACCTTGGTATATCTACCCCTAAGAGGCACTCATGGTACCCAGTGTGATGTAATGGATAGAATGACAGATTAAGACTCAGGAAGCTTGCATTCAAATTCTCCCCCCCCCCCCCCCCGTTTAGCCATGGAAACTCACTGGGTGTGTGGAACTGGTAAAGCCACTCCTTAAACATCTCGCTTACTTTGAAAGCCCTATTAGGATCACTACAGATTTCTATAGCTCCCTGGAAAATATGGTAAAAGGAGGCCTACAAATTCAGTTCAGAGAGAACATGTGTGCTCACAAGTTATACAAGAAATGTACCAGCATGAAATGTAGTTGTAAATCTATCTTCCTGCATGGCCAGGGGCCATTAATCAGTTTTAGAACGTTGTAAACACAAATTTACAACCGCATCTCTGTTTTTCACATAGGCACAGCAACAGCTGGAAAGGGACTCGAAGGAATTTTAAATGCCATGCATCAGATGAATCCAAGTGACATGTTTTGCCCTCGCAGTATCTCCCTGTAACCTGAAAAAGTTGCCTCCTTTTGGCTGAAGGCAATGCTAGTATATCAGCTCACCAAATGGCTTAATTCCTTTTTAGAATCTAGAAAGGGGCAGGTTCCTTGAGGTTTATTTTACTATAAACTTATCACTGTTCTTCCTTGGAAGCCCTCAGGTTTTAAATTGGTGTACTTGCAGCTTGTGTTTTAATTTCTGTTATCCCTGAGTGGAGAAAATATGAGGTTGTCTACCTAGGAAATTATCCCATTCTGTAGCCCCCTGTTGGAATGGTTGGGATTACTCTACCCTGTTTCCCCAAAAATAAGACCTAACCTGAAAATAAGCCCTAGTGTGATTTTTCAGGATGCTCGTAATATAAGCCCTACCCCCAAAATAAGCCCTAGTTAAGTGAAACCCTGCCCTCCACCATTGCGCAGCATCGTGCAGCAACCAGAAGAAAATGACATGACTGTAAAACAAAACATCCCCTGAAAATAAGCCTTAATGCATTTTTGGAGCAAAAATTAATATAAAACCGTGTCATATTTTGGGGGAAACGTGGTATAAAACATTGACTACATGGTGGGGTTTCGTGTTTTTTTTAAGAGCATTCCAACCTGTCCGTAGTGGGGACCAATCCCTCCCAGATTGGTCTGGGGTTAGGAGCCTTCTGTTTGGGGATCAGTCCAAATAAACATGGTTTTCATGCTGTGAAATCACTCAGATTGCTCCAATGTGGGGTTGGGGGAGTTTTCTTTCTTCATGACAGTGGTCATTTGTAGAAGTGGTACCCTCTGCCCTATTTTGAAGTGGAAAATGTATTTTTATTTTAATTCTTTTTTTAAAAAAAATGCTTATACACTATTATGTTGTACCATAAAGTACAGGGCTGAAGATGATATCCTGGCTGAGCAGCTTTGCCTTTACACAGATTTATTGCCTGCCAGTTTTGTAAAGTTGACATTTCTCAACATCTGTCAGCGAAGACTACAGAGCACAATAGCACCGTAGGCAGTAATGTTTATTTTTTTTTAAAAAAGACAGAAATGTATTTTAGAGATGAAATCAACCAAAGGATCAGGGCAGGAGGTAGGGAATGAGAAGGGTGACCAAATGCACCAAAATAGAGCAATCTAACATGTGCTTGACTAAATCATAACTGCAGGGGCTGCAGGAGAGATCTGCATGCAAACAGAAGGAGCAATCTAATGAAGCCCCATCATTTCAAACCGTTCCAAAGTGATCCAGACTAGATTGCTCTCTGTCGTTAATGTAGCGATACCCTATGTCAGAGCGGCCCAAGCAGAAGGAATAGATAGTCCTTTGATCTGACTGAGCATGGCTGTTTTGGTTCTTATTTTCACCAAAACAGTCAGCTTATCATATATTATAAATGGCAAAAGTCAGATAGCATAGAGGAACATTTTGTGTAACTTGGCCAAAAACAAAATTATTTGTTCATTTGAAACTTTTGGAGTGCTGTCTCCAGTTCTGGCCACTCAGTTTTATACTGGAAAGTGGGAAGCCAAAGCATCTCAAGGAAAGCAATCAAGATGGTGTTGTCATTATGTGCTCCCAAGTCACTTCTGATCTATAGACATCCTATGAATCAATTACATCCCAAAATTCCTGTTGTTAGCAGAACTGTACGTGTCTTGCCAAATAAAAGCAGTCATTTCCTAATGAGTCAATCTCATCTTTGGCTTCTATTTGTCCCACCACGTTCCACTCTTCTTAGCATTATCTTGTCCAGTGAGTCTTGTCTTCTCATGTGTCCAAAGTACAATAGCTTCAGGTTAGCCATTGTAGGTCTGAGGGAGACTTCAAGCTCAATTTGATCTAGAATCCATTTATTTGTCTTTCCGGAAATCTGTAAAGTGCTTCTCCATCAAATTTTGAATGAATCAATTGTTTCCCTGTCAGTTTTCTTCACTGTCCAGCTTTCGTATCCATACACAACTGTCAGGAGTACCATCGCATCCATGATCTTGGCTTACTTCACCAGCAACACATCTTTACACTTGAGGATTTTTCTAGTTATTTCATAACTGCCCTTCTCAGTCTCAGCCTTCTTCTGGTTTCTAAAGTTCTTGGGTTATGGTTCTGGAACCAAAAATAGAAAATAGAGGCAAACAGATTTTAGTGAAACACTAAGAGCAGCTTCTGAACAGTGAACATTTTAAAGCAGTAACACAGACTGCCTCAGCAGGGGGGTGCATTCTCCTTTTCTGGATGTGTTTAATCAGAGTCAATCTGCAATAGCTGCAGCTGCTTCCTATACCACAGAGACTGGATCAATTAGGGAGTTAGGACTAGATAGAAGAGGATGGCCTCAAAAGACCCCTGTAAATGATCAGTTCGAGCCCTGGGAATGAGAATCTGTCTCTGCCCAGCAGTTTTCTAAGTGGAGACAAAGTAGAGGGAGAGGGAGAATGTAAAAAAAAACGAAAACAGTGGGTTGATTATATTGTGCAGTAGAATAAAACAACATTCTAAAAGGCAATTCTAAAAATGGGGGCAGCCCAAACAAATAATTATAACATTGAAATTTGACTTAGAATGGCACTATGTTTGGCACAGATGTAGCAGACAAACTTCTCTTGCTGTGTGCTGAATTTGAGGAAATTTGGGCAAAGAGATTTTGATTTATGAGTTTTTAAAAGTAACAATGTTTTATTCCACTCTCATGCAGAAACAAGTGGCCCTAAATGTCCCCAGATTTAAAATAACTCATACAAACTGAAAAGGCAATCTTGCTTACTTTGAAAGAGAATGGTTGCATTTTAAAAAAAATTGGAAAGAATTCAGGCTGCAAAGGCTGAAATATTGATCCTCAAGAAAGACATTTCATAGTGTTAAAATAGCCACTTTGTTATAAAACTAAGCACACATGAAATAGGCGTACCAGCATGAGCATTTCACAGTAGATACATTATTGCAACTTTGTAGGCCAGAAAGGGAGATGTTTGGAGGGCAATGAAAGGTCACAGAAACTGTCAAAAGACAGATTTTCCTTGAACAGTCAAAAAAGCCCAACAGGCTTATTTTAAAGAAAAAGCAATAGTGTAACAGTCCTCTAGACCAGGGGTCCTCAACCCCTGATCTACGGCCCGGTGCTGGTCAGTGGGCTGCACAGGACTGGGCTGCAGAGACAGATATCCTGCCTCCCCACATGCATGCATGGTGGGCATGCCATGCTTGCGTGCATGTGCACGTGTGCCCCCACTCACCTGCAAGCATGCCACACCCATCCACAAATGTTTCCCGCTCACCTGCACATATACGCGGCTGTGTGAGCATGCCACGCCCATCTGCAAATGTACCATGCCCACCTCAAGCACGGGGGTGCCCCCCCACACCCTACCCCCCAATCATTCCATGTTTCCGAAAAGGTTGGGGACCACTGCTCTAGACAATAAAAAAGCAAAGTGTGCTACTTATATACCACCTCATAGTGCTTAAAGCACTCTCTGGGTGATTCACATGTTAATTATGCAGGCTACACATTGCCCGCCCCCACCCCCAGTGAGCTCGGCACTCATTTTACTGACCTCGTAAGGTTGAAAGGCTCAGTGAACCTTGAGCCACCTATCTGGGATTGAATCCCAAGTTGTGAGCACAGTTTTGGCTACAGTACAGCAGTTTAACCACTGTGCCATGACACAGTCCTCCAGGGAATGGCATACAATTTTCATAAGGCCTATTCAAAGTATTTCTGCATTACAAAAGTGCACAGCAGTCGTCTTTGTCTCAGCCCTGAGTGCTTTCAGCAAACATTCCCTCAGTATTTCTAAAACCAGGCTTCTGACATAAGTTTTTAAAGACGAAATCAGCTGCAGGTCTGGGGCAATCTGAACTTTTGAACCTATCAACCAGGACCCAACTAGCTGACTCTCAGGAGGAAAACTTTTTAACTCCTTGCTAGCCAAACAGGCATTGGTGCTAGCAAAGAGATTCTGTGTCTGGTTGTAAAAATACTGTATTTAAATGGATATTTTAAAAAGAACAGAGAACGAATATTCAGAAGGTCACTACTGCTCTACAAAGTGAAACCAAGCAATGAAACATTGGAGAAGCTGACTCCTTTTTTCATCAATCAACCATTTCTCACTGCATTTGTCAGGGCTGTTTTTCAACAAGTGTGAATGGCAGTGAGCTCAAGAGGGCATCCTGTAGACCATCTTGACTGCTGCTATTGGTGTTGCCAATATTCAGGCTGCCCTTTGCTATGTAAAGCTTGACATCCTTTTTCGTGCTAGCAATGCGGGCATGATTTTGTGCAGCAATATCAAGCCATTTCCTGGCATTTTGAATTGTGGATACAGAAGCACAATACATTGCATTCATAAAACAGAAGTTTTCTGAAGAATAGAAATTAATTTTTGCCTTGATACCATCCTTCGTGGACTTTGGTCCCACTCCTGCAGGATTCAGCCCCCAACTGATTTCTCTCACACACACATACACGGGTGTGTGTGTGTGTGTGTGTGGAGAGGGAGAGGGAGGAAGAGAAATAAACCTCTGTAAATAACAGCCCTCTATAGAAAAACACATGCTGGCCTCTCAACTGGGTATCTCCAGCTTTCCAGATCAGTGATCTCATTACCAGGTTCTGGCTGATTCATTTTTGAAGGAAAAAATTATATAGCTGCGAAAAAAAGTGCAAAGTATTATTTTATTGGAGGAGGAAAATTATGAGAGCAGATAAATCATGGGAACAGATTGAAAATCTACCTTAGTAAGTGCAGACTGCATGGGAGTGTAGAAAATCATAGATAACAAAGGCAACTACTTTTCCTCTGCATGCCCTACAAATCAATGTTAAGAAAAGCTTATTGAAGATGTGAACCCGACCTCCCCCTCCCATACAAAATAGCAAGTAAGGAGCATAAGTTGCCTGTCGAACTTCCAAAGTGTCAGCCTTGGAGTTATTCTAGAAGAAGTTGGAGGCCAGCCTTCCAGAAACACTGTGGAATTAGGATGCCAAATAAGGTGTCTATGTTGCCATGCTCTTCTTATAGGGATTTTGGTTTGCTTGCTTTTTCCTCCAAAAGTTCACTAACGTCAAAACAGTGAGTAAAAAAGTAAATAGATAAAATTCAGAGGTAATGTTTCCCCATGAAAATACTTCTTCTGTAATTATAATCTTAGCCTTCCCGTCGGGATTTAATTTCTGAATGAAGCCATGTAGAATTCCTAATCATGTTATTCTGAATGAATAGGAAACATTCTTAATTGCAAGACTTAACAGCAGCCTAAATCTCTCACCAATAGTTGTAGTTAGCCCAAAAAGATTAGCATTTTCAGTGTCCCACTGATTTCACTGGGATCAAGAGCTTCAAACCTCTGATTTCTATAAGTAGAGCATTGCAGCCTTGTCATAAGAAACCAGTGTAGCTTCACCTGTTCATCCAAGAAATTATCCGTGTTCAATCTACTATTTGCCTTGTTGAATAAAATGTATTAGGTAGAGCTGGACTTCAGCTGGGAGACTTAGGGTGTGATCAGCCAGGCATTTGCCCCATTGTTTGGATTGCTGCAAGGATAGGTTAGTTCATTCCATTTGACAGTGATCATATGACTTAATTGCTAGAGAAACCAAACCACCCACATGCACATTTCTTGTCTCTGTCAAGGGGCTTCTACTTTTTTGGTCCAGGTAGGATCACTCTGATTTGATCCATTTCCAGTGTGTGTGATTGCTGGAAATGGACTAAAAGCGAGCCTTCCTCTAATTTGCCAATATTGTGAAGTGGCTTAATAAGACAGCCACTTCAGGATACTGGCAAAATAATCACTTCCTTGGCTCCTTGGTGGGGCCAAGGAGGTGGAAAATTTGTTTTAATGTTTATTGGGCAGCAACTATTTGCTGCACCATTAAAAAAAAAAGACACATGCAAACCTTCATCCTGGAAGCTTTTGTTTGCTTTTCTTTTAACAGTACAGTTGAGAGACTCCCAACAGCCAAATTAGGGATTAAAATTGGAGAAAGATATCAACAAATTGGAAATGTGACCAGAGTAAGTTGTCCAAGATGACATCATCATCAACATTATCATTATCATGATCTTAGAACTGGAGAACTGGAAGGGACCTCCACTGAGTACAACCCCTAGTAAGCACTATTTCTGGATTGCAGAAGATGACTAGGGTGTTTTATGTTGAACACCGTGAACTAGTTATACTCCTTCTAAACTATAAATGCTAATGGACATGCCTTTTTTTCTGCATTTCTGGAATATCATCTTACAAATGACTCTATGAAAAAAAATTACTTCTGTACACCCTCTTAGTCATTTTAACACACTTTATTGCTTGCCTGTTGAAGAAAAGCATTGGTGGCTTCTGCTAATGGGATGGTGGTATCCAGCACATTTTCAGGAACTTTCTCAGGATCTTATCTATATATGAACAGAGTTTCCCACAAACTGAGAGGCCAATGCTTAAGACACTGCCCACATAGATAGTTATTATGAAGACAGGCATAGATAAACCTTTCTGTGTTTCTTACTGCTTATAATTCAGTGATAACATCACCCTACTCTGTCAGCTGTGCGATATTTATACAACTCAGTGGATGGTGAAATAGGCTGGTAAAATAGCAGATATGATGAAGACATATAATCATGGAGACATATTTATTGCCAGAGTAACAAGAAAAACTCTTGCTTGTGCTTCATACGAAGTGAATGTCACTAAAGAAAGGCAAGCATAAAGTGTAATCTAATATAAGAGTGTATGCAAAAGCAATTATCCCAAGTTCAATTAAATGTCCTCCTGAGTGTGGGAAGTCTTTAATATCATTCCATTTATGGTGTTTGGAAATTTAGTTTTGTTGAATACCTTGAATAGATGGGAAGGGTTCAGAAAACATGCAACCCCTAATGATTTATTATACAAACACAAACATGAATGCCCACTGATAGTTTAGCCTGCTACAGTATGTTCACTGCCTACTTCCTTTTTACAAAATGGGTCTTCTTTTTAAGAAACGTATACTTTTTTTTCTATTCGTTTTAAGGTATCTTTCCGAATAATTGCATTTTTTAAAAAATCACATCTATCTCTTATCTAATTTCTTAAAATATGTGCAGCACGGTACCAGCTTATCACATACTTCCAACATATAATAGTAGTCTGCAGCTGGTTGTTAAACCACATTGTCAGGTACACTCCCTTGTGATTTTAGCCCCCTCTTTGAAATGTTGGTGTACTATATCCAATGTTGTTGTAATCAACAGAATTCGATTTGTTTCCATACAAAAGTATACAACATGGATGACCCTAATCTCTTACCCATTGCCATCTGCAATAAAATATCTTACTGTTTCACTGTATTCTTCTGTATTTTCCAACCTTCCCTTATATTTCATTAATTTCTTGAAGTTGGCACACCACCCACCATTTGTAACATGGTCTGCTTTGATTTCCAACAGTTGTCTATGTATCACATTAAAGGGCAAGTAGTAGGTGACATTTGAATGGCAAAATGTCATTATGATGATCCTTCATGTACTCCACAGGTGAGCAAGCTCAAGTGCTTTGGGGGCCACAATTGTGTCCCTGTGAACCTTTTGTGGAAATGGCCATTTTCAACTGCTTTTTAAAAAAATAAAACGTAGCCAGGAAATGACCAGATGGGCACTTCCATGTTTTATTTATTTATTTTTCTTATTGATTCTTGAAGGTCTTAAGAGATCCCTCCCCATTTCCTGTGATGAAAAAATGCTGCTACTGGAGGCAGTCCTTAGGCACTCATGAGGATCACAGCAAGGCCCCTGAGAGGACCATGTTTCACTCACCATTCTTATACTGGTTTCCAACTGAACAAAGCACCGAGACAATACTGTGGTTCATTTTTGCTTTATGGTGACATGATTCTAAATTAAAACAAAGAAAACATACAGCTAAAAGTGCAGATTTTTATATACCATATGTCGTTTAAATCACCAGGGTTTAAAAATACTTAATATTGGCTGGGCCAGGCCCTGGATTCCCAAAAGTCACAATGGAATAATTTATTTATTTCTTTATTTTATTTTATTTATATCCCGCCTATCTGGTCGGGTGAGGACCACTCTAGGCGGCTAACAGTCAGACAATAATATAATAAAATATAAATAGAAAGTTCTAAATGATAAAACACTACATTACAAGCCACAATGTGCAACAGGGAACAGTAAAGAAAAAGAAAGGGGGTCAGGAGTTATGTGATGGGAAGGCCTGCCGAAACATCCATGTCTTTAATTCCTTCTTAAAGGTACCCAGCGAGGGAGCCCCGTGAATCTCAGGAGGTAGATTGTTCCAGAGGCGAGGAGCCACCGCCAAGAAGGCCCGATTTCTTGTCTTTTCCTTCCGGGTCTCCCTTGGCGTTAGGCTCCTCAGCCTCACCTCCTGGCTCGCACGAGTGACAGGGGTAGATCTTGGTGGGAGTAGGCGTTCCGCCAGGTATCGAGGCCCTAAACCGTTTATGAAGGACTGTCAGCTCCAGCCTCACAGAGTCCATTGTTCAGTAATGAAAGATATGCTTCTCAAACAGAGAGAGAGTTGGAGACCAGTCATTAAGGCAGCTTTATATGCTCAGATAAATGTTCTGATAGATCAGGTATGACTGATATGGTACATGTTATTTCTCATGAAGTAAAAAAAAAATTAACAGTTAGAAAACGTCTTATTTTCCAAGAAAACTTGAATTGCAACTATATTTGAACTTCTATACAGTTAACTTACCAAGCACTGTCATGCAGGATAGCATATCTCGAAATCAGGCCTATTTCTTATGACTGCTTCACTTTGACTTTGCATCCTAATTATGGAGATGTCTAGGGACATGAACAGGTGCAAGCAATGTGGACCAGAAGGAGGGTCCAATCTGTCATACTGTCCTTCCCTATATTTTAATGATACCTTTGAAGTGGGATTGGAGACAGACACACACAGAGACACAAACACACCTTTGGCAATTGCCTAATTAGCCCCCGAACAGATGCCAATAGGAAATGTAGATTGGAAACTTTATAGTTTGTGATTATGAACAAGATGTGAGGTTGTTAAACAGTAAGTAAGTAAAAGAAGAGTTGATGATAGATCAGCTATACTTTCTGCTTCAAAAAGGACCAAAGGGGGTCTTCATATGATGCTCTGTTGTACTCCATTATTTAGCCTGGAGGTTTCCAGTACTGCCTCATATACCACTGTAAGGACTTCACAAAATTCACTCTCTCTTCCCTGTGGATAACATGTCTGTTGTCCACATCACTAAGGGTTGGGCCAAGACATTTTGCTCCCAAAGAAAAAGGAAAATGCATTCCCGCTCTGTGTGGTTTACCGTAGTCAAATGGAATGGCAGGTGGATTTTACTTCATTTCTGGTGATGAAACCAGAGAGAGAAGTGAAGAGCGGTGTGCCCCAGGGATTGGTCCTGGGACTCGTTCATAAATGACCTGGAGACAGGGATAAGCAGTGAGATGGCCAATTTTGCAGAAGGCACAAAACTTTTTCAAGCGGTGAAGACCAGAAGGGATCGTGAAGAGCTCCAGAAGGATTTCTCCAAACTGGGAGAATAAATAGGAAAATGGCAAATGTGTTTCAATATAAGAAAATGTAAAGTAATGCACATTGGGGCAAAAAAAAAATCAAAATTTTAGTTATCAGCTGATGGGTTCTGAGCTCTCTGTGACAGATCAGGAAAAAGATCTTGGTATGCTGGTGGAGAGCATGATGAAAGTGTCAACCCAGTGTGCAGGGTAGTGAAGAAGACCAATTCGATGCTAGGTAGCATTAAAAAGGGGAGTGAAAATAAAACAGCCAACATGATAATGCTATTGCTGGTAAGGCCGCAACTGGGGTATTGCGTACCGTACAGTTCTGGTCCCTGTACCTCAAAAAAGACATAGTGGAACTGGAAAAGGTGCAGAAGACAGTGATTGAAATGATTACTGAGCTGGGGCACCTCCCTTATGAGGAAAGGCTACAGCATTTGGGGCTCTTTGGTCTAGAGAAAAGGTGCTTGAGGGGGGATATGAATGAGACATATAAAATTATGCAGGGGATGGATAAAGTGGATAGAAGGAAGTTCTTTTCCCTCTCACGCAATACTAGAACCAGGGAACATCCACTTCAATTGTGTGTTGGGAGAGTGAGAGCAGACAAAATAAATATTTCTTTACCCTGCATGTTGTTAGTCTGTGGAACTCCTCGCCACAGGATGTGGTGATGGCACCTGGCCTAGATGCCTTTAAAAGGGAACTAGACAGATTTTTGGAGGAAAAGTCCATTGCAAGTTACAAGCCGCGATGGGGATGTATAATCTCCAGGCTTAAAAGGAAGGTACCTCCAAATGCCAGATGCAGGCAAAGGGGTATCAGGGGACAGGTATCTAGTTGTCTCGTGTGCTCCCAGAGGCATCTGGTGGGCCCACTGTGAGATACAGGAAGCTGGACTAGATGGGCCCTTGGCCTAATCTAGCAAACTCTTCTTATGTTCTTATGTAAACCATATCCTACAACCTTGTTCAGGCTGTGGGGAACTTCACTCTGGCTCATAGTAGGGCTGGCTCTGCTTGGAAATAAAGTGCTTCCACTAAGATATACTGCATTTTAAAGTGTGTCTGCTTGGATTGCTGGCCTCTTATTTTGAGAAAAATACAGTATTTGGAAACCTTATATTTGATAATCAGAGTAGGATTCGCCAAGGACCTACTTAATGAGCGAATTTCACCCTTATTTAGTTGTTGATCTAAACATCCTCACAAACATTTCATCCCCAGCAGTTTGCTATGACAGAATGCAGTGCTTTGAACTGGGCCTCTGAGTCTATGTTGCCGTTTTTGGCTAAGTTTCTCTTGCCCAAGGGGAAACAATTGATCTATAAAGCAATGCTAGAATTAAACATTTCTTCCAAACAGGCCAGCAAATCTCCAGAAGACTCTTCCTATGGAATGCCCTTCAACCTCTGAAGAGACTGGATACATTGCTAACTAGAGCACTACTTTAACCTCTTTAAAGTTTCGAACAAATGTGTATATCATCTGAAGCTGATATTATGAACTTTTTGGTATTGGTATTATCTTGTTATATGTAATAATATGGGCAAGATTTTTATATATGACGTGCTTAGAGTCTAATCCTAACTGGCACATTTGGTCAGCTGAAGCTAATCTGAATCTGACTTCTACCAGCCTTGGGATGTTGGCAATTACTTAGGACTACCCTCTAACCTGGAGGCTATGATTCAAATCCCCACTTAACCATGGAAACTCACTTGGAGTGTGGAACTGGTAAAGCTACTCCTTAAATATCTCACTTACCTTGAAAATCCTGTTAGGGTCACTGTAAGTCATTTCTGACTTGACAACACATGACTAACTAACTAACCAACCAACCCTCGAAGGACCATCCATGACCTAGTTCAACTTTGTGGAGACATTATGGCACCATCCCCTTTTTTTTCAACACTTATGCCAACAGATCAAAGTCAGCAAAGCAGTTCTGTGGCCACATTACTCTCCCATCAGATTTCTGAGAACAGCTGGAAGAAGAGTGTTCTGAAGGGAGAAGAACCTTTGCAGGGGTTTGAGGGGGATTCCTCAAAGCAGAAGAGATTTCTGCCTTATTCTTTGGCTCTATGGTCAGCCCATCTTTGAATCCAGAAGACTGCATTGTGAGTCAAGGCCAAGTGACCATGTTAGGTTTGGCTTTGCCTTTGTTTTCCCTTTAGAGAAGCAGTCAGGGGAAGTGACTAGAATTAAGAAACTAGAAGTTAAATAAAAGGCCCATCTGGACTTTTTTCCATGCTACGAAATGAGAAAGCCAATGGAACTTCCCCTGTGCCCTGAAGCTACTGCTTGCATTGGTAGAAGAGCTGCCATGGGAACGGAGGAGTGCAAATTTCAGCCGTGGGGGAGAAGCTTCATTGGGGTGGCTCTACAAAGTTAAAGAGGTAACTCTCTTGCCACCATCTGGACATTTAACTAGATTGCCTCACTGCTTCCATTTACCTCACCACAACCAAAACAAAAAAACAAAACTTCATCGCATGTTTAAACAAACAAATAAATAAATAAATAAATAAATAAACAAACAAACAAACAAACAAACAAGCAAGCAAACAAACAAACAAACAAACAAACATAAAAGCTATCCTATGTGTTTAAGCCTGGACCCCAATGGACAATCTTGTGACAAGTTTATGTTAGGAAATATTCTAACATCTACATGTAGTGCTTCATAATTGAATGTGTCGATGAAATATGTGTTAGGTTAGTTTTTACAGGTCGTCCCCCTTCTTCTGTTTGGGAGCATGAGTACCTATGTGTATCATACCCACTTTGTAGTCCAAACTTGTGAAGTCATCAGTATAGTCCCTATTCCATGAACCCTTCCTTGTCTTCAGAATACTTTTCCTAAAAAAAATTGGATGAATTTTGTCCACTTCCTTTCAGACACAACTGGGAGTCAGAAATCCTTGTTGATCCACTGCATATCACCCAGAGGCCTATGAACAATTTCATGCCCATGTCTGGCCTAGGCAATATGAACCAGGGGGAAAAACTGCACACAATCAATGTAACTGATCTGATCTTCCATATTCTCCTCTTCCATGTTTCAATTTGTAATGGAAACAGTCCTTTCCTACAGTAAAGTGAAACCAATTAATTCCATTCCATTTAAACTCTCCTTTTTAGCCACAATCATCTCTAAAAATTGTTGATATCCATCACAAAGATACAATATAAAATGTTACGGCGACTTGAAAGGAGGATGGTGTACGGCAGAGCAACAGAGCAACTGGATTTACAGCTCAGTTTTTGTGTCATATTTGTGTGTTGCATTTTTCCTACTTGAATAGTTTGTTTCTTCAGTCCATTTTTAATTCAAGCTCATTGCCAAAACTTTGTAGAATATACAGTCAGTATTCTGATGGCCACAGAGAGAGATGTACAGCCCTGTTTTATCTACACGATAAAAGACCTTAAAGCAAATATTGCAGCAGCTGTTCAAGCCTTGAACAGTGTGAAATGAGTGTTTTCAGTGGCTGGACGCAGGTTGTGAGGTTGCTCTTAGATGTTATATCACTGATTATATTTCCACCATCTGCCTGTTAATTGCAAGGTTCTACAAAATCTTGGTCCACTGATAAAATGTTTCTGTTCACCTAATATGTACCACAGCAAAAGCAAACCAGGCACAACACCAGAAATATGAACAACAGTAAGCTGAACTGTTTAAACCTCATCCATCCAGAAGGGACCTTTGGGGGGCTCCAACATCAAGTGTTGTTTCAAATTCACAGAGAGCTAAGCTAACAAGGTAGAAATTTTTACAACATCACTTGAAGAGTTCTAAACCATGTCTCTTGAGTTTCATCCGCTTGCCGTAGACAACAACTTGTATTTTGTAGACACAACGTGGCCGGGACAAATGAAGATTCCAAGAAATCTATTGCTGTTTGTCATAGAGGCACATTCTTCTCCCAATGTAATGTATTGTGGTAGGGATGGGGAGGGGAGGGAGGGAGAAGTCCCCCATTGTCTTTCAAAAAGGCATGAGACCAAGAAACAGGTATTACATATCCTGATTACCAGTAGGTTGGCTTCATTTGGGGGAAGGGGGCACTGGAACTCTCAGTGTGTTTAGACAATAGAAAACACATACATTAAACAGTAAAGCAACTGCTATATCTCAATGCACTGGAGTTCCCGTGAGATCAGAAAATGCCCCATTACTTACTCCTCCTCATTACTTACAAATCTATATTCATGAGAATTAAAATGTATTTTAAAAAACCCTATCATGTGCCACCATTGTTTAAAATGCTTAGCAGCAATTAATAAACCCCACCCTAGATTATCATGTAGCCTTCCTATAAAGTCTGAACTAAAGCCTGAAGAAGATGTTCTCCTTGTGTAGCATGCCGGTCCGGTCCTATCGTGGGCCAGAACTGGGCAGCCATGTAATGCAGCAAGGTTTCAATCATCACAAAAACACAGGAGATTGATTGTCTTAATTTATTTTTATCGCATTTTTATTGTAAGAGATGACAAAAGAGTTTGTGGAATTTCCTCATGTGCCAGAATATCCTAGGCCTGTCTTTAGGTATGATGCACCTTGACTTGGGTGTGTGTGAGAGGGTGCTATTTACTGTTCTTCCTCTAGCAGCAAACCGCCTTATCCCATTCTCTAGTGCCCAGATATTACGTATTAGGTATACAGCAGTCAAAACCTTCCAGGATTAGGCTTCCTACAAACATGAATAAAACAAAGCTGCTCTCGTATACAACAATGTGTACTGAAGTTGTATATGAATTCTGAGAAGACTGATTGATCAGATTCTCATTCATATAAAGCAGACCATTTTGGGTGCTATAATTCCCATAACAAAATGTTGAATTCCTGTAACAAAAACAAAACAAAACACAATGTTGTGAGGATAGCTACCATCCCTTTGTACTCCCCTACCATCTGTGGTATCTGTCCTGCTTAGGGTTTTTCCAGGCAGGGCAAACATTCCTCTGGAAGCCCCTTTGTCCCAGTTTCTCCCAGTTCATCAGAAAGTGGTGTGGTGATTACTGGGATCCACATCCAAACTTCACTTTTAAAATCTGCTCCCAGAAAACTACTTCTTTTTAGGAAATCCTAAAAATCCTTTATTAAATATTTAAGAAATCCACTTCCCTGCTAAAGCATCTCTTTTAGAGCAATTTTAGTGTGTGCGTTTGTGTTAATTGAATGCAGTTTGAAAGTCTCTGAATAGGAAGATAGTATGCGATCACTCTAAATGTAACTGTAATAACCGAGGCAAGCGGAACATTGTATGGATGGCAAGAAGTATACCATTCACATCAGTGGCAAATCAGGTACATTATGAAGAACAAATGCTCCATCTAGAAGGGCTGTTATTGACTGAAAGCTGCTGCCACCATGTACAGAAGTGGTTGGATGGGCTGAGACAAGAGAGGCAGAACTCAGAGATGACATTTTGGCACACCTTTGGCTATTTGCGAACAAGCATAAAGAGTCCTTTAGTGTTGTGCTTTTGAAAGGGATACTGGGAATCAAATAAACCTTATTACTAGAGTTTGTTTAAACATTACTTTTAAAAAATGATTAGTCACCTTTATAAGCCTAAATGGAAGGCCGTCCCCCACCACCACCACCAAGTTGGTTGCTATCACATTTCAGCTGAAATAAAAGTTAAGAAACATCCTGCCAGGTAATAATGTTAATCTGTTGCACCAAAGCCAACAAAGTTTTGAGGCACTTTAAAAACGAGCCAGTTTTGTTTGCTACAGGCATGGGTAGACTGAAACTTGATAATCTGATGGTGTTTGCTGCAGTCCATGAACACTTATGCCAGATAAACCATACTAGTCTTTACTGTGTCAGAGGAGTCTATATAAATTTTATGGTGGATTTGGACAGTTCTACGTATGCAGGTGAAATATCCATAAGAGGCTCTGAGGGAAAGAAGTGACAACATCAAGAAACACATGGCACTATTCCTGGTAGACATGAGGTGAGCTCACACATTTCAGAACTGCTTCCAGACTTCACTAGCAGTAAATTTCATGGAGGAATAAGGAGGGCCCTGTTAAGATTTCTATAAATGTTTTACCTGAAAGGAAGATAACATAGTTTTATATGATGTGAAATATCTCCTGGGATGTTTCAACATATCTTAGTTTTAGATCTTGTTCTGGACAAAAATGTTCATGCTTTTATTTTAATATCAGATGGATTTAGAGACCTGTTTAAATCAAACTGATATGCCTTTTCAGGAGCAGCATAGCTGCAAGATCAGTAGCTAACCTGAAATGTCATGGGAACAGTTTGATTGCTGCTTCAGATGGAGAGAGTTCATTTTAAACGTACATATCAGATGATTACATTTTTACAACCTTCCTTTTATCGCATTCTAAGAAAACGAAGTATCTGTATTGTCTGTGCCCAGTGGTCTCATAGTCATCATTCTCTGCCTTGAGCTAAAGGAACTGGAGGAGTTTGTGCGCTCCTTTTCTTCTACTTGCTTTCCAATAGTCTCATGAACTGTGTGAGCAAAGTGGGAAGCTCCAGAACAAACATAAAAGGTTCATTTCACTTCACAGGCTTACACGCCTACCCTTAATGATTTCCATGCAACAAATCTCAGCAGAATTGGCTTTATGTAATCCCTGGTTTTACAAGACATATTGTGCAATTACCCTGAACCTTTTGTGAGAACTGTAGGAAATCTGAGTGCCTCAATGAGCACTTAACATCTGTGGCTTCCTATAGAGTTGTGAGGTTAAAATCAATTAGTGGTAACCAAGACTCCTTGCAATGTACTTTCAAGCAGAACAAATGTGCTGGAATTTGAAATGAAAAATGTAATCAGCTCTGGAAAACATCCATAATGCGTCCCTCTTCCTTTCAGTTCTCTTGACTGGGTCCTGTTCTGTTTACATGATTATCAATCTGCCAAGGCATCCGTTCTGAGTCAGATATATACACACTCTTTTAAACCAACTCTAAACCAGTTTCTGCACTAAGACTGAGTGAGTAATTCTGCTTTTCTGCTTCATGTTTCTCAATGGCTACGCCCCACTAGAAGCACCTGAGCTTTAAGCAACAAAAAACAAAAACAGGCTGCATCTGGTTTTGTGTCAAAAAGAACTAAGCCTACATTTTTCTCATACATATTAAAGTCATAACTCCTGCCCAGAGCTGCTGTTACATAGGGACTCAATACTAGTAGTAGCGTTATTAAGCCATCACTAAGGATGTACCACGTCGTTAAAGCCACTGTGGACAACTTCATTGGCTATATTCTTCTCACCTGGGCAACTAAACTTTCCGGTCCATATGCCAGTGAAATACGATGTATGCCAGAATGCTTCACGACAGTAGAGATGTACATTTTCCACACAAAAAGTGCCATCCCTGTAAAGAAAATTTATTTAGTTAGTTAGTTATATTATTTTTTTTAATCTGCCTCTGGTCCTTATAAGGGACCCAAGGTGGCTTACAACAATTAAAAGACAGTATATTAGTAATAATGAGTGTATAATACTAAAAGGATCAGTGAATACAATACCAAAAAAAACCCCACAAAAACATAAGCAACACCAAAACAATCCATTTTAAAAAGCCCACTCAGGCAGCCAGTCACTGAGGAAAAGGTTGCCTGAGGAGAAAGGTCTTCACTTGCTCAAAGAAGGATAGTAAAGATGGGGCCAGCCTAGCCTCTTGTGGGAGCAGCCTGAAACGTAGCAATACAGCAACAATAATGAATTTCAGTATAGGGACAATATTTTGAATTGAGCAAGAGCTTGTAGCTCAAAGTTCAGTCAGGCAATAAATGTGCTACAGGTTTTACAGCAAACTTTTAACATATTGTGAAAGCTGGTCAGTTAAGTCAAATGACAGGGGAAATGATTTGTTTGAAATGTGGTGCTGGAAGAGTGCTTTCCAGATATCTTGGACTGCCAGAAAGATAAACAACTGAGACCTAGATCAAATCAAGCCTGAAGTATCTTTGGAGGCAAAAATGTTGAAACTATCCTAACTTTAGGCACATCATGAGAAAGCAGAATTCTCTGGAAAAGACAATAATCTCAGAAATGTAGAATGCATCAGAAAAAAGAGGATGACCAAATACGAGATGGACTGACTTCCTAAAGGAAGACATGGACTTGAGTTTACAAGAGCTGTGCAGGGCAGCTGAAGATAGGACATTCTGGGGATCACTCATTCCTAGGGTTGTAAGTTGTAGCCAATTTGACAGCACACAGCAGCAGCAGCAGCAATAAGGTGCGCAACCTATTTTGAGGATGATTCAGCACAGTGGACAGTTCCTACAAAGTTCACCCTAAAATTCAGAATTGCTTCACCTTGCTCAAGTAATGTCTCCAATTAATGAATCACTTCAACACAAGTTAAAATATAAAGAGCATCATATGCCCTTTCCATTTTGGATAGGAAAATAATTTGGCATTTTACCCTTATTACATTTGCCAGAGTCTCTTAACACACTGCCAAAGGAGTCTATAAATATAGATATGCCTGAGGATTGTGGGCCTGGGATTGATTCACATCCTGTATTACATCTGAAATCAAAATCAGTGCTGGTACAGGGCCATGGAATGAATCAGGAGTTAAATCATTCATTCTTGTTCATGATGTGAGTCACATTCCATCTCACAGCCCCCTTTCCTTTCCTTTCCTTTCCTTTCCTTTCCTTTCCTTTCCTTTCCTTCCGTCCCACTTCTGCTGATCCTTAATGGTTTGCAATGAAGTTGCTTTCTCATTTAAAGCTTCAGACCATTAAATTTTTCAAAAAACTTTCTATGGAAAAACAATATGGATAACTAGCTTAAAACCATGTGTCAATAGAGGTGAAGTATTTCTTGCATGCGTTACTTGAAAGTAAGGGAAAAGAGTAACAGATGGATAATGGGAGGTGGTGACCCTGTATGGAATCATTCCAAGTTGTGAATCATGATGCATTTTGCAAAATTACTGTCCATTCTTTTGATGTTCTGTACCCTAAGACTGTGAAGTACCTTTCCATGTTATTTTTCTATTAAAAATATTTTTCAGATATGTAGTACTCTGACAGCAAACCATAAATCATGGTGCTTTGGTTTTGCATATCTCCCGCTCTGTCCTGAACATTACACCCAATTACCTATGCCACTGAAACACCACTTACAGACACACTCCTCTCTTTACAAGAACATATTACAACTACTGCATGAGAAAATGTACATTTGAATCCTTCTGGCTTGAAAAAAGTAGAAGCCCCCAGCGGCAGAGAAAAAAGCCACTTTAGGAGCAACAAGAGCTGGACCAATTCAATTTGCATCATGTCAGTAAAAAAATACTTCAAATTCACCTGTTTTAGAAGCAGAGCAAATCCCACAGTGTTTGACCATGCAGTTACACTTTAACATAATGCTTTTAGTTACTTTTAAAAAAACACAAAAGGCACAGGAGAGCATTTGAATTTAAATGTCACAGCACAAAGAAACAAAAAAAAAATCCCATTTGACTCTATCCATGGACAGTTAGTCCCAAAGCTAAGAATCACTGGAAAAATTCAGGAGCAGAAATTAAGGGATAGTGCTTGTAATGCAAGGATGCAAATTGTAGGGTGACCCATGAATCTGGGAAAACCTATACTTCTTGGCTTCTTCATAGATAAATTAGAGCTGTTGGTGAAAAGTGAAGGAACTAAATTCTTGATGATTTAAAATGGTTTGAGGTGGTAAAAAAATGAAAAGGGATTGTGAAGAGCTCATAACAGGATTTCCACAGAGAAACATACCTCCGAAAACACACTAAAAACAAGCTGTGTGTAGCCTTATGTCTGTTCAATTTCTTTCCTATCATTCTTCATTATATGTTCTTTCCACATGCATTGCAAAATCATGTGCAAACCTGTATGCCACCACATTAGAGTTACTTTGAGATACTCAGGCTATAAATACTTGTTAGTCTTTTTCACATATTAAAAATGACACGATATAGGCATCATATAATAACTAATCAAAGATGATTCCCACATGATAAATAATTATTAACAAGTGTCAGTCTTGTCAACAGAGCGCCTAAGCACTTAGAGGACAGAGATGCATAAGCTATTTTAGTATGTCATTCAAGGGACATTCTCCAGAATTTATCCATCAAAAATATTTGTCAGGATATAGAGGTTACTTCCTGTCAAAAACTGAAGAGTCACCCTTCAAAAAAAAAAAATACTCAACCTCAAGCACCTACCTGATAGACATATTTCCAAGATGGGGGCAGGCCGTGCTTTTCACTCAGTATTTTGGAAATAATTTTGGGATGCTTTCTAGCATTTTGAAGAGATTTTTTTCCTGCAATGTACTCAATTCCATTGAGTAGCTGCTTTTCAGCTTTGCCAGTCCCAAAGCAGCACTGAACAATACTGATGAGAATGTTACTGGTGGAATGAAACTGCATACTGAAATAGGACTGAAATAGGATCCAACAGGATGATTTCACAAACTGGGAATTAACGTTTTCCTTTTTTAAATGTAAAAAGCTATATGGGGGCAGGGGGAGGACTGAACTTTGTCATGCAAATAAGATTGAAACATCAATTAAACATCCAAAAATAAAGACATTATGAAAAAAAATTGAGCAGATTATGTTGGCTAGAAAAATTGAACAACAAAAATGTAGTGTTGTAATCATGATTGTTCACATGAACACAATGAAATTAAGGAGGAAAATGTCTTTTATAAGACTCTACGTGCAATCTGGAATTCTAATTTAAAAATTGCTAAGTACTTGGTTAAAAATGACTGTCCTGTTTTCAAGAGATCAAATAAAAAGTTTTGTATTGCACTGTCTAAAATATAATAATCCAAAAAATACGGTATATTTCCAAAATAATACATGGCCTTTAAAAAGCTTTCACCAAACTCTTCTGAACAAATTGGTCATCTCCATGGATTCACAATGGGTTGACCTATGAAAAGCATAGCAAGGGAATTAATGGATAGTGCTTGTAAAGCAAGGATGCAAATTGTGGGGTGACCCATGGATCTGGGAAAACCTACACTTCTTGGCTTCTTCATAAATAACTTAGAACTGCTGGTGAAAAGTGAAGGAACCAAGTTCTTGATGATTTAAAATGGTTTGAGATGGTAAAAAATGAAATTGTGAAGAGCTTGTAACAGGATTTCCACAGAGAAACATACCTCTGAAAACACACTAAAAACAAGCTGTGTTGGTGAGGAAAATTAGATGCTAGACGTATTTTGCCACTTAGGAGAGCACTTGTTCAAAACGAAACAAAGCACGCTTATCATGAATTTAACCCTGAGTAGAACAACACCTTTATGGCAAAGATCATTTACCACCATTTGCTCTAATTATCTGCTTTCTCTAATGGGAGGCTCAAACATATTCCAGAAGAGTGAAAATGGACATCCATCTGGTTCTCTTTGAAAATAAAAACCTCCCCATCCTACTCTATTTTACAACACATTAAAGCTATTAAATGTCACATTTGAGTTTGAACTTGCTGTTAAAGAAGGCAAGCGAAGGGTCTGTGCGTATAACAGGGATAAGGTGTTTGTGGCCCTGCAGACAGTGGTGGATTTCACAGGTCCCATCTCTTATTATTAGCAATGTTGCTTACTAAGGCTGATGGGAGTTGTAGTTGGACATTGTCAGTTCAGTATGGCTATATTTCCCTCTCTCTTGACATGCGTGGACAAGAATTTGTCTTCCTGTCTGCCCATGTCAAGATTACATGGGTTACACTTCATCACACATTTGGTTTCAAAGCTTGCTTCCAAATCATAGCTTGTTTTGAAGCCATTATCCATAGCTCCTCGTTGAGGCACAACATAAATGATGGTTAACAGCAGCTTTCTGGTTTTCACAGAAAAGGAGGTATAAAATCACAACAAAAAGGCTAGGTGTGGGTTCATTAAGCTTCCCATGCCTACCTTGGCTTATTAAGCCAGAACATTCTCTTCTGAATCCAGCCACAATCCATTTTTTTAAGCTAGAAACACTAGCATAAAATCAGACAGATGAAGGCTGTAATCACATACTTACCAGAACTCAGTGAGAGTTATTTCTGAATAGATATAACTTTAGTATAACTTTAAAGCAAGCTTGAAACCATCTTCTTAAAGCAGGGTTGCTTGGCACCACCAAATCTTTTTTACTTTATTGTCCTGTTTACTCCTCAGCAGAGAAATAATTTCCCAGTAGTAAAGTGAGAATCTGCCGTCAGTCACATTCTAATAAAATGTGGGTGGAGGCAGACAGGAAGATTACTCAATATAATATGTGCATAGGGATATAATACATTCTATTTACCCAAATTTTCTGCTGCTTTAATGTGTCAGTTCTACCCAGGATGCTTACAGAAAAGGACACTGAAGATATGCATTACAAGCTTGTGTTTTTTAATGGGTGATTATTTATACGTTGTAGTCCTATATTAAAGAAATAAAACATATTTCATAAAATTTAATTAATATGTTCCCTTCCACATACAGAAAAAAGCAGAACAGGAACACTGAAAATGTTCATGTAATATCTTGTTACAGCTCAACATTTTGAGGAGCTGGGAACACTGAAGTAAGGGTTTTATGGCCCTTTAAACTTATCATGTTTTATTTGCCATAAGCTTTGGTGAAATACAGTCCATTTCACCGGATACAGCATATAGTAACTTGTAATTAACTTCCTAGCATTTCCACCCGTGCATACAAAATTAAGCATTCTAATTTTGGGCACTCATTAAAAAGTTTCATTTCCTGATGATGAATTCACTGTGCATAGGAATTCAGTCTAAAAATTCCATTTTATTTTAAGAAGTTTTGTGTCCTTGGAATGGCCCATTTCTTGTGTTTTCTTCAGAGCTTCTAATAGGTTTCTGCTTGAGACGATATGAGAGTGACAGCAGAGCTGACAGTTCTATTAGCTGTAGAAACAGGACAGGTCAATAAAAGGCTCTCACACCTATGGATAATGAGCTCAGCTTCTGAATAGTGTCCTGATTCTTGTAGGAACAGCTCTGACATGACAGACTAGTTGCAGTTGTAGATAAAGCAACATACTCCAACTAATATTCATTAGAATTATAAACCCTGCAGGAGCATGTTGCATGACTTTACAACTGCAAGTTTAAAAGGTTCACTGTAACAAATGTTCCTATCCAGGAGCTTTAAAATCTGCCTGATTTTATGCCACCCGCTTTTTAAAATTTCACTATCTCTTTGCTTCTTTCTTTGATGGGTGTATACTTTTGTGTTTTTTACGGGTGTATGAAGGGATAGATAGATCTCCGAGCATGCATTGTGTTTCACAAAACAAGAGTTAAGGACAATTTTAATTTCCTCATTTTTTTAAAAAAAGTGCATGGATTTATATACGGGTGCAAGCCGTCAGACAGATACAGAAACTGCCTGCTCCCCATCAATTTTGGAGCTCCGACATATGCCTTTTGCCAGCTCCATGACTAGAATTTGAGATGCTTCGTGGAATAATGCAAGCTTGAGCGATATTTTAAAGGTACATCTCCCACATACTGACAGATAGCCACAGCAGGCTGTTTGATGATCTACTGAAAATAGAGAAATCTTGATATAGTCTTAGGTACCAGTACAAAAATCAGGATTTAATATGCTCGCTAGGGACACAAACGCATAAAGTTGAGAAGTGTCCTAAAATTATTGTACAGATGACTGAAAACTCTGTTGCTGCTCTTCTGGAGCTTCATGTTCTCACCTTCCTTCAAGAGTTGAAACTGAAATGGAGCGCCCCCTCTCGCTATGGAGGATTACTTCACGATTCAGAACTGCAGATGAGGGTAGGGCTGGAGTGATTCTCTGTACTCCTCAGGGTAGTGGTTGTGTGGCCTTAGAATGCATAAAAAGAAGATCCCAGGAAGAGAAACCATGTAGTCCTTGAGGTATTGCTGTACTTCAGAGCCTATCCAACCTAGCCAGCACAGCCAATAATGAGGAATGGCGGGAACTGTAGTCCTACACTGTATGGAAAATGACACATTCCACACCAGTGGTTTATACTCATCCTCCAGGAATTTACTTGGAGTAGAAGAAAAAGTCTCCACTGCACAACATGTATTGAACACAATGTGCTGTTTCACACTTAGGCAAGCAATTGCTAAGTTGCACTGCTCTGTATTTGGTAGGTAACAGTTACTAGCAATCCATTTTGTCTGTTCTGTTATGGGTTTAATTCAGTGACAATGGCCAGATATTTAGGGTCAAAATGGATGCTAAATTACCACATCATTAAATGAAGCAAATAACATCATCCAAAGAGGTAGCCGTGTTAGTCTGTCTCCAAATGATGGCAAAAGGAAAAGAAAATCTAAACATTGTAGCATTTTAATGATGAACAACAGTGCATTTCAGTGCATGTTTTTGTGGATCAAACGCCATTTTCTCAGACACAGGAGCATAAACAGTGGCCCATAATTTTACGTATATCTCCAATTTATCTGAGTAAAAGAATAAATAAATACAAAGCTGAAACCAGGAATGGCAACAAAGAAATCAGTTTCAGAATTCTTTACACACTCTTATGGATTTTACAGAGACTAATGTAGAAAAAAGATTTACAAAGAGAGACCCAAAAAGGAGACAGCAGAAACTGGCAATATAAACAAAGTAGCTCTAGAGGCTTCAACAGAGATGAAGACTTCTTAGCACGCACACACAAGCACACACACAATAGATAGATAGATAGATAGATAGATAGATAGATAGATAGATAGATAGATAGATAGATAGATAGATAGATAGATAGATAGATAGATAGATAGATAGATAGATAGATAGATAGATAGATAAATAAATAAATAAATAAATAAATAAAGTAGCTTTCTACATCTTATGTGCGTCAGAGAGTTGCTCTTCCTTAACAAACTCTGACCTCAGTCTCAGGAATATCTCTCAGCATTCCTATGACAACCAAGTCTACCTGGCCTATAGCTATTGCCCTGGGCAGGACCTGTTAGTCAAGTAATTACAGTATTTTTCCATGTATAAGACACCCCAATGTACAAGACGACCCCCACTTTTCTAACCTCAGAAAATTTGATCCCTGCTTTCCCCTCCACTTGCTAAGGCCCACAGGGTTTAGCAAAAGGAGTGAAAAAGCAGTGATCAAAGGGCTGCAGGATCACTTTGATGGCTGCTTTCCCCACCACTTCCTAAGCCCCACGTGACTTAGAAAGTGGAGGGGGAAAGCAGGAATCAAAGGCCTGCAGCTATCAAAGTGATCCTGCAGCACTTTGATCCCTGCTTTCCCCCTTGGGGCACAGCAAGTGGAGGGGAAAAGCAGGGATCAAAGCATGGCAGGAACGCTTTGATCCCTTCCCCACTCCACTTGTTTTGGTTCTCTCCTCAGCTTACTTCTGTGTCTAAGATGATCCTCCATTTTTAGTCTAAAGATTTTAGACAAAAGTATCATCTTATACACAGAAAAATACGGTAACAGCTTGATAGTCCCACTTCAGTGTTAACAAATCATAGTCAATTTGTTATCTCTGTTCTCACCTGGTCCTGGGGATTTTGCATAAAATTACAGGCCATGTATTTGTGTTCTAGTATTTGAGGAAGTGGACTTCACTTCAACAAAGTTCCCACTGCAATAATGTTCTTAGTCTCTAAAGTGCTACAATATTTTGCATTTTTCTTTTCCTTCTTCCTTTTCTTTTGCCAACATGCTAAATAACATTAGTATTTCAGCATGGCTTAACGTGAACACTGAAAAGGCAAACGGAGCTGCTATTTTAATTCCTGGTAACCAATTGCAAAACAAAGCAACCTAATTTTCAAGCTGGAGGGATCAGAAAGGCTTGTAGGATTACAGTCAGATGGGTTTTAATGTTAAGAACCTGCTTCTTTCAAACATGCTCTTTGCTCTATACTTCTTATTTCACCCTCAGCTGACAGCCAGTTAAAAGTAGCTTTTCTTGAGACCTAGTGCTGGGAAGGAAGAGTACTGAAACTGAGAGGAATAAAGGGTGGCTGAAAGTCTCCAGTATATATCAGTTAACTATGTAAATATTCCTTTCAAATGTGTTTTTTTTCTTTCTTCTTCAGTGCACTGAAAAAAACAACCACTATACAAATAACTGAAACAAATAACCTCTAAATCAAAGTCAATTTATTTGATTTCAAATGTTTGTTTGACACCTCTCCGCCTGCCACATAACCTCAAGGCAAATGAGTGACAGAAAATTTAAAACACTAACAAAATAAAGGGGGAATTACAATAAAAATATAAACAAAAAGGGTGAAAAGAGGCCTTTTCTTCTTGTCAGAGACAAAACTTGTTATTACCTCATTGAATGAGGAAAATCCTCTCAAAATATTTGTGTGGAAGTGTCACAGCATTTTTTATATTTATTTATTTATTTATTTATTTATTTATTTATTTATTTACTTACTTACTTACTTACTTACTTACTTACTTACTTACTTACTTACTTACTTACTTACTTATTTTGCAAAATGTGTACTGTGTGTCTGGCAGAAAATACCCTAAGGCCTGGATGGATGGATGGATGGATGGATGGATGGATGGATGGATGGATGGATGGATGGATGGATGGATGGATGGATGGATGGATGGATGGATGGATGGCCATTATGCAAGGCTAGACAGACAGGAAGTCTCACAGGACTGTAGTTCTAGCAAGAATACCAAGTCCTGAGGCCCAGGAAAAACTAAGGCCCACATTCAAGATGGCAGTGAGGCAAGAGGAGCTTTTATGCCTGAACTCTCTTGCATTCATTGCAAATCCCACCACTACTAGTAGCCTTTCAGTGATGGCTGCATGTTTCTCCTGGTTCCAGAGATTGTAAATCCATTTGCTTCATCTGGTGATTGGTCTTCAGGACCTTAGCATGGGCTTTCTTCAAAGTCTGATGGCTCAGGAGAGAGAACTGCCTCAGTTACTGTCCTCCAAAATTAATGTTATTTCATTTCCAGTTGTGGGCTAAGAGGCCTCTATAGACTTTTGCCAACACATAAAGGAAGGCAAGGCCCCTCAAAAGCATGTTAGGTAGGGCAAATAGGCAATCTTGGCTCTCAACTGTTTTGAATCACAACTCACATCAGTTCTATCCCACATAGTCAATTGTCAGGTTTTATGGTAGCTGTAATCTGGAGTACAGCTTGCTTCCCTACCCTTTCCATTCATTCTATAAATGGATAAATTCTTTTGGCATATGTCAAAGGATGAAACATCCCAATGAAATAGGATTCTTTAAAAATGCAGTTAAAAACAGACATAATTTAAAACCAGCTCTAAGAAACTTACTAATATGAGAAATGGCTGTCAGGGTCGGGGGAGAGGACTGAATATTGCACAGTATGAGTAAGAGTTGAGTCATGGACTTTTGATTTAGAAAAATTCTAGAAAGCACAGGGATGCTAAGGAGATATATGGACTGAGTTAGCATATGTGACATCATTTATTGTGTTAAACTACTAGGGACAAAAATACTGGCATTAGATAGTCCCAAAATAAATATTGCATACAATTATACTAAAAATTAGAAGCTGCAACTGGATTAGACCCTTTTCTTAATATATATGGAGTTATTTAATGTAATTTCCAGTGAGCATTCTTATAAGCTAATTTCAGCGTTGGCCAGGAGTGCTTTTGCAGTTAAAGCTAGTACTCCAACTGCACCCGTTCCTGGAGAGGTCTTATCTGGCCACAGTGACACACGCCTTAGTTACAGCCTGGCTGGGTTACTGTAAAACACTCCGCGTGGACCTGCCTTTGGAAAATGTTCAGAAACTTCTTTGGTTTCAAAACATTGCAGGCATATTGTTAACTGGAGCTGGACAGAGGGACCACATAATCCCCGTTACAGTAGCTCCAGTGGCTGCCAATCTTGAATTATTCTGGGCACAATTCAAGGTGCTGGTTTTAACCTACAAAGCCCTAAACAGCTTGTGCCCAAACTATCTCAAGGATTATGTCTCCCTGTATGAGCCTGCCTAGGCATTAAGATCATCAGGGGAGGCCTTTCTCTCAGTCCCACCACCCTCAGAGGTGCACTTGATGGGGTCACAGGCCTTCTCTGTCTCTGCTCCCAAACTCTGGAACTCCCTCCCACAGGGAGCCAGGATGGCCCGGTCTTTGCTGTCCTTCTGCAAGCAGGCAGAAACCTTTCTCTTCAAGCAGGATTTTCCTTAGTGACTGACAGTCTATGAGACAACAAATAGTGTGGTTTTATTTTTTTGTTGCTTCTAAATCTGCTTTTAGCAATGCTTTTATCTAACATTTAAAATATAATATTATTAATTCTTTTTAATAATTGAATAATTTTCTATTGTTGTTTTTTTATATTGTGGTGTTATCTCTACCTGTGCAGGGGTATTCGTATATGAATATGAATACCCCCATCTCTAATACAAAAACAAAAGAAAAATTAAAAATAATGAAGACAAACACATTATGTGCTGTCATGTTAAATCCAGTTTATGGCAAATCTATGAATGAATGATCTCTAAAATGTCCATACATGGTGATTTGGAAGACAATAGTATGAATGATCTTAGCCTTGATCTCCAGTGACACATCCTTACACTTGATGATCTTTTCTAATTCCTTCAATGCTGCCCTTCCAGGTCCCAGTCTTTGATTTCTTGGCTGCAGCTTCCATTTGGATTGATGACTGAACCAAGATATATAAATCTTTAATCATTTAAATTTCTTCGTTGTCAACATTAAAGTTGCCAGTAAGATGGTATCATCTGCATATCTTAAATTATTGATGTTTCTTCTGCCAATTTTCACTCCTCCTTCATCTGATTCCAGTCCAGCTTTCTGTAAGATATGTTCTGTAATACAGATTAAACAGAAAGGGAGAGAAAACACACCCTTGTCTGATTCCTTTGCCTATAGGAAACCAATCTCTCCATATTCTATCCTAATGGTACCTTCTTGTTCAAAATACAGGGTTATACATCAGGACAATCAAGCACTGAGGCACACCCATCTCTTTCAGAACAATCTATAGCTTTTTATTATCAACGCAGTCAAAGGCTTTGCTGTAGTCTCGTATAAAGCATAGACTAGTCTTTTTCTGGAAGAGGTTGCCGTGTTATTCTGTCCTAATGTATCAGGCAAAAACAAAATAAAAATACAGTGGTGCCTCGCTAGACAATTGCCTCGCGGGACGAAAAAAACCGCAAGACGACTGTTTTTTTGCGATCACTATGGTGCCTCGCAAGATTTTTTTCCTATGACTGTTCTTTGCAAGACTTTTTTTTTTAGACCGATGCTTCGCAAAACTTTTTTTTTAGACCGATGCTTCGCAAGACTTTTTTTTTAGACCGATGCTTCGCAATATTTTTTTTTTTAGGCCGATGCATAGGGAACCTCGCAAGACAATTTTTTCACAAGACGACAATTTTCGCGGAATGAATTAAAATTGTCTTGCGAGGCACCACTGTAAAGGCAAAAATGTTGTGGCACCTTAAAGACTAACTACTATATCTTAATGTGAGCTTTCATGGGCAACTCCACTTCCTCAGACAATATTACTTTTGTTTTTTAACTCCCACAGCCAGATGCCTGAGCTATCCAGCCAGCTTGATTCTGTATGCAAAGGGGAAGAACTGATGCTTCCATCATGAGTTGCTACATTACAAAGTGGAGATCTTTTCAGTCTTTTTAAAGAGCAGTGGCAGACAATGCAGCTATGGCTTTTCTCTCTTCCCACTTAGCTCAAGAACCCTAGTATTTCTTACATGTATTGGCAACCCTGCAAGATTTTATTAGTTTGTCAGGTTCTTTCTCAAGAAGGGTTTAAAAAACTACTTCACTTAACTGTATAGCAAAATAATTATGGGGTGAATATAATCTTGTGTATTCTGGCTCCAGCCTCTCCCTGTATATGGTATTTTAGCATTCCTAATGACTTTAGATCTAAATGAGACTCACTGGTACTCAAAGAAGATTATTGCATGGTGCATTCCTTAATTAGAAAAAGAAGTCCCTACGGCTGTTTTCAGATGCCTGAATAATCAGAATTCATATAATTCAGTGTATTCCCACTCCCATAAAAATATGAAATTGTGTGTTTCAGCTTGAACTGTCAGTCAGCTCCCATTAACTTTTAAATGTTTCTGTAGTGTTTTGCTTTGCAGATATCCTTTTAAAAAATCACTTCTTATAAAGAGTTTTGGTCACATCCATCACTGGGAAAGAGAGATGCAAGATATGCATGGCAAAGGCAGTATCCTCCATCAGTTTAAGCTCCAGTGGCCGTTGGAATAGAGTGCATTATGAGTTATACAGAGTTGTTCAGCTGCACATTCTCAGCTATATAGAAAATAAGACCAATACAGGTCATGGTTCCAAATAACCATATTTTATCCTGTACTGCTAAATATTTAATATTTGAACACTGGTTTTCTTTTGTGAATATAATTTCTCAAACAAGAATCAATAGAGGACTTGTATGTCTGCTATGATTAGATGCTTTTTCCTCTCCCCCCCCCCCCCGGTCAAAGGACTGCTGAATAGCTCAGTAGTTTACAGCTGGCTGGGAAGAAGCTGGAGTTGATGATCCATAAGGTCCCTTCCAGCTCTGTAATTCTCAGATGATGATGATGATGAGTAGGCACATAAAAAGAAACCTGCCTTACTCTATTGGGCCATTATCTCTACAATGGCGGCAACAGATCGTAAAAGTTTCAGGCAAAAGTTGTTCCCTCACTTTTTAGCATGCTCTTCGAATATATGGAAATAAAGTATCAAATTTCCTTTTTAAAAAATCCTTACTAGTCAATAAACCAAAAGGTCAAATTCTATCTTGGTCCCACTTCTCTTATTTCATACCCAGTTGTCTGTCTTCATTGTTTTCCTTCCTTCTAAACCTACAAAGTTTATCACAATTTCATACATCTTGTTGTTTAGTCGTGTCCGACTCTTTGTGACCCCATGGACCAGAGCACGCCAGGCCCTCCTGTCTTCCACTGCCTCCCAGAGTTGGATCAAATTCATGTTGGTCCCTTCGATGACACTGTCCAACCATCTCATCCTCCGTCGTCCCCTTCTCCTCTTGCCGTCACACTTTCCCAACATCATCTTTTCCAGGGACTCTTCTCTTCTCATGAGATGGCCAAAGTATTGGAGCCTCATCTTCAGGATCTGTCCTTCCAGTGATCACTCAGGGTTGATTTCATACATCTTACAAAATGCTAAAACCAGAGCTTGGAAAAAAAAATTTGGGGGGGGGATGACAACAGTGGCCATGCTGGTTGGAGGATTCTGGGGCTTGCAGCAAAATAAATAAATGAATAAAATTCCCAAGCTCTGGTTGAGACTCCTGACGCAAGCATTATTAAATTGGTTGCCTATGGACTTTGGAGTTTTTATGAGGGTCAAATCACATGTTATGAGAAAAGTGTATTTCCTGCAAGGACTGTGTTTTGTCCCAAGACACACCATTATTTCAGAGCACAATCAAATTTGAAAAAGAAGCTTTTGTTTGCCTACAGACTGACGTTGTTATGTGCTGTCAAGTCATCACCAATTTATAGCGATCCTATGAATGAGCACTCTTCAAAATGTCCTGTCCTCAACCGCCCTACTCAGTGTTTGTTAAATTGAAACTTGTGGCTTCCTTTAGGGAGTCAGCCCATCTCTTCCACTTTTCCTTTTTGCCTTAACATTTCCCAACATTATTGTCTTTTGCAGAGAATCTTTCCTTCTCATGATGTGCCTAAAGTAAGAGTTTCAGTTTCAATGTCTTTTGCCTCCAGAGATAGTTCAGGATTGAATTTAGTTAAGACCCACTTGTTCATCTTTCTGGCATTCAAAGGTATCTGTAAACCTCTCCTCCAGCACCACATTTTAAATGAATCTATTTTTTTCCTGTCAGCTCTCGTAACTATCCAGCCTGCTCTTAGTCTCCAGTGACACATCCTTATACTTGATAAACGTTTCTAATTCCTTCATTGATGTCATTCTGAGTTTCAGTCTTCTGATTTCTTGGCTGCAGTCTCCATTTGGATTGATGATTGGATCAAGGTATACCATTTCAGTTTTGTCATTGTCAACATTAAAGTTGTGTAGTTCTTCTGTGACCATGTTTTTTGTCTTCTTCATCTTCAACTGAAGCCCTGGTTTGGCTTTCTTTTTCCACTTTCACTAAAAGTTGACTCAAGCCATTGTTTCTTTCTGCCAGTAAGATGGAATTATCTGCATATCTTAAATTACTGATGTTTCTTCCACCAATTTTCACTATTCCTTCATCTGAATCAAGTCTGGCTGCTGGATAATATATTCTGCATAGAGACTGAACAGAAATTCAAAGAGAAAGTCAAGCCTAGATTAGGAACACCAAATGACTAACAAGGAAGCCTACTATCTGACCGGGAGAAATAAAGAGACAATGGGAACAGTATGTACTGAAGACATGTACAGAAGGGATAAAAGAAAGACAGATTCATTTGAAGAGGGATCCTATGATGAAGAACCTGGCATTCTACAAAACAAAGTGAAAGCTGCCATGAAAGTACTTGAAATAAATAAATCACCAGGGGTAGAACTATTTCAAGCCACAAGGACTGAACCTATCAAAATCCTAACAAGAATATGTCAACATACATGGAAAACAAAGCAAAGACTCAAAAACTAGAAACATTCAATATACATTCCAATCTCTAAGAAAGGAGATGTCAAGGAGTGCAGTAATTATAGGACCATTGCTTTAATTTCTCCTGCAGGCAAAGTGATGCTCAAGGTGTTACAACAAAGGCTTTTAACTTATATGGAATGAGAAATGCCTGGTGTTCTAGCTGGATTTTGAAAAGGAGGCACTCCAGATCACATTGCAAATATCTTCCTGGCTACTGAAGAGCACCAAAGCATTTCAGAAGGTCAGTCACTTTTAGACTACAGCAAAGCCTTTGACAGTGTAAAGCATGAGAAACTATGGGTTGTTCTAAAAGAAATGGGTGTGCCTCAGCATTTTATTGTGTAACTTGTATTGTAGACAAGAAGCTACCGTTAGAGACAGAATGGTTTCATATAGGCAACGGAGTCAGACAAAGGTGCATTTTATCTCCTTTATCTGTTCAATTTATACCTACAGATGACCCATCACAAAACAAAGCCACCTTAATTTTTAAAATACAGAGAGAACCAAACCTCTATTCAGAAAATCAGAAGTTGAGGAACATCCCCTTTTAATGACAATTGTATTGTTTAATTGGGTCCTCAACAGGTAACACAATGAGCTCCCCTTCACTGTGCCTCTGTTAATCTGACTAGTCTGTGATGTATTTCAGAAGAAAGTATATACACTTTCTGGAAGTCATGCACATAAACTGTGCTGTTTTAAAACTACCCGTTCACGTGTATCACTATCATCTTAGACTTATTTTTAATCTTTGAGCTTATGAGTAAACACCAAATCATTGCTGAAAGTAGTAAATTTGAGGTGGTTTGCATTCGGCAACTTCCCTGTGAAGAAAAGCAGAAGAAGCTTTTACTGATTGTGCCATGAATCAACCTATGCAGTCAGAAAAAAGAGAGAGAGAAGACTTGTTGTCAGGACTGAGGCCAGGCCGGAACCCTGCAGGCAGGATCGGCCCCATCTCTCTGGGGAGAACTTCTCTTAAGGATTGCAGGATTGGGCCCTTTCCCTGCAGCTGTTGCCCAGCTCCTCAGGAGGGCCACCTGAGGACTGGGCTATATAAGAACAGGCCTTCCCTGCAGACTTTTGCCTCAGCAATGAAAGTCTCTGGCTGTGTTGATATTCCTGCCTTGCCTGGTGATTCCTGGCTGGCCAGCCTGCCTAGCTGTTCCTGCCTTGCTTCTCCTGCATCCCTGAACCCTGCTGCCTTGATATGGCTTCTCCGGGCTTTGACCCCTGGACTATCTGACCATGATTTTCATCATCCTTCTACCTGGCTGCTGTTTGGACTGTTTGGTCTCTGCTTGACCTGTGGGGTTGGTTCTACCTTGTTCCTGTGGTCTTGCTCTGGACTGGGTCCTGGTGCCTCTTCTACCGATCCCTGACACTTGTCTATCAGGGTCAGTTAAGTGAGAATTATTTATAGACAGTATTTGATGTAATAAATTTATGCATGTATTATTTAGAGCCAAACATCTACAGTATAGAGCTATTTGATGTTAATGTAAATGGGACCATTGTGCACAATCACGATTCCAGAATTTAGAAAAGTTACATTTCTGAGCTCTGTGATACTCATCTTTTTAAAAAGAAATATCACCAATGTCTTAACTGCACCCAAAGACATACAGCTTGTACCACAGCATAGAAATAATGACACATTATCATCTAGCAAGCATTTGGTAGAGACAGTTCAGTAAGACAAGCAAAATCAATGCATTTGTGATTGCACCTTGGATGGGACAAGAGTATCACCCAAATGGATTTCCACTTGGGTTTTTCCTGCCACTGGACAGCAGGAGATGAGATTTTTGTGGGTTCCTCTTTCTTTTGTAGCTTCCAGCACTGCTTCCCTCATTATTCAATGTGACTATGCACTCATAATCTTGAAGAAGTGGCTAAGGACTCTGTGAAGGAAAGTAGATACTGACTCTCTTCTTTTTTGTATCTGCAGGACTTCTGTGCTAGGTCAGAAGTCTCCCTGTGTTGGAATGAGATTTTCTGACTGCGCGTTTTGAAATCTAACTCCATATATATTTTATGTATTTATGTAGAGCCTTCACAGGAAGATAATGTGAAGCCGCCCAGAGACCTTTGGGTAGTGTGGGCGGCATATAAAATAAATAAATAATCCAGTGAAGGCAGTTTACAGCATTAAAAAGACTTGATTGCAAAGACAGAACACCCATGACTTACTGAGCACAAGCATACAAAAAGAAACCAGCAGGAAAATCATAAAAACAAGTCGAGTTCCACCAAAGGATGCAGCTCCCTGTCATTTAAAGCCAACTTCATCTAAAAGCAGCTCTTTAAGAAACTAGGACTTAAAGGTTGTTTTAGAGAGATCAATGCAGCAGCCAGATGCACTTCTTATTGAAAGGAGTTCCACAAGAACGAAGCCACTATCTTTTCTGCCTGGTCGCTCACGTTCACCATCCTGCTGTTTCTTGGTGGGCACATGAAAAGGGGCTTGATGAGTAACCATAAGATCCCAGGTTCCTATAGGTACAGACAGGCCGTCAAATAATCTGGTCTCCAACTGTTTAGGGGGGAATCTGGGATGAACCTGCAAATGCTTTGATAACCAGTGTTAGTTAGCACAGAATTAGTATAATAAGCTTCAATTATCTGTCTCCCACAAGTTTTGTTTTAAGTTGTTTTCCACAGTGGAATAATCATGTTGCAAAAAGTGGATTGTGTGCAAGATCATTCACAGACAGGCAATGTAAAACTTGAAAAGTCATTGACAGTAGCTGATGCAAATCTAGTCAGAAGCAAGTCCTATTGCATTGTGTCTTTCTTCCAGGTAAGCATGTGTAGCAGTGACTGCCAGCGTTTTTGTATTACAGACTCAACTCCCAGAGTTACAGCCATGGAATCTGGGAGTTAAAGTCCAAAGCATGGGAGGGAGGCAAACACTGAGAACTGCCGGCATATAGGATTGAACTCAAGTCAGAGGCAAATTCTGAGATTCCTCAAATTTCAGAGGGAACTTGTGTGGAGAGGTCGATCAACTGCTTTAGAACAGATCTGCTTGTATGCCATCTCCCATGAAATAAGTTTGCTGCTGTGTCCCTTTCCAATGTAGTAACAACTTTTAACAGCGTTTTAGTTCTTCTACTCTTTGCCGGCTTCAATTCATGCAGTATCATTGCATTACTCATCTTCAGCAATCTGAAACAGAAAAATGACACCTGTCTGAGCTAGATACGCAAGGTGAGAGGATGTATTACAACAAATCGGCAGGTTTTGGTGAACGAAGAACCCTAATGGATAAAATCAAAGGCCTGTCTACACCAGGATTGGGTTCACGCAAGGGCCAACCAGCTTTTTGGACTACAGGCTGAAGATTATGGAACGGATTCAGACACTCTCCAGGGATTCCTCCATTTATGAAGTAGAGCAACAGTGATGCCCCTCCCCCAGCTTTATCACAGAGCTAGAACTGGGTGGGGCTCAGGTGCTTCTCGTACATGTCTAATTCTTCTACTGCCTCCCGGAGGTCTGTCAATTTCATGTTGGTTGCTTCGCAGACACTGTCCAGCCATCTCATCCTCTGTCGTCCCCTTCTCCTCTTGCCGTCACACCTTCCTAACATCAAGGTTTTTTCCAAGGACTCTTTTCTTCTCATGAGATGGCCAAAGTACTGGAGCCTCAGCTTCAGGATCTGTCCTTCAAGTGAGCACTCAGGGTTGATTTCCTTTAGAACTGATAGGTTTGTTCTCCTTGCAGTCCAGGGGATTCTCAAGAGCCTACTCCAGCGCCACCATTCAAAGGCATCAATTCTTCGGCGGTCTGCTTTCTTTATGGTCCAACTCTCACTTCCATACATTGCTACTGGAAAAACCATAGCTTTGACTATTCGGACTTTTGTTGGCAAGGTGATGTCTCTGCTTTTCAAGATGCTGTCAAGATTTGTCATCGCTTTCCTCCCAAGAAGAAGGCGTCTTTTAATTTCAGGGCTGCTGTCTCCATCTGCAGTGATCATGGAGCCCAAGAAAGTAAAATCTGTCACTGCCTCCATATCTTCCCCTTCTATTTCCCAGGAGGTGATGGGACCAGTGGCCATGATCTTAGTTTTTTTGATGTTGATTTTCAGACCGTTTTTTGCACTCTCGTCTTTCACCCTCATTACAAGGTTCTTTAATTCCTCCTCACTTTCTGCCATCAGAGTGGTATCATCTGCATATCGGAGGTTGTTGATATTTCTTCCGGCAATCTTAATTCTGGCTTGGGTTTCTTCCAGTCCAGCCTTCCGCATGATGTATTCTGCATATAAGTTAAATAAGCTGGGGGACAGTATACAGCCTTGCCGTACTCCTTTCCCAATTTTGAACCACTCAGTTGTTCCATGACCAGTTCTGACTGTTGCTTCCTGTCCCACATAAAGGTTTCTCAGGAGACAGATAAAGTGGTCAGGCACTCCCATTTCTTTAAGAACTTGCCATAGTTTGCTGTGGTCCACACAGTCAAAGGCTTTTGCATAGTCAATGAAGCAGAAGTAGATATTTTTCTGGAACTCTCTGGCTTTCTCCATAATCCAGCGCAAGTTAGCAATTTGGTCTCGAGTTCCTCTGCCTCTTCGGAATCCAGCTTGTACTACTGGGAGTTCTCGGTCCACATACTGCTGAAGCCTACCTTGCAGGATTTTGATCATAACCTTGCTAGCGTGTGAAATGAGCGCAATTGTACGGTAGTTGGAGCATTCTTTGGCACTGCCTTTCTTTGGGATTGGGATGTAGACTGATCTTTTCCAATCCTCTGGCCACTGTTGAGTTTTCCAAACTTGCTGCCATATTGAATGTAGCACCTTAACAGCATCATCTTTCAAGATTTTAAATAGTTCAACTGGAATGCCATCACCTCCACTGGCCTTGTTGTTAGCCAGGCTTTCTAAGGCCCACTTGACTTCGCTCTCCAGGATGTCTGGCTCAAGGTCAGCGACTACATTGTCTGGGTTGTCCGGGATATCCAAATCTTTCTGATATAATTCCTCTGTGTATTCTTGCCACCTCTTCTTGACGTCTTCTGCTTCTGTTAGGTCCCTTCCATTTTTGTCTTTTATCATGTTCATCTTTGCGCAAAATGTTCCTCTAATATCTCCAATTTTCCTGAACAGATCTCTGGTCTTTCCTTTTCTGTTATCTTCCTCCATTTTTTTGCATTGTTCATTTAAGAAGGCCCTCTTGTCTCTCCTTGCCATTCTTTGGAAGTCTGCATTCAATTTTCTGTAGCTTTCCCTATCTCCCTTGCATTTTGCTTCCCTTCTCCTCTCTGCTATTTCTAAGGCCTCGTTGGACAGCCACTTTGCTTTCTTGCATTTCCTTTTCTTTGGGATGGTTTTCGCTGCTGCCTCCTGGACAATGTTACGAGCCTCTATCCAAAGTTCTTCAGGCACTCTGTCCACCAAATCTAGTTCCTTAAATCTGTTCTTTACTTCCACTGTATATTCATAAGGGATTTGGTTTAGATTATACCTGAGTGGCCCAGTGGTTTTTCCTACTCTCTTCAGTCTAAGCTTGAATTTTGCTATGAGAAGCTGATGATCAGAGCCGCAGTCAGCTCCAGGTCTTGTTTTTGCTGACTGTATAGAGCTTCTCCATCTTTGGCTGCAGAGAATATAATCAATCTGATTTCGATATTGCCCATCTGGTGATTTCCATGTATAGAGTCGCCTCTTGTGTTGTTGAAAAGAGTGTTTGTGATGACCAGCTTATTCTCTTGACAAAACTCTATTAGCCTTTGTCCTGCTTCGTTCTGAACTCCAAGGCCAAACTTCCCTGTTGTTCCTTTTATCTCTTGGCTCCCTACTTTAGCATTCCAGTCCCCCAGAATGAGAAGAACATCCTTCTTCGGTGTCAGTTCTAGAAGGTGTTGTAAATCTTCATAGAATTGTTCAATTTCAGTCTCCTCAGCAATGCTGGTTGGTGCATAAACTAGGATTATTGTGATGTTGAATGGTCTGCCTTGGATTCGTATTGACATCATTCTATCATTTTTGAGATTGTAAGCCATTACAGCTTTTCCCACTCTTTTGTTGACTATGAAGGCTACTCCATTCCTTCTACGGGATTCTTGCCCACAATAGTAGATATGATAATCATGTGAGCTGAATTCGCCCATTCCTGTCCATTTTAGTTCACTGATGCCCAGGATGTCGATGTTTATTCTTGCCATCTCCTGTTTGGCCACCTCCAGCTTCCCAACATTCATAGATCTTACATTCCAGGTTCCTATGCAGTATTTTTCTTTGCAGCATTGGACTTTCCTTTCACTTCCAGGCACGTCCACAGCTGAGCGTCCTTTCGGCTTTGGCCCAACCACTTCATTAGCTCTGGAGCTACTTGTACTTGTCCTCCACTCTTCCTCAGTAGCATGTTGGACGCCTTCCGACCTGAGGGGCCCATCTTCCAGCGTCATATCTTTTAGCCTTTTGTTTCTGATCATGGGGCGTTCTTGGCAAAGATACTGGAGTGGCTTGCCATTTCCTACTCCAGGTGGATTGCATTTAGTTGGAACTCTCCACTATGTCCTGTCCGTCTTGGGTGTCCCTGCACGGCATAGCCCATAGCTTCTCTGAGTTACTCAAGCCCCTTTGCCACGACAAGGCAGCAATCCATGAAGGAGCAATGACTTAGTAAAAGTAATAATAATAATAATAAAGCTCAAGGAAATGATTTCGCTCAGATTAATACTGTCTCCGTCTCAAAGACAACACTGAAATTGCAGTGACATAGTTTGGGCATAAGTTGACAAGGAACAATTGTTTGGTGGTGAGACACCAGGGATACTTCTGTCAGGTATTAGCTCCCTGAGTGTAACAGACATACCTGAATCTGGGCAACTGGCTCCCCAGCTGTACAATTTGAATCACTTTGCCCATATTTAATTATGCAAAATCAGTCTTCATTTAACAGGAATCTTTTTCACTGCAACCCTCTAGTTCAAGATCATTTCCAAACAGGTTTAACTTCAGTGTGTCCGAGGACAATGTTTCTGACACAACTAAAAATGTGTCAGCAATACATTTATAAATGGAGAAGGATGAACTGAAATAATTCTGAACACATTTTCCCCTTAAAGAAATGAAGCAATTGGGAACCATCTGCACCAGATGGTCCTAATTTTTACAATAAAGTATTTTGTTTAATGCTCATTTTCTGCATATGAGACAGGAAAATGAAATTATGAATGAGTTTTGTACCTTGTCAATTTATTTCTTAGCTAGTTTACACAAACTTTATTTTGTTAGCAAGTTCAAACTTTTATACCTATAAGGACAGGTAATTCCCCCCACCCCACCTTTTCTTGTGAGCTGGTCCAAGTTAAGGGAATACTTATTAAATTTGCAGATGACACAAAATTGGGTGGAATAGCCAATACCTTGGAAGACGGGAACAAAATTCAAATGATCTTGAGCACTGATAAACCTGACCACTGATCTAAAAACAACAGAATGAAATTTAGCACCGGTACAAAGTTTTACATCTGTGTAAATAAACCAAATCCACACTTACAAGATGGAGGATACTTGGCTCAGTGATACGAATGAGAAGGATCTTTGAATCGTCATAGATCACAAGTTGAATATGAGCCAGCAATATGATGTGGTTGCAAAAACGGGCAAATGATATTTTAGGCTGCATTGATAGAAACATAGTTTCCAAATCTCATGGGGTGCAGTACATGTGCCCCTCTATTCACCGCTGGTTACACCTCATATTGAATACTATGTCTATTTCTGGATGTCACACTAAGAAGGATACCAAGAAACTGGAATAAGCAACAAGGATGATCAAGGGACTGGAAACCAAGCCCTATGAGGAAAGACTGAAAGAGCTGGGCATGTTTAGCCTTCCAAAAAGAAGAATGAGGGCATATATGATAGCACTTTTCAAATATTTGAAAGGCTTTCATACAGAGGAGGGACAGGATCTATTCTCAATCGTCCCAGAAAATAATGGGCTCAAGTTAGAGGAAGCCAGATTTCAGTTGAATATCAAGAGCAGAATATACTGTTAGAGCAGTATGACAATGGAACCAATTGCCTCAGGAGCGGTAAGCACTCCAACAATGGAGGCATTCAAGAGAAAATTTGATCGCCATTTCTCAGATCTACTTTGATTGGATTCCTGCACTGAGCGGGGGCCTTCCAACTTAATTACTCTATGATTCTATGAAATAAAGTACAAAGCGGTGACAATTGAATAAAGAGTTCAAAGAATGAGTTAAATAGGTTGGGAAGATTTCAAATGGATGAAGACCACTGGTGAGCTGGTTCTACCATTAAGCATAGTGGGACAACTGATAGCAGATGACAGCGATGAGCAGAAGTTATTTCTTTGAGGTCACATCAGCCATTACACTCTGGGGCTTCAGAACTCAACTGCGGTGGAGGAAATTGTCCCATCACCAGCTGAAGTACAATTCAGCTGCAAGATCATGTTGCTTTCGTATGGGGGAGAGGGAGCCATCTTATCCTCTGCATCAGGTAACATCTAGGGCCAGCCCTATGGATGAGACTTGTCAAACATTTTACTTTTAAGAAGTTATATATTTGGATTATCTCATATGTGAACATTAGGCTACTGTCTGTTCAACTGTGCGTGTGTAGATGCATGAGCACACACAGAAGTTGTTCTCCCCGGTAGGAGCTTCTAATGTCTTGGTGGTTCTGAGGTCTTCTTTCTGATGGTTCCTGAGCAGGTACATCTGGAAGTAGTACCAGCCAAAGTATTACAAAACTTGTTGGTTGCTGGCATTTTAATTTAATTTGAGAGGCCAAGACAATGTGTTTCTAGGGCAGCGTTTTCAACTTTAGGTCCTCTGGATGTTTTGGATTTCACTTCCCAGGAGCTTCAGCCAGCATGGCCAATGGTTAGAGAGCCTTACAATTGCAGTTCCAAAATGCTGGGGGGGGGGAAACATGTTGAGAATCCTATTCTAGGGTATTCTGGACATTTAAATGTTAGTTCGTAGACCTACATCCTTGATGGCTTTATGTTGGTGTTGAAAAGAGAGGAAGGAGAGTTGCTAGACTCTGCAGGGTGCCTTTGGTGCTGTTGTGAGATGCCAGATGCTGATGTTGGGCCTGCCTGCAGAGCTCCCTTGTTTATTGTTGTTCCATTTATATTCTGCCTTCAAGGAGATCAAAGCATCACACATAAATCCGCTCATATCAACCCTGTATGGCCCATAATTACCCACTGAGTTTCATGGCCAAGTGAGGATTTGAAACCAGATCCATCATTTTAACTATAATATGACACAGGCTCTCTCCTTATTTTTCACAAAGTTGGTTACAACAAACAAGGCATAGGTTCTAACTACATCAGGTGCCAGATTTGGTATCAGTGTAGCAAGTTGTTAAATAGTGTTCATTTATGCCTAGGATTGAGGCAAGCAAAGCCATAATTAAAATCACCATTATTGGCAAGGATACAGCTGCTCCTAGAGAAGTATGGTAGTTTACTGAGACTCTGGGGAAAAGCGATGAAAATCTGTGACATTTGTCAAAACGAGAAAAGCATATAAGGAAGAAATTACCATCAGCACAGGTTTCTTTTTCTGGCCCATTTAGTTATATTACTTCAGCATTCAATCAGATAACATTATGTCTCTCTTGTACCTAATATTTTTAGAGTATCGTCATTTTAACCTCTAAAAATTGCCAACAGTTTTGATTTAAGAACGAACAATCCAGGTTAGCACCACTGGTTATAACAACTGGGCAGGGAAAGGAAGGGGAATAAGGACATCATTAGACATTACAATATGAAGGTACAAATGTTAACACAAATTTATAGATAGAGCAGCACAGGGAATGGTTTGCATTCTAAAAAGGAGGAAAGGTAAGTATTGAAATAGTTTTGCAATATGTCCTACAAATATTTAAGAGATAGCTATACTTTTAAAAAGATAGCTTAGTTCCTTAGGACACAACCGTCCATTTTTAAAGAACTCCATAGCACTAACTGCGATATAGCGGGTATATGTGTGCGGGGGGGGGGTGCAGGCAGCCGGCCATGCATACATGTGCACACACACATTCCTGTTCCTCAAAAATGATAACCTTGAGGTGTGGCCCTCATGGTCAAAAGTTTGGAGACACCTGATACTTATTAAGGATTTTCCCTCTTCTCTTTTCAGAAAAATGCACAGTCCTATCATAATTCTCCTCAAGAGTAACTTCTGAGAGTCAAATGTATTTCCTGTCCTGCCTCGCGATCTGACCCCTTGCAATGATGGTATTCAATACAATTTTATTTTATTTTTTACTCACTCACTGCATTTATACATATATTAAGCATGTTATCCATATAACATTCTGCAAAGAAATGTTAACCAGGTTTAGTGCTAATAAGTAAAAAACATGACAAGACATGCAGTTCAAGATCCCAATGAAAACAGAGTGTGTTGATAAATGGTAAGTACTGTGGAATTTGGTTGAATGAACTGTAGGCACATGGCCATGCAATAAAAGTCAGGAGAGAGATGGCCCAGAGCACTTCCTGAAGAAGACGAATGTAATATACAACAAAAACTGAAAATAGACTTTGAGAATGAACACACTGCAGTGCTCCATATTTTCAGTTCTACTGTGTGGCTCTTTGTAAGTGGTCCCCCAATATACGTATGTGCCTAGAAACGCATAAAAGCTTGCTGCAGCTCCTGTAGCTGGAGCAAGCTGCAGTTCTCACTACTACATATTAGTGTACATCCTCTAGTTACACCAGTGTAGTACACGTGACATAACTTTTGGAGTCATACAACTCACTATGCAAATGAACATGTCTATGGTGGTTTCTTATATTGGGGCAATCTGCCCCCCAAAGTTACTCTATTTGCTTAGCTACTTAAGAGGATTCTGGCCATTGTGAAAGGGAATAAGAGTCCAAAAAAGAAAAGGCACTAGATGCAACCCCTGAATGAAGGAGAAACTTCTCAAAAATGCCAAAATGTACTCAAGGCCAGCTTGTTTTAGAAAACCTTTCTTTCCTAAGGGGCAATTGGCAACCTGCAAAAATTAACTTCTTGGCCGTCTCATTACTGAATCATTACAGTAATGAGGGAACCAAGGAATTCACTTTTGCAGACTGTTGACTGCCTGCAGGAATGAGATTACATACTCTTAAAGGCACATTTGGGGCAGGAGCCATGAAATGTCAGTAAATTGATGTATACAAAAGTTGTGGAACAGCTTGAAATATTTTTGACCCCTTCAGATTTTCTTGTCACTAAGTCAGAACAATGGGAATGGTAGAAGTCAGCCCCTAAGGAGATTTATGAAAAGCCTTGTAACTGCTGCTACCTTTCATATTATTTTATTAGTGAAATAGTAGAAACATAAATAAATGTTTGGCTAAGTACTTCCCCTCACAATTATCTTTACCATTAAACTACAGATTGCCCTTTTTTGGTGGGGGGGTTGATCCCAGGAGGGTCTTAAGAAGAACACCACCAGTGATTTATTTCCTTCAAGAAAAGAGAAAAATTGGTGAACTTATTGAGCTCTCCTTCTGCTTCGTGAATGATAGTGGATTAGTGGGATGCTCTATCACACATCTATGGCTGGGTACACAGAAGCAACCCAAAGCAGGTCTGCTACAGATCTATTTATAAGATGGGAAGGATATTTCTCTTCACAAATTGAAAAGCAGAAATCGTAACAGTCAAGCTATGCTTGTAAATCATGGCCTCAAAACAGGATTTTAATAATTTGTAAGGATGAGCCACCCTAACAGCCCAAGCTTCTCCTTTACGATGTCAGTTATTTGTTTTTAAAGCACCTCTAATTTAGTGCCTTTTCATCAGTCTGAGGTGTATTTCATCAGGCGTTTCCCCTCCTGCTGCCCCAGCTAAGCACATGCTATAAATTGTCCTGCATCTGCTTTATTTTCAATGCTCAAATAAAGGTCTTTGACTGCTTTGCTCTTATTAGGGCCACATAAATCAAAGTCTATTAAAGGCCAAGTGTGGTAATATGAGAAAACAGCCTGAACAGATCATGCAGTGGAACTGCTGTGAATGCTGGTTTGTTTTTCTTTTGGACTGAAATGAAGTCAAAGCTTTGGAGAAGTTTCCAGAATTCTGTGCCAGGTGCCAGTATACGGATGGGCTTTTAAAAAAAATCCCATTATAATGTAATGAGGTTTATCAGAATCCTGACATATTGGCATAGACTAAATGGGCATGACTGTGAAGTAAATGTGATCAAGATCAGGTATGCATGTTTTAAATTCCCCCCCCCCCCAAGTGCATGTATACTTTCGGAAGAGTCAATTGCACATGGGTTTCATGGCTTTTCAATCATACATTCCATGGCTGTTGTGGGTTTTCCGGGCTGTCTGGCTGTGTTCTTGAGGTTTTTCTTCCTAACATTTTGCCAGTTTCTGTGGCCAGCATCTTTAGAGGACAGGAGTCAGAACTCTGTCTGTGCTCTGTTGCAATGTTGGATAGTTGAGTATTTATAGGTTTGGGATCAGCTCTTGTCTTTTTCAGGAGATTGGGCGATTATGGTGATCAGTGTGTTTTTGTTGTGGGTGTATTTTTGAGATAAGGAAGAGAGATGATCTGTCACTGTGATTGATGGGTGTTGTTAACTGGTCTTTTGTGTGCAGAGATCACGGTCCTTGTGGCTGGGTAGTTTGTTGACCTTTTGCAGGCTGTATTTTTCAGTGCTGGGAGCCAGGCTTTGTTGAGTTTTAGACTTTCTTCCTTTTTGTTGAAGCTCTGCTGGTGTTTGTGGATTTCAATGGCTTCCCTGTGCAGTCTAACATAATGATTGCTGGTGTTGTCCAGTACTTCAGTATTCTGAAATAGAATTTCATGTCCAGCTTGTTTTAGGGCATGTTCAGCTACTGCCAATTTTTCCGGTTGTTTTAGTTTGCAGTATCTCTCATGTTCTTTGATTCTGGTGTGGATGCTGCATTTTGTGGTTCCAATATATACCTGTCCAGAACTGCAAGATATCCAGTATAGTCCTGCAGTGGTGAGGGGGTCCCTTTTGTTCTTTGCTGACCGTAACATTTGTTGTATTTTTGTGGTGGGCCTGAATACTGTTTATAGGTTGTGTTTTTTCAAAAGCTTCCCCATGCGGTCCGTGACCTCTTTGATGTATGGCAGAAATATTTTATTTGTAGATGGCTGTTTTTCCTCTTCAGTTTTGTTTTGTTTTCTTGAAATACATTCCATATTTCAATTTGAGTGTGTACTAGCACCTACATGTAACTCAGACATGCACCTCAACAACTGATAACAGAATTGCTTCCAGGGTCCACAGGAGATATACTGGTACTGAATTTATTTGGCAGTATACAGTGTCCTTGCTCAGACACAAAAGACAACCCTTCTAAGGACACAGATTCAGGTAGCCCTTTGTCCAAAGGAAACCTGAGAAACCCACTCAGATTTAGAAAAAAGGCAGGCATAGTGACATCCACATGTGGTGGACTCTCAAGTGTATCATAAAGATTCAACACTTCTGTTGTCTGCCGTCCTTAAACCAGCTAACTCTATAAATAACAAAGTCTTGATGAATCTCTTTGCTCAGTGTCCTTTGTCCCACAACAATTACTGAAGCCATTACAGTGGCTGTCACTTGTAGGGCAGGCCATGCACTGCCCCAGCTCCACTACTTTCAAACAATCTTAAGGACAATGATGTGTTTATGTGTCTTGTTAAATACTGCTGAAATCCAGTTGCACAGCTCTGTGTGCACAAAGGAGAATGATGTCATTAACAACAGCAAATCGCCACTAATTATAGCCTTCCTTTGGGTGATTTTAGGCTGCCATAAATCATCCCAAAATGGCCAAACCACAGTTTGTTTTCTTTGCCTCTGGTTTGTTTTTTTTCCCTTCTCCTGTCCCTTTTGTCAGCTTCTTTTTCGGAGTAGGCAGCTGCGGAAACAAGCTGGGCACTTCCAGACTAAAGCATAAGCCAACAAGAAATCAGGGCTTCTCATGGTGGGGTGTGACTGGCTTGTCATGCTTTGTTTGTGGAAGGGCTGGTTACAGTAGGACCCCTGTTATCCATGCAGAATTGGTTCCATGATCTACCATTGATATATGAATCCTCTATATAAAACATAGAAGGTGTAAACCCTGAGAAAATGATACCATGGATACAGGGGTCCTACTGTACAACAAAACCCATCAACAAACTGGAGTCAGTTAATTACCAAGCTGTAAGAAATCAAGCCTTTATATGCTTCCTGAAATGGGCCCTTAGCCAATATTGCCTTGCAATATACTGTATGTTGGAACAGCTACATATAAATCTTACTGGTTCTTCTTATTTGGGACTCTGGGCCTGCCATGAAGTTCTACAAAAATCTCCATGTTCCCATGTAGACAGTGCAGTATCCAAGGCTCAGTCCAATGAATTTTTTTCTTTATTTTCCAAAGAAAGAAACATAGCCTTTTTTCAAAGCTGAAATAGCTGCAACAGATAATTCACTTACTTTGAGGAATTAGTAGGGTGTTATTTACAGTGACCTCCCCAGATTCCCAACGTCCTAAATTACATTCTCCTCTCAACTTCTGTCACACAGTTATTGGTTTCTTTGCTTGAACAAGTTGCTTCTGTCACATTCCTTGATGGTCTCGAAGTTCCAAAGTCAACAGACAACAAGTTCAATATATAATTTTCTTTTTTTCACTGAGGAAGTTCAGCATCACTTCTTTAAAAGCCACCTGCTCATGTAAGGTCTTCTCTCCTGTACTTCTTTGTAGTAAAAGGCTAACTTAATGGAATTTTCCTTCACATCTTCAAAAAGGCAACCTGTAACAGAAGCAAAACATAACTGAGAAGTTAGTATCTTCCAGTAAATTAAAAAATAATACCCACACATCCATAAAGTTATTTCTCATAGTTTATGGATGAGAAGTACACTTACTTACTTACTTACTTACTTACTTACTTACTTACTTACTTACTTACTTACTTACTTACTTACTTACTTACTTACTTACTTACTTACTTACTTGCCTTTCTCCAAACATGCTATTTTCTCCCATTAATCTGCCTTGACTACACTGCTTAAATGTATAACACATTAAATGTACCATGCTCAACATAATGTACTTATAATAAAATGAAATATAGATGTCATTGTAATCTACCTTCTTTTGGAGTTGCCACATATAATACAAAGAATATTGCTTCGAGCAAGCAAAAGCTCCATTTTGCATTTTTAATAAGCCTTGAACAACCTGGACTACTAGATCAAAGCTGCTTTTACAGAAACAGCCTAGCTGAGAATTTGCAAACGGATCAGATGACTTAATTATCTACTGCTCCGCCTTATAAACATGGCAACATGGAACATTTTCATATCTGACTTTTAGCATCACATGTTACAGAGAATAAAAGTATAGACTTTTTTTCTACCTATGAGCTCACAAAATAAATATCATTTGTTTACTTTTGAATTTCATTTTAGTTATTATTATATATTCAATTTTAATAACTACATTGAAATTGAATCAAGACCATAAAAACAGGAGGACAAATAAAACCTGCAAAAACCGCTTACTGGCGATGGCAATTAATAGTTTGTGCAAACAAAAGAGATGTCGCTGCTACCAGAGCTGGCAGAACTGTCTGCAAATCTCCCATCTCGTCTGAAACTTTTAACTAAGCATGAACAGTATATCCAAGATAAGTCATGTCTGCAGGACTATGTGCCACTCTTCCTTAGCATAGTCAGGAAAGCACCCTGGCCCTCTTTTCTTGGCTTTAAATGCTCTTGGACTTACAAAAGCCAAGGCTTCCTGCTTCCTCGAGTCCTTAGTGTTACTATTCACTACTGATTAACTGATCACTTAGAAGTGATCAGTTAAGTGATTGCCCACCTGCAATCAAGCTAGATCCACACTTGGCATCAATTACACTTTCTATTCAGAAAAGCACTTCTCCACCAACACTTTTTGTTGAGCTGGGGGAAAAAATCCATCTCAGTTGCCACCTTTTTGTTTGGTTTGGTTTCTAGGACTATAATGGGTCTTGGGCCACTGAACTCATGTCTTTTTCTTTCTGCATCATTTGGGAAAGCCTCGGTAGGTACATCTTTCTCTGCCCCCAAATTCCTGGCCAAGATGCTGGCCAGCAATTCCGTATTTTTGTCCTGTTATTTTAGAACCGTCCCTTTAGAGTAGTCCAGGGCAGCATCTCCACCCAACCTATTCTTGGTTCTGAGTTGTTGCTTTTGTGCCGTCACATCCTGGGATGTCTGCCCAGGAACGTTTTCACACAACTCCAGAATGTGGTATCACCTCTAGCTTTTGGTTCTTGCCCCAATGTTGAGGATATTTCTCCCCTCCCCACCATCTCAACAGATGATAAAAGGTAGGTGCCATGTATGAATTTCAAATCCTTCCTCTAAACTACCTTATCAATTTTCTAGCTCTCATATCTCTCACATCATCTGCTTTGAACAATGAAGTACAAGAGCCCAGCTGCCTTCAACCTGCTGCCGCCACCTGCCTTTCCCACTCTGTTTCTTCCTCTTCCCTAGCACAACCTTCCGTAATTCACCCTGCAGTTCACCTAATATTTTACTTTTTAAAAAAATCTTCTGAATCCTGTTGACTCGTCTCTTGGTATTGCTTCTGGGTTAACTTACGAGGACCCTCAATGATTCTAGATCAATTTTCTATATGTCAGATAATGGAAATACAGAAGGTATATTAAACTTGTGCCTAATAAAGCATACTAGTTGACTATTTATTTATTATTTAAATATAAATGTAAACACTATATTTTAAAAAAAGTATGCACCCTTAAGTTGATTCTAACGTATGGCAACCTTCTCACTATCTCTAGCAATTAAGTACACAGAAGTAGTTTAACGGTTTCTCTTTCTACTGCACTTTGGACTGCAGCTTACTAAACACACCATTTATTTATAGTAATAAAAGTATAGAAAATCAAATAAATATAACCTGAAGTATCTTAATTGTGATTTAGTCCAAATTTCATTACTTAAAATCTTATAATTGTCACTGCGTAAATCTTTATCTTTCTATTTGTATCAAGGTGAATTGAAAATAATTGCATGGAGTGATTTCTGGAATATTTTCCATCCAATGGGCTGTTTCCTGGCTTTCTGAATTATGGGTGCAGAAGCACAATATCCCATATTCATAAACCAGAGGTTTTCTGAAGAACTGGATATTAATAAGCGTTGCATGTAGCACAAAGTCCCGTGCTACATTCAGCATGGAGAACAAATCTAGCAGAAGTGTTGGAATGGGTAAATTATAAGATTCTTGTCCATGTGAGCTGTACCTAGGATTGTAAGGTGCTAGTTGTAAAGATACAATCTGAGTGATATAAGTATACATCAGGGCTATTGCATGAGACTTAAAATTAAATTCCTTTTCTATGGTTTCAAATGCTGACACATTTGTACTCAGAAATATAGTACTGAACAGGGAATAGGAAGCATTTTTGTAGTGTACCAAGAATAATATTCAAAAGTATTTATGTCCAGAGAACTTTGACTATTCTATGTTTTCTGTACAGAAAAACATTAACATTACAGTCGTGATATAAAATAGGAACATAAAACAAATGTATTCAAAAACACAGAATTATAGTGAAGGTAATACTATGTATTTTTAATAGTTTTTATTGCAATATTAAATAATAACATAGTGTTTGTTTTCTTGAAGGCTTTCACGGCCAGGATCTGATAGCTATTGTGGGTTTTCCGGATTCTTTGGCCGTGCTCTGAAGGTTGTTTTTCCTGACATTTCGCCAGTCTCTGTGGCCGGCATCTTCAGAGGACTGGAGTAGAAACAGAGCAAGGACAGAGTTCCTACTCCAGTCCTCTGAAGATGCCGGCCACAGAGACTGGCGAAACGTCAGGAAGAACCTTCAGAACAGGGCCAAAGAGCCCAAAAAACCCACAACAACCAACAGTGTTTGTTTCTCAATATTCAGTATGCTTGCTACTGTTGTGTGCTGTAGATATTTAGTTACTTAAGCATGTTGTATGCTTGCATATATCACTGTCTTCCCTGCATCATTGAGGTGGACAATGTGCATTCACCTATATAGTACAAACCCGTGTTTTTTAAATAAATTTGCTTTATACTACCATTCTTACTCAAATGTTACTGGTGTTAGCATGTTTTTACACAGATGAGACTACTGTTTTTCTTTTCTGATTTGTATTCTGCATTTGTTTCATCTTTCTGCATTTCCCTCTTTCTGATGCTTTCCCATTTTAGACATGTTCATAGTGTGCAAATAATTATGAAGTGTGATTGTTCACCAGCAGTGACATGATTTTTCTGTAAAGCCCACAATATTTTGCTAATCTTTTATCTTAATTATTACACAGCAGCTGGTTATTTTTCTGACAACATACAAGTAAACAAACAAACTGGCCATCACCCCATGAAGATGTGTCTTTTTAAAAAAAAAATTATTAGTAGTAATTTGAAAACTAAGTTACAATCCTCTGATCACATAACAAAAAAGAAAAGAGTAATAATTACCTATAAATATAGTTACACTTCCAATAATGTCTACCTAAAACAGCATCATCACCTACTCTACTCAACTGGCAATGTCTCTTTGGCAGAAATCATCCTAAATCCTGCAGTCTGAGATACAAATGCAGAAGACTTAATCCTAGGACTTTAAGTACTGTATTCAGAAACAATGTCAGTCAGTAAGGGCCCTTCTATATACAGTGGGGTCTCGACTTACGAACTTAATCCGTATTGGAAGGCAGTTCTCAGGTCGAAAAGTTCTTAAATCGAATCTGCATTTCCCATAGGAATGCATTGAAAACCATTTAATCTGTATCTGCTCTTTTCGTCCATAGAAATTAATGGGGAAGCTGCTATTCTCCCTTCTGCCACTAGAGGGGGATATTTTTTCTTTTTTCCTTTTAACCTAAGATGACTTAGCTTTTAAAAAAGGGGGAAAAAGAGTTCGTAACTCGAATCTAAGTTCGTAAGTCGAGTCCGTATATTCCTATGAGAGCAGTTCGTAAGTCGAAACGTTCGTATGTCGAGCCGTTCGTAAGTCGAGACCCCACTGTAATGTGAGTTTCTAGAACTCCGCAGCTGGCCTACCATTCTAAGGAGATAACAGTATCATAACAGTGTTCAGCTGAATGTACCCTTGATAGTCTGTGTGGTAGAGTGGGCAGACTGATGGACCACCACTCAGGAAAACTGGGTTCGAGCCCTCTCTCCACCATGAAAACTCACTAGGGAGGATGGAAATGGTAAAACCACTACTTAAATTTCTCATAAACTTTGAAAATCCTATTTGTAAGTCAGTTGCAACTTGACAGTATACAACACCACTTGAGAAAGTCAGCATTTTCTGGTCACTGGAGTTCTGTAAGGATGTTCAGCCAAACACAGTTATAGAATTTTTTTTCAGACTCTCATTCCCCCATATATACACATTTTAACCTACTCTTCAATATTTAATCATGTTTGTGCTGAACTAGACAAAAAAGACACCCCTTGCAGCACTTCCCACAACATTTATTCCTGGCCTTCTGCAATTCTGGTCTCTACATCCTGAAAATCTGGCAAGGTCCACTCATGTTCACTTCAGATTCAAGCAATAAAAGTGGTAATCTTCTCCTCAGTTGCTGTTAGTTCCTGGTTGTTATCTGGCATTTCAGCAGCAGAATGGGTCTGCAGGAGTTATTAGAGGAGGAGGCTATTTCAAACAGCATATAAAACTTGTAAGAAGTCATCTGCTTGAACTCTGCATGGCAAAACTTTGTAAACAGACTGTCATTGCAGCTTGTTAGAGAAGCTGTAAAAAGGAACGTTTACACTTGACAGGCAATGCGTTTCTTAAGAAAACAAACCCTTCCTTCCATGTTCTCTCAGGTTGCCAACTGTGATGCTTAGATACAGAAATGAAGAAGATGACGGCCAGAAGAGCTCAAAGTCAAAGAAAAAGCTAAAGTCTCGAGCAGTGGTAGCAAATAGAATGTCTTGCTTGAACGAGATAAAAGAAATGGATTTATTTTTCAGCACTGCCCTCTTGACTAGGAAAAGGGCAAGCAATTCAGTGTGACACATGAAGACTTGATACTGGTTCCAAGTTTCTTTCTCAAGCAGTGCAAAATACAACGAAGCTTCCAAAGCAGCCATGTGAACAATTAGCTACTTCTGAACTAAATGAAGCTACTTCTGAGCACCTCCTAAATATAGATCTATTTCAAAGGAAGAGAAAGGAACAAAGACGGGGGGGGGGGGGGGGAATGAAGGGGCGGGATTCCCATTATTTATTTGTTTGGTTCATTTATATATCCTTCCACAGCCGTTCACAACAGTAATAAACAGAGTTAAAACAGTTGAAATGGTCAAGTGCTACAACAATTAAAATGTTCAAGGAGGGCAGGAGAAAAATGCCCCCCACCGTACATTCCCCCATTACAACTAGCAGAAATTCTTCTTTAAAAGCTTTGTGGAAAAGGGAAGTTTTAATTGCCATTTTGAAAATGGAGTCAAGGAAGGTGAGGTTGACAGATCTCCTTTCATGATCATAGACTGTGATGGTACCCAAGTTTTGGTACCCATCAGTCTGATCTGCCCAGTGGGTAGGGACAAAGGACAGATCTTCATGATCTTAAGGTCCACATAGACTAAGATTTCAGTAAAAGCAAGCTTAACTGGTCAGTCAAAAGGAACAGGGAATGCAGCCTGTGCTGGATGGATGCCCAAGTTTTGACAGTGGACAGGAGTGTAGTTGCATAATTAAAACCAATGCACCAGCTTTCACTATTATTTTTTAATGATGTAAGCTGCCTTGGGTTCTTTTTAAGAAGGAAGGAAGGGTAAAATATTTTAAACAAACAAACTCAGCTGGGCTTAACCTATGGATAGTAGGCAGTTAAACTAATACAGCACGGACAGGAAATAAAGAGTACTTTTTCTCAGTCTGTGGGCCAAACTGCATGTTAGAAATACACAGATGACCATCATTAGAGTGGAAATCAGACCCATGACTTCAGGCAGAACTGCAAATAAAGCCACACTAGGTCCCTGAAGACCAATCACAGAACAAAGCAAGCTAATTTGCAAGACAGGGGAAGTAAGAAAGCCTCTTGCTATGACACTTTAGGGAGTTAAGGACTTCCCCTTTCTAATGATGGCCTACCTGTAATATATAGTACATTCCTCAGAATATTAAGGTATTGGTCTGTAATTTGTCAGCTGCTGTTAGGGTCTTCCTTGTCATACTGGCCCAAACATTGTTCTCTCTTGTTTGTCCTTGGATTTAGCTAGGGTTGTGTTCTAGACAAATGGAGTCCTGGTAGGTGTACCTGTTATTCTCCTATTTCTGCTGGGTAGAATATTTTTTTTTTTTTGAAAGAGGTGAGGAGAATCCATAGCTTTAGGCACAAGTGAATGAGTATGTAACCTCCATTTTATTTTAAGTGACAGTAATCAATATGCATGTGTTTTTCTCCCCAGGCTTTCTTCAACAGGTGAAAGAAGTGTAACAGTTATATCATCCTATAGCCAAATGATGAAAATGCAGGATTTTTAATAGACCTTATACAGTGACGCCTCGCAAGACAAAAGTAATTTGTTCCGCAAGTAGCACCATCTTGCGAAATTTTCATCTTGCAAAAAGTGGTTTCCCATAAGAATGCATTGCAATGCATTCCTATGGGAAACCTCGCAAGATTAATGAATTATTTTTGTCTTGCGAGGCATCGGTCTTGCGAAAAAAAAAACTGTCTTGCGAAGCACGGCCATAGAAGAAGCTGTCTTGTGAGTCACCAACACGATCGCAAAAACCATTAGTCTTGTGGGGTTTTCATCCGGCGAGGCGTTCGTCTTGCGAGGCACCACTGTACTAGACAATGGGTGGAGGTTGCTTTTGCTTGTTTTTCTAGTCGTTCCAGAGGAGGCACACACACAATTTCTGTTCCGTTTCATTTACGCTAGATCCTGTCTATGATGAAAAGATGATATTCTCAACGCCCTCAGGTTTTAGAACATGGATTCTAGCCGATAAACTGTGTGCTTATGCGAAGCTGTGGTTTTAACCCCATGGGCAAAGGAAACCTTGCTGCAGAGGAAGCAGGCAGTTTTAGTGCTCTCAGGCAAACAGAATCAATACGAAAGGAGTAGACCATTGACAAGAATATTATTTTGTTTTATTGTGGTGCAGAAGTAGGGTGTAACTGTCTCACGAAATCATTGCTTTCCAGATAGTCATGCAAAGCAGAGCCACCCACGTGAAGGCAGGGGGAACCAATCTGAAGGAAAGAACTGGCAAGTACGTTCATACTGTGATCCCTTTCCTCTCTTGGAATGTGATCTGCTAAGTACTTATTGCACAGATTGTGATTCTGGAGCAAAGGTGTGGGGGGTATGCATGCTGTGAGTGACGCTTTTTCATGGAAAACTTTATTTCCTGTTGAAACAGATATGTTGTGCTAAAAAAGAGCAAGCCCTTCAAAAAAGTTATTAGTCTCCAAAATGTCGGCTCTTCAAAAGCCAAGAAGCCCAGCCTCCTTACATACTTAGAACAGACTTTGCATAGGTCATCCAACCCTTATTATATATGTATTTAACATAACTTAGTATAGTTTGGCAGCCTATATTTATATTTTCCTGTTTTCTTCTCCTAAAAAATTGGTGTGTCTTATGGAAAGGTGCGTCTTATGGAGCGAAAAATACAGTGTGTGTGTGTGTTTGTGTGTGTGTGTGTGTACACACACACACACACACACACACACACACCCCGTATTTTTTGCTCCATAAGACGCACCTTTCCATAAGACACACCAATTTTTTAGGAGAAGAAAACAGGAAAATATAATCTGTTTTCTTCGCTCCATAAGACGCACAGACTTTCCACCCCCCTGTTTTGTGGGAAAAAAGTGCATCTTATGGTGCGAAAAATACAGTATATATAGGCTGCCAAAGTATAAAATACTATATATATTTAACGTAACTTAGTACTGTATACTTTGGCAGCCAGATTGCTGTTATAATCAGGGAAATAATCTGTGGTACTTATGATGGAGAGAAAACTGTAGGGAAATACTCTCTGGTTCTATCTAGTGGCTGATTTTGATACTGCACCTTGGAAATATTTACAGCAATACAAAAGGCAGAACTAAAGAGCACTCCCCCTTAATGCATAGGGTTTATTAGAGACTGACATAAAACCTGAAAAAATCCTGTCAAAATAGCTCTAAAAATGTCTTTAAAATAATTTCCATAAGTAAATGTAGCTCACCACACCTAAAAAGTAACTGTTATGTTATTCATATTGTACTTTTTAGCATTACTCATTGCATTCTTTATTATTTCAAGTAACTAGATGCATGTGACTAAATTTTTGGCAACCAGGTGAATATAGAAACAATATGCTATTTTCTCAAAATGAATATGACTTTTCACAGGTCTGATTTCCTGACAACAGGCAATGCTCAAATTATAACAGCTACTAAACTAGTCTACTGTACATTAATATGTCATATTAATTTCTCGCTTTCATCATTCACTGGGAAGCAGAAACAACACAACTACAAAGAATGACTGACTACCACACCTAAATTTAGGAAGTGGAAAAGATTATTTATGAAACATACCACCCAGATAATGAAGTCATAGCATTACTACTTTGGCTTCAATTTATATTTTCCCCTGAAAACCCCAAATTGATGGACGTATGCTGAATTGATTTATCTGAGCATTCTGTGAGATGTCTCAATTTCACATGCCAAAAATTGTTTGCAGAGGTGCCATGTGTAATTAAAATACTTACCATGAATTTTGTACATTTCCTAGGTTCCCAAGGTACTTCACATAGACTATAAGAGTCTGAGAGTGCTGTAAATTAGGCAGGTCCAATCTCCATATCACGAGAGGATGAGCTGGGGGAGGGACGTGGGAGAATGAGGCTGAGAAACAACAATGTGCTTAAGACAACCCAAAGGGGCGAGAGAGCGCTTGTGTTAATTTTAAGAAAATGATTCTATTTGTTTTGGGCTTTAATATTTTCCTCCTACAACAGTTTATGTTATGCTCTGTAAAGTCAGCACTGACCCTAATAGGGTTTTCAAGGTAAGTGGAGATATTTAAGGAGAGGTTTTACCAATTCCACACACCCCTCCCCAGTGAGTTTTCATAGCAGAGACGGGAAATCAAACCCAGGTCTCCTGAGTCTAGGTCCATTTCTATCCACTACATCACACCGGATACTATATAACTTTTTATCCAGGGGAAAATAAGGCAAATGCCTTTTAAAAAGAGTCAAAACACTTTAAAATGACAGAAAAATTGGACTATTTTCTAAAAACGAGACCAGTGTTCTCCAGCACTTTTGAATAATTTACTCTTAATTCTGCCATGGAGTGGAATGCTTACTTTTTCCTTAAAGGTGGGATGGAGATGTAAGTAAAATTCTTCGAATGGTTTACTTTTAATTGAAAAGCAACTAAGGAAGCCATTGAGTTATGAATGAGGAGAAAAAATGCTTAGACTTTTCCCCTACAGGAGATTTTCCTACTCAAATCCCATCCTCCTATCCATATGAATTTCCTCATGTTGTTATAGATAATAATAACTGTGTGCCATCAAGTTGATTATCACTTATGGAGACCTTTTCCAGGATTTTCTATTTAGAGAATACGCAGAAGTAGTTTACTAGTTCCTTCTTTGGTGTGTGTGTGTGTATGTGTGGGGTTGTCCTGGGACTGCGCAGCTTGCCAAAGGCCACACAGGCTGGCTCTTCTCCCAGGAGGCTCAGTAGGGAATCAAACTCCCAGCCTCTGGCTCTGCAGCCAGATACCTAAACCACTCAGTTATCTTGCCAGTAGTTGTTATAAATACAGCATTGTCATTTCTCTGCTCCCAATTACAGCACTCCAATAAAAGGTAAAGGTTCCCCTTGACATGTAGCCCAGTCATGTCCGACTCTAGGGTGCGGTGCTCATCCCCGTCTCCAAGCCGTAGAGCCAGTGTTTGTCCTTAGACAGTTTCCGTGGTCACGTGGCCAGCGCGACTAGACACGGAACGCCGTTACCTTCCCACTGAGGTGGTACCTATTTATCTACTTGCATTTACATGCTTTTGAACTACTGGGTTGGCAGGAGCTAGGACAGGTGACGGGAGCTCACTCCGCCATGTGGATTTGATCTTACGACTGCTGGTCTTCTGACCTTGCAGTACAGAGGCTTCTGCAGTTTAACCTGCACAGCACTCCGCTAGTGCTCACCAATACATAATCAAACCCATTGAAGCTAGGAGACCAACATTCCCTCTAATTTTCTGTCCCACTGTGCAGGAGCCTCACTTCATGCATGCAGGGGTGGGCAGGGCTTCATTCAAAACGGGAAATAAACAAACCAGCTGCTCATGCGCAGTCCCAGTGAAGTTCTGGGTGAGGACACGTGCACATAGCTTAGAGGGATGATGTAAGAGACTATGGAATATATCTTTAGTGTTATTATTGGTGCCTGAGAGGACACCAATATATTGTGCTCACAGCAGGTACCAGCATTCTGTAAGCCAACTAAAAAAATTGAGGTGCTCCAAACAGAATATTATAACTATGAAACTGGACCTTGGATCAACACCAATTGACACTTGTTGAAAACCAGCCCTGACAATTGTTTTGTGTTTCAGTGAGAAGTGCTCAACTGATGAAAAAATGAGTCTGCTTCTGGGATTTTCCCTGTGGTGTCACTTTGTGAATGATAGTGAACACAAGAGGGTACCTGTAGACCATCTGGACTGCTGCCACTGGTGTTGTTAACATTCAGGCTGCCCTTTGCTATGAAAAACTTGGTATCCTTTTTTTCCTGCTGGCATCATGGGCATGATATTGTGCAGCAACATTAGGCTATTTCCTGACTTTCTGAATCGTGGGTACAGAAATAAAATATCCCACATTCATAAACTGGAGTGTTTTTTTAAGAATTGAATGTCTACTTTGTTACTTAAAGATTGCCCAGTGAAATCTAAGAGATCTGTTTAGAACTTTAAATTCCTCAACATTTGTTAGAGCTCCAGTGTCACATCGTAAGGTCTCATGTTTGATTTCTGCCATTCCCAGATATGAACCCTGAAAACCTGGAGAGCTGTCCCAGTCAGAAGAAACAATGTTTGATGGATCAATAGTCTACCCCAACTTCATTTTGTAGTACTACCTGAGACAGTTGATACGAAACAGAGGCAAGTGTGAAATCAAGAGTTATATTGCTTTGAACATTAGCAGTTATGCACATTTAGTTCAATTCCTGTTAGTATGAGCTTGCCAAGAGCTTGCAGCAGGAAATATGGGCAGGCATGCCAGGAGAGGGCAATATGAATGACTGTTGATTTAAAACTCTCAAGCTGGATGGCAAAAATATGTTAAAAGGATTCCTTGGAGTCAACATTATAAAGCAATAATGTAAAGTAATAACACATCAAATGCTCCATAATCCATATACTGAGGAATCATAGGTGAAAATGTCACTGGTTTTGGATGAACATTCTGGTCAACATCACTAGAATGTTCACCCAAAAGCCAGTGATATAGTGGTAAATTTAGATAGCTGTGTGCTCATCGTGAGTATCCCCATAGCCAGTTACTCTCCATAAGAAGCATCCCAAAATGTCAGTTGTTACCATCAGAAGGAAAAGCAGATGTTTTGTAAAGCTAATCACTTTTAATTGCCCATCCAAGACCCAACCACCCTCAACCAGGCTCGTCGTTGTTTAGTCGTTTAGTCGTGTCCGACTCTTCGTGATCCCATGGACCAGAGCACGCCAGGCCCTCCTGTCTTCCACTGCCTCCCGGAGTTGTGTCAATTTCATGTTGGTTGCTTCGCAGAGACTGTCCATCCACCTCATCCTCTGTCATCCTCTTCTCCTCTTGCCGTCACACTTTCCTAACATCAAGGTCTTTTCCAGGGAGATTTCTCTTCTCATGAGATGACCAAAGTATTGAAGCCTAAACTTCAGGATCTGTCCTTCCTGGGAGCACTCAGGGTTGATTTCCTTCAAAATGGATAGGTTTGTTCTCCTTGCAGTCCGGGGGACTCTCAAGAGCCTACTCCAGCGCCACCATTCAAAGGCATCAATTCTTCGACGGTCTGCTTTCTTTATGGTCCAGTTCTCACTTCCATACATCACGACAGGAAAAACCATAGCTTTGACTATTCGAACTTTTGTTGGCAAGGTGATGTCTCTGCTTTTTAAGATGCTGTCAAGGTTTGTCATCGCTTTCCTCCCAAGAAGCAGGCGTCTTTTAATTTCGTGGCTGCTGTCTCCATCTGCAGTGATCATGGAGCCCAGGAAAGTAAAATCTGTCACTGCCTCCATATCTTCCCCTTCAATATCCCAGGAGGTGATGGGAACAGTGGCCATGATCTTAGTTTTTTTGATGTTCCGCTTCAGACCGTTTTTTGCATTCTCCTCTTTCACCCTCATTCCAAGGTTCTTTAATTCCTCCTCACTTTCTGCCATCAGAGTGGTATCATCTGCATATCGGAGGTTGTTGATATTTCTTCCGGCAATCTTAATTCCGACTTGGGATTCCTCCAGTCCAGCCTTCTGCATAATGTATTCTACATATAAGTTAAATAAGCCGGGGGACAATATACAGCCTTGTCGTACTCCTTTTCCAATTTTGAACCAATCAGTTGTTCCATATCCAGTTCTAACTGTTGCTTCCTGTCCCACATAAAGGTTTCTCAGGAGATAGACAAGGTGGTCAGGCACTCCCATTTCTTTAAGGACTTGCCATAGTTTGCTGTGGTCCACACAGTCAAAGGCTTTTGCATAGTCAATGAAGCAAAAGTAGATATTTTTCTGGAACTCTCTGGGTTTCTCCATAATCCAACGCATGTTAGCAATTTGGTCTCTAGTTCCTCTGCCCCTTCGGAATCCAGCTTGTACTTCTGGGAGTTCTCGGTCCACATATTTATTTATTTATTTATTTATTTATTTATTTATTTATTTATTTATTTATTTATTTGATTTTTATCCCGCCTATCTGGACCAACTGCTGAAGCCTACCTTGTAGGATTTTGAGCATAACCTTGCTAGCGTGTGAAATGAGTGCAATTGTACGGTAGTTGGAGCATTCTTTGGCACTGCCTTTCTTTGGGATTGGGATGTAGACTGATCTTTTCCAATCCTCTGGCCACTGTTGGGTTTTCCAAACTTGCTAGCATATTGAATGTAGCACCTTAACAGCATCAACTTTCACGATTTTAAATAGTTCAACTGGAATGTCATCACCTCCACTGGCCTTGTTGTTAGCCATGCTTTCTAAGGCCCACTTGACTTCACTCTCCAGGATGTCTGGCTCAAGGTCAGCAACTACATTGTCTGGGTTGTCCGGGATATCCAAATCTTTCTGATATAATTCCTCTGTGTATTCTTGCCACCTTTTCTTGATGTCTTCTGCTTCTGTTAGGTCCCTCCCATTTTTGTCCTTTATCATATTCATCTTTGCACAAAATGTTCCTCTAAGCCACTGGCAATGGTGCGGCTAAAAAATATTGTAAATAAATAAATAAATAAATAAATAAATAAATAAATAAATAAATAAATAAATAAATAAATAATATCTCCAATTTTCCTGAACAGATCTCTGGTTTTTCCTTTTCTGTTATTGTCCTCTATTTCTTTGCACTGTTCATTTAAGAAGGCCCTCTTGTCTGTCCTTGCTATTCTTTGGAAGTCTGCATTCAATTTCTGTAGCTTTCCCTATCTCCCTTGCATTTTGCTTCCCTTCTCCTCTCTGCTATTTCTAAGGCCTTGTTGGACAGCCACTTTGCTTTCCTGCATTTCCTTTTCTTTGGGATGGTTTTTGTTGCTGCCTCCTGGACAATATTACGAGCCTCCATCGATAGTTCTTCAGGCACTCTGTCCACCAAATCTAGTTCCTTAAATCTGTTCTTTACTTCCACTGTGTATTCATGAGAGATTTGGTTTAGATTTTACCTGAGTAGCCCAGTGGTTTTTCCTACTCTCTTCAGTTTAAGCTTGAATTTTGCTATGAGAAGCTGATGATCAGAGCCGCAGTCAGCTCCAGGTCTTCTTTTTGCTGACTTTATAGAGCTTCTCCATCTTTGGCTGCACAGCATATAATCTATCTGATTTCGATATTGCCCATCTGGTGATTTCCATGTATAGAGTCGCCTCTTGTGTTGTTGGAAAAGAGTGTTTGTGATGACCAGCTTGTTCTCTTGACAAAACTCTATTAGCCTTTGTCCTGCTTCGTTCTGAACTCCAAGGCCAAACTTCCCTGTTGTTCCTTTTATCTCTTGACTCCTGACTTTAGCATTCCAGTCCCCTAGAATGAGAAGAACATCTTTCTTTGGTGTCAGTTCTAGAAGGTGTTGTAAATCTTCATAAAATTGTTCAATTTCAGTCTCCCAGGCTAGCTGTCAACAATAACATTTATTGGGAAAATCTGTTTCTGCCCCCTTACTGTGAGGTCTGCAAGCTAAGGCTGGAAGGGTAGACAATGTCATACTCCCTCCTACTCAAAAGGATCTGAGGGCACTGACTCTGTGAATCCCAGTTTCACCACACCGATGTCAAATGCAAATATCACGAAAATACCATAGTTTTGACGGGTTGCAACTTGAGAATCTTTACCCAAAATTCAGTTATGGGAAAAGTTTCTGTATTCTGCTCTCATGTTGCTTTCTCTGTTTAGAGTTGTAAGCCGCCCAGAAACCTTTGGATAGTGTGGGCGGCATATAAGTTAAATGAATAAATAAATAGAGTGTGAAATAATTTATTCCCAGGCGCAAACAATTGTGAATCACTAAAAACAAAACACAAAGTTGTGTCTGAAGATGTAGATTGCAAGTCCCAACATTTCACCATGAAATAAATCTGTTAAACACAACAATTCTGTGTTGTTGGTTTTTTTTTCAGAGTAATACATCTATCTTTCTGAAAACAATGGCAGATAATAATATCGGGAAGCAGGTTCTCCTTGGACATAAGAAATGTTTCAGATAGTAGGATGACAGATAAAATGAAGACAGCCTTTAACAGTTGTGTGGAGGACCAGATTTCAGCAGGCATAGCTTGCATTAAAAGCTACAGCGGCTGTTGTTTCCTCTGTGAAACATCTATTAAAGGTACAGAGGGACTGTCATCTTTTTTAATATGGCTACCCTAAGGAATAAGAACTCCAATATTTGGTCTGAAAAGTGAACCTGATTACTGTAGTATGTCTATATTAAAGTTTGTTAAATTGTAAGAGAAAATGGTAGGTTTCTATTAAATGGCCATTTAATGGCTTAGTACACTGCAATGTATTCTATGCGCTCACAATCAATTACAAACTCCTCTTTCCACATGTTCCTTAGCATGAAAGTGAGAAGGGCTTGGGGAGAAGTGCAATAAGAGCTGGCCTTATTGCCAAACTTCTGAGGCCACACCATTTTTGTACAACGTTTATAGAGATGGGCATGAGCCACTGATTTGGTGCTTTGTGCCAATTTGCTTATTGGCCGACCAGGTGTTTGGCACTTCAAAGCCCTTCCTCCCTGGTGGGTGCCCACTCAGATGTAGCAGCCTGGCTTCCCTGCCCCACCATCTCCGGGTGCTCTCTCCTCCTGTCTGGCTGACAAACAAACAAAGAAACAATGAACCACCAAACCCATCCCTATTTGAAAAGGAAACAGGATTCACTGTGACTTTTCAACTCTAGTGTAACCACATCTAAATCTGACCATTGGGAGCTGCCTCAGAAACATTTTGCTTCTAACTCAACTGTTGGCGGGGGTGGGTGGGATTAAATGCCCCCGTTCTATAGTAATTAACTTTTTTTAAAGCTCCCTCCCCCAATTCCAGATTTTCCTAGTCAACACCAGCTGCTGTTTGCTTTTGTACTTCAGCAATTACCGCAAAGATATGCAAGGCTCAGCTAATGAACCAAATGTAGCCATACATATTTTCTATACAAAGTGATCTAAACTGCAGAAGACAAAATAAAAGTCCTACCTCAGGGCAGGTGGCACATGTGAGCAGTTTGGAGAAAAGACAAACATTAAGTAATGCTTTGCTCGGTCTCTCAAAGTTACCAACTTTTCTGCTTTTCAACCTTCTACTGCCTTCTTTCTCTAGCAGAGGAGAAAGCAGAACAGTTTCTTCCATCTTTCAGCAGAGGTGAAAGGCACTGCTTGAGCTTCCACTGTACTATTTTAACAACCTTGACACTGTTTTAGAATCTGTTTTTTAAAGCAGCTGTCTTTGACTCTTGAATAATGTTTAGTGCTCCTTTCTCTTGCTTTTTCTGGCTGTTTAATATTTTAATGCCTTATGGTAAGCATTGAATTGTTATTTATCGTTTCATCATTGTTAACTTCCTTAAGCTTGGGGGGAAGGGGAGAAAGCAGAATATAGTGCCCACCCTCTCTCCCCGAACACTTCTGAGTACTCTGTACCTAGAAAACCCTGGAAACTGTCTCCGTAAGTCAGAATTGACTTGATGGCACACCATTATTATAAAAATCTAAAGAAGTACATTGAAAGAAGAGTGGAAAGCACTGTGCGAATGGGAATACGCACACAGAAGGTTGATTAGATTAGGCATCCTTCAGTATCGAGAAACTATGGTAATGTGCTCTGAATAGAGGACTTGGAACAGTGTTTAGTGGGGCTGAGGAGGCCAATTCGAGAGTGACAATCCCTTCCACACTGAAGAAAAATGCAATCTGTCCACTGTCCAGCTCTCTGATTTTGCTGGTTTCAGGACTGCCTCGGTTGCGGAACAAGTGCCTCTTCAAATTGGGAGAGGCCATGATGCATTGCCTGCCTCCAGGCTGAACGCTCAGATGTTAAGGTTTCCCATCTGTTGAGGTCCATTCCTAAGGCCTTCAGATATCCTTGTATCGCAGCTGTGGTCTCCCTCTGGGGCGATTTCCCTGCACTAATTCTCCATACAAGAAATCTTATTGGAATCCAACCATCAGCCCTTCTCACGACATGCCCAAGCTGACGTAGACATTGCTGTTTCAGTAATGTATATAAGCTAAAAATTCCAGCTCATTCTAGGACTACTCTATTTGGAACTTTGTCCTGCCAGGTGATCCCAAAAATGCGTCGGAGATGACGCATATGGAACATGTTCAGTTTTTTCTCATGCCATGCACAAAGGGTCCAGGACTCACTGTAGTACAGGAGTGTGCTCAGGACACAGGCTCTATAGACCTAGATCTTGGTATATGCCGTCAGCTTCTTATTAAGCTGTACTCTCTTTGTGAGTCTAGAGCACGTGGTAGCTGCTCTGTCAATGCGTTTATCCAGCTCGACATCTAGGGAGAGAGTGTCGGAGATAGTTGAGTCAAGGTACACAAAGTCATGAACAACCTCCAATTCTTGTGTGGAGATGGTAATAGAGGGAGGTGAGTCCACACCCTGGCCCATGACTTCTGTTTTCTTCAGTTGATTGTTAATCCAAAATCTTGGCAGGCCTTGCTAAAACAATTTATGAGTTGTTGGAGTTCTTTGGCAGAATGGGCAACAACAGCTGCATCATCAGTGAAGAGGAAGTCCTGCATGAATTTTAGCTGGACTTTGGTCTTCGCTCTCAATCTAGAGAGATTAAAGAGCTTTCCATCTGATCTAGTCCAGAACAGAAGGTTGAGGGATTTATTAACAGAAAGTGACAGTGAGTTGTATCCACTGCTACCTGTTGACCAGTGAAATGGAATCTCCTTGTGAATGGATTTTCCTTCTTTCTTCCCAAAGTAGATTTGGGCATATCCGGGCAAGGAATGCAGTAAGATTCCCTCTAGCCCCTAGAAAATACTAAAGAGAGAGTTGGAGACCCTTATAAATGGGATGAATGAAATTAATTGGAAAGACGGATCTTAGATGCAACTCAGCTATCGTAGATGACAGAACAATTGTGCAGAACAGCAATGCTCGCTATTAGCAGGACAGATGGCATACACTTTTGTTTAACACTCAGGATACACACATTACGATATGGACCTGAAGAACAGTTTATCTGTGGTAGCCTATTCCACAAGGCTTTCAAAAATTATGGAAGATAGGGAATGGAGAGAATTAGAAAGGTCTACCCGTGTCACTCATGCGAGCCAGGAGGTGAGGCTGAGGAGCCTAACACCGAGGGAGGCCCGGAAGGAAAAGACAAGAAATCAGGCCTTCTTGGCGGTGGCTCCTCGCCTCTGGAACAATCTACCTCCTGAGATTCGCGGGTCTCCCTCGCTGGGTATCTTTAAGAAGCAATTAAAGACATGGATGTTTCGGCAGGCCTACCCATCACATACCTCCTGACCCCCTTCTTTCCTCTCTTACTGTTTTTGTTTTGTGTATCGTGTAATGTAATGTAGTGCTTTTATCATTTAGAACTGCCTATTTACACTTTTATTGTATCATTTTATTGTTGTTAGCTGCCTAGAGTGGTCCTCACCCAACCAGATAGGCGGGGTATAAATTAAATAAATAAATAAAATAAATAAAATAAAATAAAATAAAATAAAATAAATAAATAAATAAAAGTCAGTTGGGTAATGTCAATTTCTGTGTCACCACTGTGTCTTTACACATTATTTCCTTCTTTACAGATGGGAAACCAAAGACAAAAAATACATTTGGCATTACTTGAATAAACTTCATATTCACACACTCCATCTCTCTATTGTGTACTCTAGTTCTCTTTACATGCTTTCTCCTTTGCTGATATCTCTACCATTTTACAGTAGCCAGAAGTCACATTCTAAGATTTCCCTTTTTCTATTTCACTTACAGAATATACTGAACAAGTTCTGTGTTTCTTGTTTGCAAACCTTAAAAAACCTCTTGAATATGCTGTATTCCACATGAGCCTCGTTTGAGAAAACGGTTCTCTTAGATAACTATCTATTGATTAGCAAATGTTGGTGCACACCAGGAAGACAAATGTGGATAAGAAATAGAGGATGACAAATATAGAAGCGGTGGAACGTAAGCAGCCTGAGATTAATTAATACCCATCCTATTAGAACTATTTATGCCAAGAAACTCTGGAACACTTCCTTAGGTTTTCCCTGTCAACTAAGGGATGGCAAAATAATTTTTCATAGTCACTCAAGTAGGTCACACAAAGCATTTCCAAAAACCTGAAAGGAAAAACAGTGGAATTTTAGAAGCAAATTGTTCTAATTTATTACAGAAAAACAAGTGCACATGGTGGCTTTTAACACAAAATATTATTCTATTTCTGGTATAGCTACTTGTGGTGATCACCCTGCTTTGGCTTATGTAGGAGGTTATTTGCATGTACCAATGGGAGCTGTTGGGAGGTGAAGCCAGATAAACTAGAAGGGAGGGGTGAGGCAGAGGAGTTTGGTGAATTAGTCAGTTTGAGTCAGAGATGAGAGTCTGAAGTGAAAAGTCAGTTAGAGGGTCAGGAGTTAAGGGATGCAGTTACAGTCATGGCCAAAAATATTGGCACCCTGCAATTCCGTCAGAAAATGCAAACCTTCTCTCACAAAATTGTTGCAGTTGCTAATGTTTTGGTACTCGCACGTTCATTTCTTTGGTTTGCATTGGAACAACACACACAAAAAGAGAGAGGAAAAGTCAAATCTGATACAATCCCACACAGAAACCCAAAAGTGCACTGGCCAAAATCTTACAGTCATGGCCAATATTTTTGGCCATGACTGTAAGAGTGTGGAACTTATAGAGTGTTAAGAGAGTTAAGAGTGAAACAAGTTATTACAAAACTACTGAATACTTCAAGTCTTTGGAGAAGCTGTTTATCTGATCTATAACCAATAAACCTGTTTTGTTCAACTTTACACTCAGCATGGACCTCAGTCTTTCTAATTAAACATTGTTGATGGAGATCAACTGGTAGCAGCGTAAAAGGAGAATGTGATTTGGGCCTCAGGCTAGTGAAATAATCTGGGGACACGTGAGGGGCATGTCACAATACTTCATAAATAACATCTTCTCTTCAACTGTTACTGGAGTCACCCTCACAAGCTCCACAGTCTGAACAGTACATTTCTAACCAAATCATATTCAACTACAGTACAGCAGTGTTTTGGTTTACGTACGCCTCAGTTTACATAATTTCCGGGTTACGAACGGAAATCTGTTTGAAATAATGCCTTGGTTTATGTTTTTTTTTTCTGTTTCCTTCGGTTTGCAAAGGAAGTTTCCCCGCGCCTGGAGGTTTCTAGCGCCACTGACATTGCTACGGCAATTCGCGTTCCAGTTTATGAAATTTCTACATGACATAACATTCCGGAGAATGTATTAATTTCATAAACTGAGGTACTATTGTATCTCATTCCATTTCTTACAGGAACCCTGTGGCGCAGTGGTTAAACTGCAGTACTGCAATCAAGCTTTTGCTCATGACCTGAGTTAAATCCCAAGAGATTCAGGTAGCCAGCTCAAGGTGGATTCAGCCTTCCATTCTTCCAAGGTCAATAAAATGAATACCTAACTCACTGGGTGCAAAGTGTTGCTTGCCTAATTATGTTGGAAATCAGTCAGAGTCAGCATTATATGGCAATATATAAGTCGAAAAAACAAGAACAGGTAGACCCCTCTACTTTCACAAAAAGGAAGAAAAAAGTCAAAACAGATCCTGGGCATCTTCATATCCAGTATCTGCTCTGTTCCCTCTCACCATATAGGTCACGGAGGAACTGAAACACAGAGAGCTTGGCTCGCCCAAAGCCATGAAATTCAGATTTGGCAGATATGAGGCCAAAAATCTGCTTCACTCCCACAATGGAACCAGGACAAATGTCAATGCAATAAAAATATGTAAACACTCCTTTTGACAGTAGAAAAATGCAATTCATTTTAACCTATGTGAAAGGCATACTGACTTTACAGGCAGAGTTAAACCTAAATTGCTCCTCCCTCTTCCCTTGAAATCAGTGGGACTGTAAAATAAAACTGCTCCCTATTTAGAAACCAGTGATTGAACACCAATAGATTCTAGTTTACTAGAAAAGCTTGACAACAAAACGAAGAAGCAAAAGGACACTGTACAAAGTTGTGGGGGGAGGGGGAAAACAAGTTATTAACTATTATGGCTGAAATATTCCTGTTCTGTTCTCCATGTGTCATGTGAAGGGAGCTATGGGGCTGGATTTGAAATGCCATACAACAGAAAGGCTATTTGTGAAGCATTTCCACGTGTGTACTATGAAATGGTTGTGATGGGATTCATGTGAATGATTGCACAATTGGGTTGCATAATCGTTGTTTTCACAGCATAATGCCAGGCTCTTATGATGGCGAAAAATTTGGATTACATGAAGACAGAAGATTTCTGCCTGGTTTTTTGGGGCTCTTTGGCTGTGTTCTGAAGGTTGTTCTTCCTAATGTTTCTCCAGTCTCTGTGGCCGGCATCTTCAGAGGATAGCACTCTGTGAACAACCTCAGAACACGGCCAAAGAGCCCGAGAAACCCACAACAACCATTAGATCCTGGCCGTGAAAGCCTTCGCAAATACATTTCAGCCTATATTTGTTATCTGAGAAAAATCTGACATTTGGAACTTAACTTTCTTAATTCAAAGAAATAATCTGTCACCAAATTTAAGGTGATCTAATTTAGTGTTCTCCGAAGTCACTCCTTAATGAACTGTGGGTAAGCTAAGAAGGCTGGGTTCAGTAGGGATGATGAGGTGTGTGCATAATGCTGCTGAAGGCAGAGGCAATCCCTCTTCTTTTCCCCCAAATAATATATCTCAACGTAACCCAACATCATCAGCGAATGTCATTCCCACAACCATTTGCAGCCCAGTGTTCAAAGGATGTGGCAGAAGTGCTCTTGCCAACCACCCACACAAGCCCCAGGTGGGTTTTTACCACCATACGTGACACGTTTCCCAATTTTATTTCACTAAAATCCAAATGGTGTGACATTTTGACACTAGCAATGGGACGTGGTGGCGCTGTGGGCTAAATCGCAGAAGCCTGTGCTGCAGGGTCAGAAGACCAAGCAGTCGTAAGATCGAATCCACGCGACGGAGTGAGCTCCCGTCGCCTGTCCCAGCTCCCGCCAACCTAGCGGTTCGAAAGCATGCAAATGTGAGTAGATAAATAGGTACCATCTTGGTGGGAAGGTAAACAGCGTTCCGTGTCTAAATCACACTGGCCATGTGACCACGGAAAGATTGTCTTCGGACAAACGCTGGCTCTATGGCTTGAAGAGCGGGATGAGCACCGCCCCCTAGAGTCGGACACGACTGGACAAAAATTGTTAAGGGGAACCTTTACCTTTACCTTAATGGCTCCAAATTTCACCACCACCAATTTTTGCTGTGGAGAAATATCTGGTGAAAGTGGGGTGCCTTACATTAGAATGAAACAGCCCAAGGAGAAACTTAATACCTGTGATAAAAGGGCTTGCACAGTTGAACTGTAGCTGGAAGATAAAATATGCCTCTGTATTTGATTGCCATGTGATCAGGAATTTGGTATACACCACCATAGCCACCAACATCAAGAAAAACCCAGTACTGTACAAGGTATCTGCAGAGAATTAGAGATGTATCATCTACTTTGTGTTTATGTTCTAACTTATCTACAGTTTCAGTTTAAAATGGGAGGGGAGACACTCAAAGAGACCTTTAGCAGCAGGAGTGAAATTAAATTAGTTCATTACTAGAAGCATGAAGCATTAATGAAATGTAACTTTCTCCAACATTTATGCAGCGTAATTAAAATCTTTTATTCAAAATCTGTACTTAGCCAAGCATAAAATATTGCATCATCATAATAACTGCGCAGTGTAATCAAGAACTGAACTATAAGCATCTCATTCGTTTCCATAACAGACTGATGACATTAAATTATTTGCACTGTTTGAAGTATATTCAAAAGGAAAGATGAAAAAGAACCTCTTTTAACCAGCCACTAAGGTTGCTAATTCATTTCCCCCCTATCTTTTAATTTTAAAAATGCAACCAAAGGATAGCCTCACTTTTATTCCAAGGCCCCCAACCTGTAAACTGTGGCAAAGTTTTTGTGGTGGAAAAAAGCAATGTTGTGATTACCAGCTTGTTCGGGATGTGCAATGGCTGAGGAGTCCCCTAAGAAAATGAAACTTTAAAATCCTGTGAGGGCTGACCATATCTGGCCCTGTCATGAGTTCTGGAATGGGATTTGAGGCCAGGCTCCAAACAGATCTTGTTCCATACCACACAGCTTCCATACTTTGCTGTCAAGGTTTCCTCTGGCAGATGGAGGGGAGGAAAGGTAAGGCCTGTAAACTTGATCTATATTCTGGTCTGAGTCTTCAGAGAGGCAGCTGCAGTTAGTCTGTTTTGATTAACAAAAGAGACTAACAGATTTATTTTAGTGTGAGTTTGGTGGGTGGGATTACAGTTCACTTTTAAAGAGATACTTTTTCAGTCTCAACGGCACAACAGCACTAGTCCCCAACCTTTTAAACACCACGGGCCAGTTGGGGAAAGTGGGGCACCCCCTGCATTTGTGCGCATGTGTGAAGGGGGGCGCTTGTGCAGGCACACTCACACACATGCACAAAGGGGGTGGGGTGCTCACACACATGTGCAAAGGAGCTGGGGGGAGTGTGTGCAGGAGGGTGGGAGATCTCTGCAGCCCGGTCCGTCCCAGGCCGCGGACTGGCACTGGGCCACAGATGGGGGGTTGGAGACCCCTGTGCTACAGTACTTCTCTTTTATTCTTGTCCTAGTCCACATGGGAAAGATTTTCTCAGATAAAGGGATTACTGATCTTCAAGCTTGGGGAGGGGGTAGCAGCAAATAAAGGACCAGTCAGCTAGGCCAAATGACCCGACAAATGACAAACTGATTCGTTGTTCATTCGGGGGAGGGGGGAATTCGTTGTTTGTGAAGTTTGACAAGCCATGAACCAAGACAAAGTGCTAAAATGGCGCTTCGTTCCCATCTCTAGAACCTATTCTTTCTCTTCAGCCAAATGTGAGGTAATTTTTGGTTAAACTGAAGCGGGGAAGAAAAATATAGCAAGCACTTTTTAAAATGACACATTAAAAAAATACTAGTAAGTAACTGCCAGTTTCTCTGGTCTGTGGCCAGTTACTGATCTGTGGTAAGTGGTAAACGCAGCTGGGTCTTGTGGATGCATTTCATCCAGCATCAGAGTCCACCACTTTATTGTTGCAGTTAAGCTTGAAAGAAACAGGGTTAACAGTGATCTTCAAGCTATGACTTACAGACCACTGGAATCCCTAAAACAGGCATGAGAAAGATCAAAGCACATATATGCATATTCTCTAGCAAACTGTAAGCTATGCTCTGCCATTGACAACTCCAGGGTTCAAAGAAGGAGTTACCCAAGAGCACAAGGATTGTTAACATAGAGCTGGAAGTCAGCATTATACCTAAGGTATCATCTCTGCTAAAAGGAACAAATTTCTATTCCTAATAAAAGTAAGACTTTTTATCTTTTCAATGTGAAATTTGGTATGGATGGGCCCCTTTCGAATGAGTATAAGATGTCCACATTTCAGAGAAATCAGAAGAAAGCGAACGTATAGTACTTAAAAATAAAAAAATGAGTGTTTAACCTTCTCCCACTAGCTGTTGAGCAGAGAGACTTTTTAGCCCACAGTTTGTTAAGTGTGTGGGTAAATATGAAGCACTTGCTTCTCAATAAGCTACAGCCATTTGTGAGTCTCTAATAGCTGTTCATAAAGTATGTCTTTACTTTATATCTCATGGTGTTAAGGATATTGACTATAATTCTTTTAAAAAAGAGAAACATCTCCTAATGGAATATTTCCTCAGGATCCCCAGAAAGTGCAGAAACCTGAGATTAATTGAAGTCACTAGCTACTGCTTTGAGGGGGGAAATAGAGCTGAAAGTGCATTTATGTTATAACCGCAGCAGGGAAAAATATGAGGTTTTGCGTTTTTTGGACTGTTCAGCAGGATTCTTTACTCAAATTTTCATGCTGCATCATTGATTTTACGTAGCTATATAGAAAGGGTACCATATTCTCTCTGGCCTTTTCCCTTCCTTGAAAGAGAAATGGGAATTTGATTCACCCACACACTTTTTTTTAAAAAAAAGAAGAATTTCAAAACAATGTCTTTTTAAGCACAGCTTTGCCTGTTCAATTCATTAGCATGAGTCACAGGAGGACTTTCTTTGACTATGGAACTGCAGAAGACAACTTAAGACCAGGTGGCTTTTTTCTTTTGTCAACCAATCATGAGTTGGATCCAGACTTACGCTGAGCTTAGAGTATACTCAGTGGAACTTAAGTTTATCAAAAACTGCTGGATAGCTCAGTGGTTTAGGTCTTTGGCTGCAGAGCCACAGATTGAGAGTTTGATTCCCCACTGTGCCTCCCTGATGAAGGCTAGACTTGATGATCCATAGGGCCCCTTCTGGCTCTGAATTTCTAAGGTTATTTATAACCAGTTTGTCCAATTAATTTCAAGAGCTCTGTTCTAAGCACAGCTAAATTTGTACCCACACTGGCCCTTTTAATGTGGGCTGCTGCTGCAGTCTAAATAGGGTTGGGGTGGGGCTAGATGTACCATTTGGTGTAATCCTAAGTGATGTGCTGAATCATTTATATTAGATTTTCAAAAAAAAAATTCTTCCCCTTGTGTGTAGTACTGATTGAGAAACCATCTAAAGCCATGTTTTGATCACTTCGTACAAGGGCAAAGAAAGAAAATATATAAAAATGAATCGAAGTAATTCATTGCATCAGTGCTAAATTTAATCTAAGTAATTTAGCACAGGCAAAATAACAGATTTATCTTCCCCAGCCCCTCTGCAGAAGAGCAGGGGAAGCATTCAAATTGCCAATATATGGGAGTGGCACACTTATTAAGCCACTTCACAATATTGGAAATTGAGAGCAGAAGGAGCTTTAGAAGCTTTGAAAGCTGTGAGGCTCAAATTTGGTCCATTCCCAGTGACTGCACGTGTTGGGAATGGACCAAAGTAGAGTGCACCTATATACACCAAAAAAAGTAGAAATTTCTGACAGGGGCTCCAAAAACTGAAGGTAGGAATGCTCTGGGCACAGACTGGTCTGCTCTAGTGATCAGCTTGTCTGACTGCCAGAAAAAAAAGAGTGAACCAACCTATCCCCCACAGCATATCAGTCAGCAGGATAAATGATGGAGCCCTCAGTAAGTTATAGAATTAAAAGTTCCAACCGCCATCGTGTTGCTCTGAGAAATCAAAATGGAACAAAAACGGCCAGTTACGGATTAACCAGTTTTCAATGCATTGTAGGTCAATGGAGCCTTGACCTACAGACTTTTCAACCTGTAGCCACCGTTCCAATATGGATTAATTCTGTAAGTCGAGGGTCCACTGTATTTTTTTTAACTCTACTTATTTGACAAATTGCCTGCAAAGAGCGAGCATGGGGACTCACAATTTGTGATTCGCGACCAAATCTGAGTTGTCACACTTGCGACTTGACTCAGACTTGAGTTGGACCTTTTTTGAAATGACTTGGACTTGACTCACAAAAAGGAACCATTTTTCTGAGTCGTGTTGCCAAGTCCCTCGCCACCACCCTTTCTCTTTCCCAGCAAGATCAAGAAGCAATGCCTGTGGGGGAGGCAGTGGGGAAGATAGGGAGGAATGCACTCCCATGGCTGTCCTCCCTGCTCCGGAGCTCCTTCTAACTCTAGGGCAAAGGGCCTGCACCCAGATGCATGTGCATAGGAGGCCTCTATGGCAGCTGTGGAGGAACACACTAGTCCAAGAAATTGGCTGCTGTGATTACAACTCCCAGAATTCCCCAGGTATGAACTAACAACTCAGGTTTGGCTTGGGACTCGGACCCCAAGGCTTGCCAACATCGTATTCTCGAAGGCTTTCACAGCTGGGATCCGATGGTTGTTGTAGGTTTTTCAAACCTACAACACAGCCAAACAGCCTGAAGAGCCTACAACAACCACTTGCCAACATCCTCGGCACAAAGTTAGAATACTCTTGCAAAAAATGGTTTTACTGATCTAATATTCTAGCAATAACGGTGGGAGGAAACAAAAGGTTTCCACTGTCATGAGGTCAAGGGATGGGATGGCCACAGCAGGATGTTGCTCTATGCTCTGCAAATTATGGTGCCCAAAAATGCCATCCCAAGAAAGTCTCTGGAAAATTGGTTTCGGGCGGGTAGTAAACACCATTTTTATTCTGCCAGGCCTTTCACTCGCTTTACATTTTTGTTTGCTATTTCTTCCTCTGGTGTTTTAATGCTCGTTGCACAGTTTGGAATGATTTAACCATCATCAACCTCATCATCTTAGAACTGCAGAGCTGAGTAGGACCCTATGAGCATCATGTCCAGCCCATCAAGGAGGCACAGTGGGGAATTGAACTCCCAAACTCCGGCTCCGCAGCCAGATGCCCAAATCACTGAACTATCCATCATTTTAATGGTGTAAGTTTCTACAGGAAAGTGCATTGGAAGGTCATCAATGGGAGAGAAATCGATGAATAAATAATTTAAACAGCAGAGACAAAGAGAAAGCAATAATTTAGCAACTGTCTCATTTTTATGGCAGATCTACCGGGCAAAGTGGTTACTTGGAATGAAGTATTCAAAGCACTCCTGCCCCCTACCTTCTCCCTCCTCTATCCCAAGTGAAAGCCTAATGCAGTTATGATGGGGGTAGCATTCAAACCCAGTTCCCAAAACCTGCTCCTTCATCTTTAACAAGGTATTGTGACATTTCCTTTCCTCGGAGTGAATATCCTTCATCACCTGGATGGACACAGTCATTTTGGTTACATGCCCATTTTCGATTCTTACTTTTAAGACATAAGACATAAGAAATTTATTTGTCATTGCGCTCACAAGTGGGTGCAACGAAATGAGGTGCTCTTCCCCAAGGTAAAACTGGACAACACTACAAAAAAAAGTTAAAATATACACAACTTTCACCATCCAAATATAGATACCCCGTTTTCTCTCAGCAATTAAAATCCACCAAACACCTATGGCCCCGCATTTAAACTCAATACTGCACTTGGGTAAAAACTGTTCTTGAATCTGCTTGTCCTTGCTTTCAATACCCTGAATCTCCTTCCTGATGGTAATAGTTTAAAGAGCTGATATCCCGGATGAGAGGAGTCTTTCAGTATGTTAGATATCTTCCTCTTACATCTGTTCTTATACAATTCTTCCAAAGAGGGGAGTGAACAGCCAATGATGTTTTGGGCCGTCTTAATCACCCTTTGAATTGCCTTTTTCTCTGCCACTGTGCAGCTCGTGAACCATACACAGAGACAGTAGGATAATATGCTCTCAATCGAACTCCGATAGAAGGTGATTAACAAACTCTCAGTCAATTGTTGCTTTCTAAGAATCCTTAGAAAATACAACCGTTGTTGTGCCTTCCTGATTAACGCAGCAGTGTTTGCACTCCAAGTCAGGTCATTTGTTATGATAGTCCCAAGAAACTTACATTCAACCACCTGTTCCACACAAACTCCATCTATATACAGTGGCTGAATGTCTGCTCTTTTTTTCCTATAGTCCACTATGAATTCCTTGGTTTTTTGGATGTTAAATAAAAGATTGCTTTTTTTGCACCAGCGGGATAGCTGTAATACCTCGTCCCGATATGCAGACTCATCATCCCCAGAGATAAGTCCTACTAGTGTAGTATCGTCTGCAAATTTGATAATCCTATTACTGGGATGGTTATTGGTGCAATCCGATGAATAAATGGAGAACAGTAGTGGACTAAGGACACAGCCTTGTGGAGTGCCAGTGCTGAGTATCTTGTCAGTAGAGATGTAGTCATTCAGTTTAACCCTTTGTGGACGATTTGTTAAAAAATCCAAAATCCACAGACAGATAGAATCTGGAAAATCAAGATCTTTAAGTTTGTCTATTAATCTGTGGGGTATAATGGTGTTAAAAGCAGAGCTAAAGTCCGCGAACAGCATTCTTACATAATTCCCTTGTGTTTCCAAGTGGGATAACGCCATATAAAGCACAGTATTGATCGCATCCTCGGTTGATCTATTTTCTTTATAAGCAAACTGAAGCCCATCAAAGGGATCAGGAAGGCAGGAGATAATATATTTCCGAACTAACTGCTCAAAGCACTTCATTAAGATTGAAGTTAGTGCCACCGGCCTGTAGGAACTAATCAGCCAAAATGTTATCTCAGAGAATCATTGGTTATAACTGGATGTCTCAACTGGAGCATGACAACATAATCAGTACAGCTGCAAAGACATAAAGGGCTTTTCGTTTTCTTCAGTGTGGGCAAGTTATACAAAAGCTGAGTGGACTCTTTGAGGCCCGGAAGGAAGGGGCCTAACAGACTCAAAACACTTCTTTTGTACAAGCTTAATAACTTTTCTCCTCTGTCCTACTACACTTCATCACATCCAAATTGCTCTTTGGTTTCTCAGCTGTATCTTGCAATGTGTTTGGTAGTTTGGTACATTTCCTCTTTGAAGGGATGTCGGAGCCACTTGGCTTTCTGGAAACCAGATTATCTCTTGAACATGTTTTGAATGGGTTGCCGAGGAAGTCTGGTGAGATCGTACATTCTTTTAACAAAAACAATTTCTCAAACGGTGTAGGGATGGGGTGGGAAGTCATGCCATAGGATCTTCAACAGGATTTGTCTCACTCTGAAATACAGCTACCCTTCAGTACAACTCTGTGCCTCCATATCACAGCTCTGTTCCCATAAACTGTCCTCGTTGCTTTAGAGATTTGATGAATTAGGTGAGGTGTTTTAAAAAGCTTTTATTTTTTTTAATTTAGGTCTGTTGAAACAGAGTAATATGGCAAAATCTTGAAAACTGACAAATACGTTGCACAAAAATATCTGGAGCCCAACTGTGCTTTTGTTCTGACTGTTGCAAAATTCATTTAAAAAAAAACCACTTTCCTTCCTAAAAGAAGAGCTCTGACTTACAAAGAAACAAATACGAGTAATATGAGATTTTTCTAGAAATTACAGCAAGAATGACTTTTCAGGACAACCACGACAGACTGATTAACTCTCCTGAAAGCCTCCCAGTGTTAATTTTCCTAATGACAGAAGTTCAGTCTGCAGGAGCTCAGAGGCACTGGCCCCAATTTTGAATATTTGTGTGTGAAGAGGAATTGGGGAACATGGAATCCATCTGGAAAAACTAGGTTTCTCTGTGAGTGCCTGGGAACAACTAGCTGAAAAGTGCAGCAGTCAGTCTCTGCCTGGTAACAAGGAAGAGGTAAAACCTGCAGCTTGTCCATTATGAGAGAGAGGCCTTGAAGGCCACCTCCCCTGCTTCTCTGGTAGCACACTGACTGGGAAATGACTTCAGCTGTGAAAGAAGGGAGGGGCCAGAAAGTGCTCTGATCTTCCTGAACATCTGAGGGATCTTGAAGCCTGATTGGTGGATCATCTGGAAGGCATTAATACTTAATGCATAAGAAGGTGCTACAAAGTAGTTGCCCAGTTATAAACATGGGAGCTTTGCATTTGTATCCTGGCGGACACGAATAAGAAGCTCAGCACCACAGGTGTTATGGCGGTCCATTTTCGACCCCCCCTCCCGAACCAACGCAGTCCACTCACTGGACTCCTCACAGTACCCATGGCAGATGTAGTTCTGCCGGTGCTGCCCCACTTCTCCCCACAGCTGACAACTCTGGCAAGGCAGGCTTTTAATAACCTATGGTTATTAAAAGCCTGCCTTGCCAAAGTAGGACCATAGGGTCCTACTCAGCTCTGCAGTTTAATAACCTATGGTTATTAAAAGCCTACCTGAAGAGGTGGGTCTCCAATGGTTGGCAGAAGACTGTCAAGTACAAATTATAGGCCTGACCAGAATCAAGTGCTATAATGAGCATCCATGTCTGTCAGGTGTGCTGAGAATGAGTCAGGGTGACTCAGCAAGGATGATGCAACCTAGAGCTGATGTAATGCTATGATGTAATCTGTATTGTGATTGGTTGTGGAAATGTATATATGTAGACTTGTACAGTCAGTATTATCTTCACTTGGTTGGAGATCACATATGCCTGCCATGCTGCTGCTGTAAATACACTTTTGCTGCACGAAATGCTGCCGGACTGCGTGTGTTTATTGCTGGACTGCCTAGACCGCCATATACTCTGCTGAAACTGCTGAAAAACGTAATTCCGCGAGAAAACCCCCAACAAAGACCAACCCGTCCTCTTGAGGGGCAGCATTCCACAACTTGAGGCCAGCCACAGAAGGTCCTCTCTTGTGGTCCTACATCAAAGATACCTACAATGACAATGGGACCAAGAGGACAGCCTTCTCTGATTATTTTAAGGATTGAGAAGGCTCATATGGTCCTTCAGACCCAAACCGTATAGGTAAAAGGTAAAGGTTCCCCCTGACATTTAGTCCAGTCATGTCCGACTCTAGGGCGTGGTGCTCATCCCAGTCTCCAAGCCGTAGAGCCAGCATTTGTCCGTAGACAGTTTCTGTGGTCACGTGGCCAGCGCGACTAGACACGGAACACCATTACCTTCTCACTGTGGTGGTACCTATTTATCTACTCGCATTTACATGCTTTTGAACTGCTAGGTTGGCAGGAGCTGGGACAAGCAACGGGAGCTCACTGCGTCATGTGGATTTGATCTTACGACGGCTGGTCTTCTGACCTTGAAGCACAGAGGCCAGAAACAGTCTGGTGGCCTCATCCAGTCCATTGCTGATACCAGGTACCAGTTTACAACTGAATCAGCTTCTGATGAGAATGAGAGATCAGCCACTCTTAACAGGCCATATGGCCCCCTGGGGGGCCCTGGCACATTTGAAGCAGGGCACATACTGGAAACAATTCTTCACACAGCACTTTATAAGGTTTGTTAAGTGACTTATTCAATCCTGACTCAGCTTATATTTCTTTCATATTGTGCTTATGGTCATGGCCAAAAAAAGTTGAGAATGGCTTGTATAGACAATCCACTTCATCCAGGAATGCTTGGAGCCAAGGAACCACCACATGCTCCAGTATTTAGCCCAGAAATGAAATATTTGAGACTAGCCTATAGTTGTCCTGTAAAGTGGGACTCACGGAGGGCTTTTTCAGTAATGGTCTTATTGTATTCTCAAAGGCTTTCACGGCTGGGATCCAGTGGTTGTTGTAGGTTTTTCCAGCTGTTTGGCTGTGTTCTGGAGGTTTTTCTTCCTAATGTTTCACCAGTCTCTGTGGCCGGCATCTTCAGAGGACAGATTCCTGTCCTCCAGAACATGGCCGAACAGCCCAAAAAACATTCAACAACCAATGGTCTTATTACTTCCTCCTTTAAACATGCAGGGATCCTAGCCTGCTGCAAGGAGGCATTCACTATTCCTCTTACCCATTCAGTCATTCCCTCTCTGGCTACTCTTTTAAGCCAGAAAAGACGAGGGTCTGGCACACATGTGATGCCCATTCATCTCTCCAAGAATCCTGCCTACATCCTCAGGCTGCACCAATGGAAATGTATCCATTATAACCGAACAAGCAGGGGCCAAAATTACATCCACAGGAGCTGTATAATAATATTAATCTGAGAACAGCAGAGCTGGAAGGAAGGGACCCTATGGCTCTCTGAGTCCAGCCCCTGTCAAGGAAGCAACTGTGTGGAATGATATTCCCAATCTGTGGCTCCACTGAGCTGTATCAACTACAGCATCCAAGTAAGAGCAGAATCGAGCGACTTTGCCTGCAAATTGTCATACACATTCCTCACAGCAGACTGCTGAGTCATCAGCATCTTTTCCTGGGGCTATATTGAGGCCCTAACCACTTGAAACAACTCTGCTAGGTGACTGTGCAGATGCAATGGTGGCAAAGAAGATTTCTTTCTTCACTGCAGCCACTGCCATGGAATAAGCATCCAAACGAACTCTAGCCCATGTTTGGTTGGATCTACTCTGCATTTTCCACAGGCTGTTGCTTTAGTTTCCACTCCACTCATTGGGGAGCTCATCTGACTCTACACTGTGGGAGGGGATGCTTAGGAGCGACCATATCCACAGTTCTGGCCTTTTTTTTTTCTTTCAGAGATCAACAAGGGCTTGGACAGGACTGCCTGCCCGGCAACAGGACACTCCCTCAGAGTTGTCGGAAAACCAGTTGGCTGGACCATCTTAATCAGTCTCCCACCCTTGCAGAGGTTGTGATTTTGAGTAGGTCTGAATCCCACCAGGTAGAGATCTGTCAGTGACAATGGAACTACAGAGGGTTCCTCCGTACCCAGAACAGCATCATCTGGCCAGCACAGAAGACTAGGTCCAGAGTGTTCCCTGCAACATGACTGGCACCAAATAACACATGGGGCAAACCTACAGAGGACATGACACCCAGAGCCACTCCTAATAAAATGGTCTTAGAATGGATTTTGAAGACCCTCAAGTACTACAAGCCTAGAGGATGCTAGCACCACCTCCGAAACCAATTCAGCCAGCTCAAGAAGGGAGACTATGGAGCAGCAGGTGGGCAGTATACCAACGTAATTCCTGTTTTGTCCTGGAAACCCACTTTCAGGTATACATGCTCACACCCAAACTGTGGGACAGGGCACATGGTGAGGGGGACAGAATACAGCAACTCCACCTCCCCACCCTCCAGGTGTGATCTGTTGCTGCACAGAGAACCCAGGTGGGCGGTGATGGGAGAGACTAACTCCCCAGTGCCTTCTAACCAGGTCTCCACAATACAGGATCTAGTTCTGAATGGCTGTAGTTTTCTCTTTCTCTGCCTTGGTTCCATAGTCCTAACCACAAATTACTCTCCTGGGTTTACCCACCAAAGGCAAACAATATAGATGAGTGGCCAAAGAAGATGTCCTCTGGATCTGAGCAATCTCTACATTAAACATGGCACACAATGGCATACCTCCTCTCTTTCCTTGCCCCTGACACCACCACTGCTCACCAGCTTGGGAGCAAGGATCCTAGCTTTGTATTAAGTTGGAGTCCCTCCTCCAGGTTTCTTCATGAACATTAAGCCAGAGTTCACTAGTTCAAAGTTAACAGGGAAATATCTTAACATAAGCTAAGGATCTTCAAAGAAAAGCCAACCAGCAATGAATGAAGGGGAGAAGAGGGGTGCTTGGCTGGATGCTTGAGTGACTATCAACAGGAAGCCAATATATCGGCTGTTGCCCCCCAACTTTGGAATGCCCTTCCTATAGAGATCCGCCTGGCTCCAACACTCTTGGCTTTTCGGCGCCAGGCAAAGACCTTTCTGTTTAGCCAGCATTTTAATTAAACAGTACTCCCTAGCTAGCCACATGAGCAGCAGGACTTATTAATTTTAATGTTTTAAGAATTATTTTAATATATGATATTTTATATTGTCTTTTAAAATGTTTTTAAGTTTTAATGTTGTACTCCGCCCAGAAGCCACTGATAATGGTGCGGCTAAAAATATTGTAAATAAATAAATAAATAAATATTAAGAGAAATGTGATCTTGAGCCAAATTCTGTGAAACCTAGATGTCAGATCATCTCTGTTGACTGATATTTCAAGTTCTTTTCCTTTTAAACTGGCCAGTTCTTTTCATCCTTCAGTGCATATACTGGCTTGGTCCTTTATTATTAAAGCGTTGTTATGAAATGCTATTACTTCTTCAAACACACTGAAAAAGAGTCACACTGAAGTAAATGAATTAGTCTTAAAGGTGCCAGAGTGCTTTTGTTTTTCTCTTCATTTTTGTTTCTGGCTGAAATATGACACATAGCTATGTCTCCATAATCCCCGGTCCAAAACAGATGAAACACGTGGAAACCACCTCAACTCCTCAGCATAAGATAATGGGATCCAGCACTGAGTTCTATGTTAATGGCACAGAACTATTAATACAAGGAAAAGATTCGTAGTGATATGCTATCTCTGCTGCGACTTGGCTTTAAGTCCAGAAATACAAAACAAGCAAACAAGCAAAACTCTCAAACCATATAATGTCCTAGATAGTGAATCTTTATGATGATACATTAGGCTGTTGTGGAAAAAGAAAATGTTCTGCTTTAACATCCATCAGCTCTGTGTTAAATAGAGCATAGTTGTTTTCTTCTATGAGTGCATGAAATTGAAGAACGAAGATAATGTTCCAAAGCCTGTAATTTTCATCACCGTTTTTGAACTAACATGACGGGTGGGGTACGGAGGGGGTGATCGTTGAGCAGTCATTCCTTCAGGCAAGAAATACAAAGCCAATGCATCCAAAGGGTAACATTCACTTTATCTATTAGATTACAGCAAGCAGGGCTGCTGCCAAAATAAACGTTGTGCAAGAAGTGCATTGTATTGAGGTTTACTTTTAAAGACTTAGCACTTTTTGAAAAGTGACTTCAGAGGGTGGGAAAAGAAAAGGTCGTAGCTGCAGGTTGTTTTTCTAGTACTTCTGATCATGCTGTAGTCCAGCTGGATGGAGATGCTGTATCTGTGTTAAAAACTCCAACACTGAGGTCTGATTATGAAAGAAGCACAGACTGGTCATTTCTTACATTTCAACCAACTCTTGTCCATTTTCTTTTCTCATAAAAAGGTCACAATGCAGCTTTGAACTTTTATTTCTTGGCTAGTAGACCTCTCCTCGTATCTGATGGGAAATGTCTGCTTTGTTGTTACAGTGAAGCCACAAATGTGATTGGCATAGAATTTCAGGGAACATTCTGAGTGCTTCGGAATAAGGAAATATGGAATCCTCACCTATGTCCTACTTCTGGATGACAAAGAGTAGCTTAACATATTGAAACACACCACAGGAAAAAAAATGGCAATTCCTGGGTGATTTTTCAGTCTTTAAAGAGCTTGAAAAGGCCATCATTTCAGCAATGCAGAACTGACATGTGTGCTTTTGTATAGAAACTTCATATTCTGTGTAAAAAGCTTCTATTTGTGCAAAACACAATTAAAAAAATAAAATAAAATATTTTGTGCAAAACCACCTCCCCAACAGAAACAGGTGGTGGTCATAAGAATAGTGGCTTATATAAAACAGAATGCATTTCATTCCAACCCTTCATCCTATTTGAATTTTCTAGTCATTTGTAAAATCCTCCCCCTGCCCAAATCCAGATAAAGCCAAAAGAAATAACCAGTTATGAAGTCGGATTACACAGAGCATAACTGCTATTTGTGGTGATCTTGTTCTGTTGGAAGCCAATATAATTCTGTATTTCATTACTTGGAAAAAAATAGAACACAGTCATAATTGTCTTTATAGTCATGTCCAAAAACATTAGCACTGCTTAGATTCATAGCATAGGCTGCTAGGTATTTGAAAATTTCACACACCCAAAATCAAGAAAAGGATGTACTTTGCACGCATCCAATAAAACAGCTGTGGAGTTAAAAGGGGCCAATTTACTGAGGCTAAAATTAGCCTTCAAGTAATTAAAGAAAACCATCTTTCTTCCCCCACTGCTGCATCTCACAGATACTGTTTTCCACAAAGGAAAAAAAAGAGTACTCTGTTCTCATTGGACAGGAACAGTATATTTTTATAAACTACAGCAATTTTGGGTTGGCTTCATTTTGAATGGACAATTATGATGTCTTAGGTTTACATAAAATGTGCCAGTGGCAGAAATCAGCATAGTGGCCTGAAATATTAGACTCTTCTTGCTAGGAGGGGCATGTCTATGGGCTGAACTTAGAAAGGTCCCTTTGAGGTTAAAACTCAGAGAATTCCTCAGCTAGCATGGTCAATAGCCATGCTGACGGAGTGAGCTCCTGTGACTTGTCCCAGCTTCTGCCAATCTAGCAGTTCGAAAGCAGGTAAATGTGAGTAAATAAATAGGTACCACCTCGGTGGGAAGGTAACGGCGTTCCGTGTCTAGTCGTGCTGGCCACGTGACCACAGAAACTGTCTTCTGAAAAATGTATGGGTTGGAAATGGAGATGAGCACTGCCCCCTAGAGTCAGACACGACTGGACAAATTGTCAAGGGGAACCTTTACTTTTACCTATATACTTGGAATAGATACCTGAGGCCCTCTAGAGTGTGTGTGTGTGTGTGTGTGTGCACGCATGCCCTCCTGTTTGCTTGGAGGAATTTGTTTTTGTTTGTGGGAGAGGGTAATCATTCTCATGTAACAAGGCTAATCATCATCATCTTAGAACTGCAGAGCTGGAAAGGACCCTAGGGATCATCGAGTCCAGCCCCCCTCATGGAGGCACAGTGGGGAATTGAACTCCCAGCCTCTGGCTCCACAAGCCAGATGTTTAAACCACTGAGCTATCCAGCTTTGTTCTAAAGATACCTCCATGTAATCAAGCTTACTGTATATAGTGCACTTGAGTCAAACTATGTAGTTCAGAAAACCACAAAGCATCTTACGGCACTGTTAAGCCTAACACGTCTTGGGGGTGGCAACAGGTTTCACAGATTGCAGCCCACAAAAGCTTATGCCAAATAAAACTTGTTAGTCTTCAGTGTTGCAACAGAGCTCTTCCTTGTCTTTATTGCAACACACTTAGGTACCTCTTTGAAAAATATTTTCAAAAAGGGGATCGGTTTATTTATTTATTTATTTATTTATTTATTTATTTATTTATTTATTTATTTATTTATTTATGCACTGTCTGGATAGCACTCTGGTGATTTCATTGCACATGCAATGCCAATAAAATGTTGTTCTGTTCTATTATTCTATTCCATTTCAGAATGCAAACCATATTCTTCCAGGTGTCTTTAATAAAATTCAGGAGCACGATGAATAATTTATCTATAGAAAAGAAACAGTGTATGGTTTTGTAAATTCAGCATCAGCACTGAGTTAAAGGAGTATGCAAGCAGCATAAACCACATTTTAGTTCTAGCAGAACTGAATCGTGATCCCTTGTCTCCCTGTAGCACCTGGCCATGTATCATATTATCATCATTACTCACTGCTGGAAGCCTAGCAATCTACCTGCATGACTTTATTGACTCTGCACTTCTCAGAAGTACAATTTGAAGCCACTGCCACATCTTTAAAGTCCTTATTTTAACCGCAGGAAATAAGCACTAACATTTTACTTCAGCTTAAAAATCAGAATGTCAAGCGTCTTTTCCAAGGGTCACAGTGCTCCTTCTCATGCAGTCATAGAGTCCTGAACATACAAGCCTAACTGAGCACAGAAGCAAAATAAGGCTGTGTTTGGCTAGCAGTTGGGATAGGAGACCATGAAAGAATTCCAGATACCAAAGTAAAATAAAACAGTCATATGATCCATTCATAGAAGCAAAATTCAGGGTTACGGAATATCTTTATCAGATTAGTAAAATGTTTGCAAATAAGGCAAGTTTTCTATTTCTCTAGAACTTTTCATCAGACAAAAACAGTATAAAACTTGGGCTTCAAGGAGAAAGCTCCAACACCAGATGTAATACCTACAACCCATGCAGTCAGCTTGCCAGAAAGGCAAAATGGAGCTTGAGAGGTTCTCCTAATTCATTGGAGACAGAGGGGCAATTTACTCCCGCTTCCCTGCCCACAGATCTGCCAGTTGTCCTGGCTCAGGCGAACTGCCACCAGTTAAGGAGTCAAAGCTTTTATTTCTTGTTGCAGAACAGTTGTGCCAGACCTTGCTGGAGACGCTTTGTACCATCTCCCTCACAAGAAAACCCTAAAGGCAGGGTAAATCACAGAAACCTAGACTTTATTAATAGCTGAGTTTTCTAGGCTCATCATAGCCAACAAACGGGTTAACACCAGAATGAAATCAGGCAAAGACAAGCATTTCCAAACTTCATCTAAGTATCCTAATATAAGTATTTTCGTTGCTGCAATTATTCTAGGAACTCCAAACTTCTTGTACTTTTACACAAGTTTTATTTGTCTATATAGCTTCTATGTTCCATAAACATAAGATGAAATCCAAAAGAATCAGAAATATGTAACTTTTGAGAAGTCACAGGTGTGTTGCTTTAGAATAATTCTTACAGCTATGAACAAAGCTGTAGGTGCTATAGCTTAAATATACCAAAATAGAAGTTAAGTCACAGGCAAGCACTTAAGTCTAAAATACAGGAACATAATATCTTTTAAGAGCAAAACTCCTTTTGAGAGTAAAAAGAATGACATTGTAGTTCTTCAAGTGGACCTCTGTGATTCACACCCTGGGTGATTCACACCTGCGCGGAGCCTCTTTGGAAGATTCTAGGGCCTCTGCGGTAGCAATGAACACATTAGAATATGCCCCTCCCCACCCATATAAGTACCTTGGCGCCAAGCGTCCCCTTTCAGTTGTGTCAACCACCGCTTAATAGTAAGCAAACAATGGCGTGACAGAGGGGAGGACGGAGGGGTTATGTGAATCACAGAGGTCCACTCAAAGAACTACAATTACAGGTGGGTAACCTGTCGCTCTTCTTTGTGGTCTCTGTGAATCACACCCTGGGTGAGTAATAAGCTCTCTTACCCGGAGGCGGGGTGTCAAGCCAAGGTAGAAGCTAGAACAGCACGTCCAAATGCCACATCAGATTTCTGCCGGAGGTCAAGTCTACGGCTGTGCCCAAGAAGCAGAGGCACAGGTATCTAGAAGTACGCCACGGAGAAAGGCTGTAGAGGCTGCCACTGCCCTGGTGGAGTGAGAGTGAACCACTCTAGGGGCTGGTTGTCCAGCAAGTTGATAAGCCAAATGAATGGTAGAGGTGACCCATCTGGAGATAGATTGGGAAGTCACCTGACAGCCTTTTGTAGGTAGCTGATGGCTTATGAAGAGACGAGATGACTGTCTAAAAGGTTGGGTATGTTGGAGATAAAAAGCAAGAGCTTTTGTTTTCCTATTCCTGCTCAGGAGCAATACAGTTGGCATTTCCGATTCACTCAGGAGGCAAAGAGATTGAGAGTTGGTGTGCCCCATTTCTGGCATAGTTGCCGGAATACTGATTGATCTAGTTCCCACTTGTGAGCTTGGGCATCTGTATGGCTGAGCAAGTCTGCTAAGTTGTTGTCTTGACCAGCGATGTGTAAAGCTGTGAGACAGATGTGATGTTGCAAACACCAATTCCAGAGGTCAACCGCTAGGTAGAGGAGACCTGGGGAGTGGGTACCGCCTTGTCTTAGGACGTAGCACATCACCGTGGTGTTGTCAGTGGCAATCTCTACCATTTTTCCTACAAGAAGGTTTCTGAAAGCCTTGCAGGCCTTTATGATGGCTAGTAGCTCCAACTCGTTTATGTGGAGCAGTTTTTCTCTGTGAGACCATTTGGCGTGGACTGTGAGGGATTTGCAACGAGCCCCCCCTCCCCAGCCAGTGCAACTGGCATCAGTAGTGACTTGTATTTGTGGGCGAGGTTGTTGGAATGGTCGCCCGATAGAGAGGTTGGTATGGGAATGCCACCATTGAAGTTGAAAGGCCAATTCTGGAGTGACTCTTAGGAGAGTGTGGGGAGAATCTGTTAGTGGTTTGAATAGGGCCAGAAACCAGGATTGGAGAGATCTCATTTTGAGACACACATATTGTACATATAGAGGCCATGGTGCCTAGAACTCGTTGTGCCGTTAAGGCAGGTATCAAGGCATGTGGAGTTAAGCCGCAAAGTAAGGTGAAGAGATTTTGTCTCTTTTCTGCAGGGAGGAAAATGCGAGCTGTCTGGAGTCTATGTAATGTATAGTCCTTGTAGGTTTTAACGTTGATTTTTGTTCGTTGATAGTTAGACCGAGCTTGCAAAGAAGGGCGAGGGTGAAATGGGTGTCTCGTCGAGCTTTGGGGCGGGAGTGTGCTACAAGGAGCCAGTCGTCGTTATATGGAAAGACGAAAATGTTTTGAAGTCTGAGGTAGGCGGCTACTGGCGCCATGCACTTGGTGAACACTCTCGGAGCCGTTGCAAGGCTGAAAGGGAGTCTTTTAAATTGGTATGCTTGTGATCCAAGTTGGAAATGAAGGAATTTTCTGTGTGTGGGAAGTACTACAATATGAAAGTAAGCATCTCTTAGGTCTATGACAGTGAGTTTGTCTTTTTTTTTTTTTTAGTAAGGGAAGAACTGATTCTAGAGTAACCATGCGGAATTTTGTGGTGATAACGTAGTTGTTTAATAATCTTAAATCTAGAATAGGGCGAAGACCTTGGGGATGATGAAATAGCGAGAGAAAAACCTGATGTTTTGATAGTATGGCATCTTTGAGAAGTAAATTCATTATTTCTCCTTGCAAGGGTTGTGACGGAGAAGTAACAACGTGTGTTGTTGGAGGAAGTTAGAAGAAGTGGATCCGGTAGCCATTTTTGATGTTGGAGAGTACCCAGGAATCTGTGGTGATGGATTCCCATGCAGGTAAATGTTTCCAGAGGGCAGGGTTGGTGGGGTGGGTGGCGATCTCGGTCAGAGCAACGTCAAACATGGTGTTTGGGTTTCCGGTCACTCCGCCTAGTGGCAGGCTGTTGCCGGGATTTGGCTTTTTGAAGTATGGATTGTAAGAGGTTTTTCGTGGAGGCTCTCTGGTACGAGTTATAGAGTTATAGAGTCGTTTCCATTGATTTTGCTGAGGATGTTGCTGGAAGGAAGGGCAAACCCCCCAACATCTGGCTGCTGAATGTTTCTTTTGTACATTCTCTAGTATATCATCAGTTTCAGCATGAAAAAGACCTACTCCATCGAAGGAGAGGTCTTCGAAACATGCCTGAGCATCTTCAGCTAAGCTGGCTGTTCTGAGCCAGGAAAAATGGCCTAGGGCTAGTGAAGTGGCCATGGACTCAGCTGTAGCATCTACGGTATGGCGGGTGGAAAGCATCTGTTGTTTAGCAATGGAGAGACCTTCTTGTTGGAAGGTTTGAGCTAGTATCCCTTTATCCTCTGGCAGGGATTCAATACAGTTGGACATGTTGTCCCAGAGGAAACGTTGGAAAGCTTCCCATGGCTCCTTGATAATTAGCGACTCACATGGTAAAGGCTGCGGAAGAGTAAATATCTACCCATAGGGTCTATTTATCGGCTGTCTTTATTTGGTGGTATGAGAGATTGTCGGTGTTGCGATCTCGATTGAGAGGCTTCAACAAATATAGAATTTGGAGCTGGTTGTTTCTGGAGGAAAATGGCTCCTGGGTCATGGATTCTATAGAGGTTATCAATCCACTTAGACATGGTATGGGAGGAAACCGGTTTTGTCCAGGATCTCTGAACAGTACTAAGAAGAGATGTTAACACTGATATGTGCACCGGAGTGGTCGTATTTTTAGAGATCAGATCATATAAATGAACAGCTGGTTCTGTTGATGGTGGGTGGAGTTGCAGATCAAGGGATTTAGCAATGCGAATCATAAATTGGGCATAGGTCTGGAAATCCTTTGCTGGTGATGGTGGGTCAGTATCGACAATGTCCGACTCTGGAGTAAGTAACACCAATGGAGTCTGTAGCCAAGATGCATGGTCAGAGCCATTGAGGTTGCATCTGGAGTCGACAGACTGTCGATCAACTTCGGTGTTGAGAGGCTGAGTCTCGTAATATTGCCGGTTATGAGTCAGAAAAGATGGAGGCGGCATGTCCACGGACATCTGTCAATGTTGGGGACTGTCAACATCAAAAAATGGTGGTTGAGTGTCGACGGACCTTGATTGGTAGCAATGGACCTCAGTGTCGAGCTTGGTGTCATAACAGTGCCGATGACTGGGATTTACCGGAGGACGGGAAATGTGCTGATGTAATGGAATGGAGCAAGTGTCCATGGACCAGGATGAATATCGAGGATCATCGATATCAGAGCCTGTGTCTCCGTGATGTCGAAACGGAGGTTGCTGATGCGATGGCATAGCAGTAGAAGAAATTGATGCTGGCTATGCCAAGCATGAAGAGTATTGTAGGAAAGTATCGGGAGGCTGGGACTGCAAAAGCCTCACGTGTGGATGTGCGTGCTGAGCATGGGTTTGAACCACACGTGATGAAGTGAGCTGTCAAGATTGTTGATGTTGACGGTCCTGGTTAGGGACTGGTGGGCGATCCAAGGGCACTGAATATGGAACGGTGTCGAGCTGTTTGGGGTGGGAATCCTCGAGCGATGGAATAACTGAACGATTGCTGGAAGGAATGGAAGGTTGTGGACTGGGAGGAGAGGACATTAGTTGGTCAACTCTATCATCCCATTCTGGAGACTGAGAACAGGGTTGATGAGATGGAAGTCTGTCATCATCTGAGGGAGATCCAACTGAAACTGATTCAGAGAGTTGTGGTTGTGGTGGGATGTCTGTAGGCTTAGACTGTTTAGCTCGTTTAGGAGGAACAGGCTATGGAGCTGGAGCAGCTTCAGTAGGTCTCTGATGTTTAGAGGTTGTTTTTGAAGTCCAGGACTTCGGTATAGAGAGTTTCGATTTGTATGTCTTCAAGGTCTTAGATGATGCAGATGGAGAATCAGAATGAGCTGGTGTAGCCGATGGACGTTGTTTCAATGATTCAGTAATGGCTTTTTCCATTGCTTATTATCACAGACAACGCGGTGCCTAAACGGGCCCAAAGGGGCCATGGATAGGAGAAAATAACTGAGGAGAAAAACTGATGACCGGGGGGGGGGGCTTGCTGCGGCCGGAGGCCAAGCGAGAGGAAAGGAAAAATCTCTGATGATAAAGAGTTTGATCTAATAGTTTAAAAGAAAAAGATTGATAGCCAGAAGGAATCAAGAATAAGTTCTCTATTACTCACAGAAGCAAAATTATGAGGCTCTCAACGCGGTGGTTGAAAGAAACTGAAAGGGGATGCTTAGCGCCAAGGTATTTATACGGGTGGGGAGGGGCATATTCTAATGTGTTCACTGCTACCGTAGAAGCTCTAGAATCTTCCGAATGAGGCTCCGCACAGGTGCAAATCACCCAGGGTGTGATTCACAGAGGCCACAAAGAAGAACAATGAGAATCTTTCAAGTATGTTCTAAAAATTTAACTGCTTATAGCCTAATAATAAGGCACATTAAAAAAAGGAAAAGACAGAAAATATTTCTTAAAATATTAAAGTAATTGAAAATAAAGATTCATAAAGGTAAAAAAACATTTAGCTCTAAGCATATTATGACACAAAATCAATATACACTGTTCTTACTCAAATGTATTATCCATCCTTCTCTCTTTCTGTAGATAAGATGGTTCTCATAGTTGCTTCATCTTCTGATGATTGGTCTTCTTATGCAAGAGCCTCGTGGCGCAGTGGTTAAACCGCTGTACTGCAGCCAAAACTGTGCTCACGACCTGGGGTTCAATCCCAGGTAGCCGGCTCAAGGTTGACTCAGCCTTCTATCCTTCCGAGGTCAGTAAAATGAGTACCCAGCTTGCGGGGGGGGGGGGGATGTGTAGCCTGTATAATTAACTTGTAAACCACCCAGGGAGTGCTTGAAGCACTTTGCTTTGCTTATGGTGTAAGACATCACCTGGTTGTTTTTATAGTGTAATCTATATTTATGTAAATCCACTAAGAAGAGGTGACTTTTTAGCTTTTTTTTTTTTACATTTATCGCTACCCAACCAATGACTGTCTGCTGATCAGCAAGGCATTGTTTCTATTTACTGCTAAACTGCAACAAACCTTTGTTTACCTTTTCTGTTATTGCTTACAAGTGGAAAGAAAACAATCCTGATGTCACACACACCTGCCAGTAAGCAAAACAAGATGTACTTACACCAGTTATCCATTAGTTGTCAGTATTAACTATCTCCATCTCTCTTATGTAAGGACTAGAAAGCTGAATGGAAGAGTTGGCTGCCGAAAACTGTTATTCCTTCAATGACCTTGCTAGTGCCAACTGTAGTAAACAGTGTTTTCATGCTGTAAGTTTAAAAGTACTTTAATAGTTTTAGGGCTATTTCCTATACTATTAACAGTTTTAAATCTGTAACAGTAAAGGTAGGAAACCCTGACAGTTGCATGACTTGGTGCATGGCAAGAACTGAAAGTGTTGGTTTCTAAACCAGAGGCAACTAACTGCCAAAATTTATCCTGTTTGACTTCCACAAGCAGGTATAAGCAATAGGATTCTGGCCAAGGGTGTCTACAAATCATAATTACCAATCGATATCATGCCTGGATCAAACTGGTTCAACGTTTGTTTTCTCATGGCTTAAGACAATATGCAGATTCCAAAGTCTACTTAGGTAACGTTAGCTACCTCACAAGAATGGCTGTCATTTCTTTACCTGAAAAGAATTCATCCAGCGAAGAGAAGGTGGTAGTGAAACATTACTCTGGCATAGCATCAGCAGCAGTTCCAGACAGGTACGTGGTGGAAAAATTAGTGTGCGCACTCCAGCATCATTTCCCCATGCGTCAATGAGTCTGTGAAGCAACCAGGAGCCCTGTTATTTATTGAATATGTACCCTGGGTTACAAATCATCATAGATTCATGAAGTGTACTATCACTAGCTCCCATCACGCCTCACCACTAGCTATCCTCATTAGAGTGATGGGAGGTGTAGTCCAATAGCATCTGGAGGATCTCAGGCTACCCACTGTTGGCCTAATCTACATGTTTTTTTTATAGACTGCAAGATCTAATCTTATTTTCTGAGCTCTTAAGGAGAAGTGGGATAGACAAAGGTGATAAATGAACAACAATCTCTCAGACTAAAATTCAGAGCTGCTTATAAACATCCTATAGAGCTTAAAACAGTCTCTGAACTGTCTACAATTTAATTATGCAGGCTACACATTGCCTGGTGCAGCAAGGTGGATACTCAATTTATCGACCTTGGAAGGATGGAAGGATGAGTCGACCTTGAGCCAGACACCTCAGGGATTGAACTCTGGTCATGAACAGAATGTTGACTGCAGTAATATTCTACGATATCTGCTGTTAATTGTGGGGTGTACAAATACCACTGTCTATCACTTCTGATCCTCCCAATGGTTTCTCCTTCTTGCTTTCCATCTTTATTCTTACCAGTAATTAGTTCTTTAAGTTGGAAAATACTGAATAGAAGATACACAATGCATTCTGAGTGGTAGAGCTAGCAGGCCTCCATCCTGAAGTATGCAACGTTTCAAAGAAAATAAATAAATAAAAAATCAGCACTTGGAAAATTACTTTTTAAAAGTAATTTGTTTCTGTACTACTTGAACCATTTAAAAGCTGATTTCCCCTCATTATTCATTATACTGTTTTAAAAGTAACCTGTAGCACTGCTTGTTACTTCATTACATGTGGGGGGGGGGGGAGAGGAGACTTGGGATTGATAAGGGAATGATACAAACTCTGACAAACCCCTGTCAATTATCTCTAAAAATACACCTTTAAAAAAGTAACGAGGAAATTGTACTCATTACCATTAGTAAACCTCTTGGGTTTTTCTTGGGCTCCTAAGGAACTGGTTATCAAGCAAATGCTGCCTCCACATCCCTAGTGAAGACTTTTGTGTGACTCAAGATCTTTATATTTCAAAATGGGGGGCGGTGGTGAGGGAGTACATTGCATGATATATTCCTGGAGGTAGGCAAAGGTGGGAGCAGAGACAGGAAAGTGTGCGTGATGAAAGTCAAATGCACTACGAGCACTGCAAGATTGAAAATACGTCTCGAATACAGAACAGGGGAAAATCCCACAGTACAAGAGCTAGGCTGTAGAATGTGATTCCACATGAACAATGCAAAGCTGAACCATTTCTCAGTTCTCATGCACACCCCTTTGTCTCCCAGATACCAGGGGATATTGTCAGCTATAAGAGGCAACAACTCTTCTGTGGATGGTTCTCCCTCTCCCTGTAGAAAAAGGAGAGGGGCTTAGGTCAAATTAAATCTCATGCAATCCGGCTAACTCTCCCGCTTGGGATTCTCTAGGGAAAAGAAACTACAGAGGTGCTACGCTCCTGCTGAGCTCAGAGAGAAGCTGGCGGTGGCTGCTCATTAATACCTACTCAATGCAAAAGTTACTTATTCAGGTCCAGAGCACAATGTAATCTACAACAATCTCAGCAGTGAGTCAGAGAACATCTCATTACTGTAGACCCAAATAGCTCTCAAGGAAAAAAAATGGTATGCAAGTGCTTTAAAGCAGGTAATCTTTCATTTTTAATCACTGTGCTCACTGAAGAAAGGCCAAAGTTACAGCATTTCAAATGCAGCTTCATGAACATCGAGATTTTAATGAAAAACACAAAGCTCACGGGTGGCGGGTAAGACAACAAAAAGGTATAAACACGGATTACGTAAAACAACAGAAAGCATCTCCATCCGTTACTTGCTACCTGAGCAGTTGCAGGTTAGCCTGAAGTATGGCAGAGCTTAACTTGGAACTCACCGATGAGAAGACGTCTATCATTTGGCAAACATTCCCTGGCTTTCCTAAGACACAGTCATTACGGCACAGCAGTAACTGCACAGATCATAAAATGGACATAAAACAGCAGGTAGCTGGCATACTGATGGCTTGAATGGTGCAGGGACAAAGAAGAACACTGGCGACGAAAAGGAAGTATCTAGTTCAAATCACAGCTAAACCACGGAGGCAGTCTGTGGCCTCAGGCACACTCCAGTTTTGTTCACTTGGCACCCAATGCAAAAATAAATACTGTACAAGAGGAGCCTGAGGAAATGCATGAGGCTACAAAATGCTTGGAAGTATCTATTATCTAAACATTATTATTTTGTAGAACAGTCTGACAAGAATTCCAGGGTTTTCCCCGATATGAAGCAGGCAGACATGGTTTGCCATTCTCTTCCTCTGGGAACATGTCACTTGCAAGGCCACACACAAGCTGCTTCTTCTCTCAGGAGGCACACTGAGGAATCGAACTTCCAAACTCAGGTTCTCCGACTTACTGAGCTACCCAGCCAGCCATATGAGCTAGCAGGCGAATAGCAGTTGATGAGAGGTCTGCTGCCATAAGCCAAGATGGCAATCAATAAGGGATTGATGCCACCGATGCCATGAGCGACCTGTACTCTGTAGTCTTCTGAAGTCTGGAATCGTGATAACAAAGGCTGCTGCAGGTTTATAGTTTTGCCCTCAAATATTCCTAAGCCCCCAGGAGAACAATAAGTTTCATTGATTATGGATGGAGCAAAGGAGAGAGGGAAAGACTGGGAGAAGGGGGTCAGGTACAGAGAAAAAGAGGACTTTTGGATACTTTGGACTCTGGACATGCTCCGAACTGATATGTGCATGTCCTCCACCACTGATTAGCACCAAGAAATACAGCCCAGGGAGGGAGGGTGGGAGAAAGGAAGGAAGGAAAAGTTGTTCACTCCCAACGTATATGATGAAGGATTTGACTGCACAACGCTGATCCAGTCCTCAGACTTTGGCAGTCTGCCCTGCATTCCCTATAGAATTATGCATAATATTTTCTTTTTCCACAGTTGCTCATTATGCAGCTTCCCAAAGCTTATGATGTGAACAACTGATGAATAACGTCCCTTTGCAATGGATGTACAAGAAACACAGGTTATTGCCTTTCAGTTGAGTCAGTACTCTGGTTCATCAAGGTTGCAGGTAGGACCTTCTCCAGACTCAACTTGCGATATCAAAACTGAACCAGAAAATGAATTAGAGTATTTTTGCATATAAAATATGAACTATTCTGCTGACCAACAACTCTTTTGCTGTATTATAAGTTAATTTTTAAAAAAACCCAAAACCACCAACAACACATCAGACCCACAGGAGAGGTGGGAGCTACGTAACATTGACCTTAAAGAAACTTGCAACCCAAAGGGATTTTTAACATAGTCTAATGTTATGGATTTTTCTCTCTCTTTACCTTGTGGCCAGAAGCTTTCTGCCTCAGACTTCAACAGTTATTCATTGTTGCATGCTGACTCAAATGAAATTAGTCCAAGTTAGCAAACAAACACTGTAAGTAGCCATTCTGGTCTCGTATGGAAAAAACTTGAATGAGCACAAAAACTTTACTCTTAGTTTAGGATGGACAAAACAGTTACAGAAATAATAAGTGTTTCTGTTTCCCTGCCGGACCCTATCACCACCACCTTCTGCTGGCCAGGATTTCTGGGAGTTGAAGTCCAAGAACATCTGGAGGCCCAAGGTTGGGGACCACTGGTATAGAGGACCCAAGGCCAGCTATGTCATAAGGAGGAGTACTCTGTGAGACTGTAAATGATCTTAAGCCAGCCCTTTTCCCCAGAAGTATTTTTTCAGGCTGTGAGTTGAACTAAAAAAAAGACACGATGGAAGTGACCCAGGGTCTAAGGTTTACATTTGTGATCATGCATTTAAAGAGAGCACTGTACTCAGCTATTCCTGGCCAGACACTAGAGAACGTCTCAGACCTTGGAGTTATTGACTTACATATTTTATTGGTATTTATTCATCTCTGGTTCTTATATACCACCCCATTAGTGCACCCAGTGCTATTCTGGGTGGTTTACATAAAAACAGTAAAATATCTGAAACAGACAGGCTGCAATAGTCAGCAGAAAAGGTATTGTGTGGCCTTAGTAGATTACATTGGGAGATGGGTACAAAACAGTTTGAGGTTCGAGCAAGAACTCTTGGGACAAAGACACAACCACAGCTGTTCCCGCATATTAAGGGAAAATATTAAAAGCCCACATTCATTGGAATCCATCAGCGCTAAACACAGGACTTGGGCTTCTCGTAAGGTAAGCAGTGGGAAGGGAGCGAGAAGAGAATGGTACTCTTTATCTTAATAGAGCTGGAGATTAATTCTAGGTACATACTTTTAGGTATCAGGAAAACCTCTTATAAAAAGGCATTGCTTACCATTCATTGAAAAGAGGAGTTCTGAAGAATATGAAATTTTGTTCAATACTTTGTAATAATGGCTTCTAATAAAACTAGACATTTTTGGCCTGAAGACTGAGTTTTAATATGGGGAAGGTCATAAGCCAAATTCTAGCCGTTAGGAAGGTTAAGAGCATGGGGTTGGACTGAAGGAAAGTGAATGGAGTCAGATAAATCTGGGCAGATTTCCACAACCCACACAAGCACCATTCGTTTCTTTGCATTCAGTTAGAAGTCAGTCCCAGAGCAACAGCTTCCCAACAAACTAGAGCTCCGTTCCATACAACAGGTTCCCTGGCTCTAGAACAGAACAAAATCTTAGAACTGTAGAGGTGGAAGGGATCCTATGGATAAGGAGCATCTTTACTCCAGCTGGAGAGAAGAGCTAAAGAAGCCAGGAGGTAGACACAAACATCTGTGGGTCACACTTGCCCAAAATGTGTCAGTCCCATAGCATAGGCAGGAGTCTCCATATCCCTATAATAAAGGCAAATGTACGCCCTACAGATACTTCTCTGTGTTACTAGATAATGAATCACATTTTCAACAAAATTTCAAAACCACTTTTCCTGGGGGTTCAATAACTATCTATATAACTCACTAAGGAAAACATTTTTATTAGCTTGGAGACACTCTAAGAGACGTTATCTACAAGTAAGAGGGAACAGCAGCAGAACAAGATGATATAACGGTGAAACTTAAAAACCACAGCGCAAGTTGTAACCATTTGATACCAATAAGTCACAACGATATCTCAAATGGAAGAGAACAGAAAACCCAGACAGAGGAAGCTGAATTCAATCAACTAGGAATATTATCGAGCTATGCAGATACCCTGGGCTGCCAGGAAGAAAAACAAGTGGGTCCTAGAGCAAATCAAGCCTGAACTATCTTCTGAAGGCAAAAATGTTGAAACCGAGCATTCTGTATCCTCCTTTGGGCACATCGTAAGAAGGCAGGATTCTCTGGGAAGGACAATAATGCTGTGGAAAGTGGAAAGCAACAGGAATAGAAAGACCAAATGTGAGATGGACGGGCTTCCTAAAGGAAGCAACAGGCTTGAGCAAGCTTTACAAAAGCTGAGCAGGGCAGTTAAGGACGGGACATTTAGGAGGCTGCTCATTCATGAGGTCACCATAAGTCAGAAGCTACTTGCTAGCTTATAACAACAACAAATCACAGCAGACGGAGCAAGGTAACTGTATATGTTCAGCCTTTATACCGTTACTTTACATTTTCTGATCAGTCAGTTTTGTATCATGAACATACGATGAATGCCTGTTTCCATATTGACATAACAGGTTTCAAAAGAAAGATGAGAAACAGGCAAAATGTTCAGTTTGTAGGAGACAGACTTAAACCAAATCAGGCTATTTGTTCACTCAACTCAGTATTTTCCACTCTTGACCAACAGCGTCTCTCTTGGTTTTCTTTTTTCCTGCTGTCCCCTTTTATTTGCTAAAAAAAAAAAAAAAAAAAAAAAATCTGACTGCTTTAAGTCATTGATCCTTGATACAAAACATGGTTACGCACGATAAGCTGCTTTTAAGAACAATGGCTATAATGACATCCTAAAATCATCCAAAACTGAGCAGTGGTAGGACAACACTTAGAGTAACGCTACTGGAATAACATTGGAAGGCAAATTGCTTCAACTTGCATCATCTATTCTATACTATTCTTTCCTTGAGGACAGAGAGGAGGGAAAGAGAGAATGTTAAAATTGTGAATTTTTGAAGCTTGGAGCTATAACATTAACTCATTTAAAAAATAACTTTCTAAGCTTAGATATTCTACCATATTATTTCTTGTCAAGTGGAAGTGAGGTGTATGGACTAGTACCTCCAGCAGTAATTTCAGCAAGGCAGTATTTAGAACTACACCTTTGTTGTTCTTCATTTTCCATCTCCAGGGTCTCTGATTTTGGTTGTGTTGCCAATTCAGAGTCATCCCAAAATATATTTAACCATGGTGTGGCATGGTGTCCAAGCTGGGCCACAAAATGGCCAGGAGTACATCCAGAATTCAAGGTTGTGGGTGCAAAATAAGGACATTAGAATAACAGGTGCATCATTTCCCTCCTTAGGTAAGAACAAAAAAAGTATATTCTTTTGTAGCATTTCCTTCTTCAGAAATACAGTGACATGGTCTCTTGAGGGCTTATAATATTTCAGGTTCTCCTTTCTTGAGTGGAAGCTGCTTGTCCACACTCAGTGCTATACGAGAGTAATGGGGGTAATTTGTCTCTAAGCACACTGCTTTTTAACACACCAGAATTCACTATTTCCTGGCAGAAAAACTCGTTTGCTCCTCTACAAGCCACTCTAATCCAGAGAAATAGTCTTACAATTCTGGGGCATGCTGTCACAGTCAGCACTTACCTGGGCAAAATACATTTAGCCCAACAGAGTAGAGACAGCCCCCCTCTCCCCTTGATGGCTGATACTCTCTGTCAAATCTTATTTACTCTTAAAACAACAGTACCTCCTTTGGAAAGAAAGAGAGAGAGAGAGAGCTTTACTTTTTACCTGGCTAAACATAGGGGAGAAAACTTTTTGTCTTTAATAAGAGCTTAAGATAAATAATCCCAAATCCCAATGGGTCTCGTTAGAGACGCCTCATAAAATTTTTACACTCACATGAGTTAAGAGAGGAAAAAGTGTCAACTTAGCAGTCTGAGCTTGCGCTGACTAATACAGCCTTAGGGAAGAGATTGTCAAAATGCATGTGCATAGCTATTTGAAATGGATGTAAAGCAGCCAATTATGATAAATCATTATGGACTGTGGCTAATGACAGATTACATGCAGACATAATAATCTCATTTTCAAGTAAACAGAATTACAAAGGCAATGTCCAACTACCAGGGAGCTTAGTCGTGTTCCTTATAAAAATGGCAATCATATATATTTTTTAATATCTTAGGCAAATAAACCTGTCAGTTTTATGTTCTGGAGGGCACATATTTAGATGGCTCTCATCCTGCAATGTTTTGAACAGTGGTTCCAAACCTTTGGTCCCCAGATGTTCTTGGACTACAACTCCCAGAAATCCTGGCCAGAACAACTAGTAGTGAAGGCTTCTGAGTTTTATTTCAAGAATACCTGGGGTACCAAGGTTGGGAATCACTGGTTTTTTAGACCAATGACCCTGTGTAACATGATGGTGAAAGGCCAGTTTATAGTCTGTTGATTAAGCTTTCTGAGATTGATCTGCTTCAGCTGACAAGGAGTGATAGCTATATCTGGATGCTCCCCCATACTAACAGAAACCTCCTTGCATATAGAAAACTAGCATATCAAGGAAAAGGTTTTGGCCCCAACATTACTTCAGATTACTCAAATCTATTATACTCGGGGCTGGTCTTGAAGAGCAACCACAAAGCACAATTAGTTCAAAACACAATTTTCTGATTGATATCTTGAACTGAGCGTCAGAGGCCCATTTAGCAAATATAAAAGATCTTCACGCGCTACCTACCAACTCATTTCCAATCTCAATTCAAGGTGCTGGCTTTAGCATTAAAACTATAAATAGCCTGGCACCAGGTTCATTGAAAAATCTCCTTCCACTGCCTGCCATTCAATTTCAGATCTTCCTCATTTTGAGCTTAAAAAAAGAGAGAACTCTTTCAGTGATGGCACCGAATTGTGGGACTCACGTGTATTCATTTTGCTTTGACAGCATCAATGCAGTGGGTCATATTGCTTTAAGCTTTTCATATAAATAATCAAAATCCCAAAATCGGTATTTTTCCCCGGAATATCTGCTACTCTGTTTCAACTGTATTACTGTTTTATGGGTTTCTACTTAGAAGTATTGTTATTGTCTTTTACCTGCAACCTCAGTTGTTTTTATTTTATTATATAGCCACACTCTTATAAAAATTATAATGTTCCTTAATAATGACTGCGGTCTTCAAAACCTTGCATGTTTATTAAAAATGCCCAATCGGCAAACGAATCTTTTATAATAAAACATGAATGTGGAGAGCCAGCTTTCAAAGGCATTGGGAGAAATTGCCTGCTATGCATGAAATGACAAGAGTTAACTTTTAACTGTCCTTGTGAATTTTGACAGCGCTGTTGTCATAAGAATACAATCATCAGATCCTGAATCTATCTTTGCTGGCACAACTCCGGCAATGAGAAAGTGTTTTTGATTTCTGGTGGCTATAAATTACTATGGGATTTATTATTCCCCTGATACTCAAGTGACATTCTTTCTTGCAGTTCTTACTGTGAGTGCAAGAACATTTCCGACGACGTTTAAAAGAAAGAGATTTAGACAAAAGCGGCCTGTACTGCTTTCTGTGCTGCGGAACAAAGATATCAGAACTCTCATTAGAGTATCTAATTCTGTCTTTTGAATACATAATGTTTCAGGAGATCAGTAATGCCTACCCATGGATTAAGAACTTGATATTTGAAATCCTCCATAATATCTTTCCCAATTACAGAAGTGCTTACTAATTGCTGGGAGGTTTACAAACACCAAGAACACAAAAAGCTCACATTCCCTCCTTAGTACGTTCCCTGTCAGTAAAAAAAACAAGCGATTAATATATTTGTCATTAAGTTTTAGAGCGGTATTGGGGTGGATGGGGGGAGAGGTTCTGGAAGCAGCTTCATTATGGGCAAAGCCCTGCACAGTTGAAGGAGACAATCTGATATGCTCGGTTCCATTGCCTTCATCCTTAGAGAAAGAAAAGGGCATTCTCTTCTACATGCTTGCAAAATGGAATTATATAAGGTTAGCTATGTATATGCAGGGAATGGGATTTAGCCAGGCACAAATGGGTCACTGCTAACCAGCTACTCAGGCGAATGTGTCCAGAGTTTGGAAAAACGGGGAATTACCAAGCACGGCGGTTAGGCTTACTAAATAATTTGATGAAGTTACCAATGAACAGGCAGCAAATGTGAAAGTCTTCTCCACTGCAACAGCTGCTTCCAGAGGTACAAAAAAGGATTAGCATGTAAATTGGCTCTTTACCACATTAAGTGTGACACATAAGGAAGAGAAACAATCTCTCAGAGAGTGCAGACTTGTTAAATCAAACTGAGAACAATGTAGAGAAATTAAAATCCGATGACAAACTCATGTTCCAGGATAATGACAAATTCATTCTTTCAGGGCTCCTTTTTTAAATTTAAAAACAACGTAGTAAGTAATAACAAATAAACCTGCAGAGTGCTAACTGTATAAGTCTGCTACAGAAAAAAAACCCTACTCTTGTAGCACCTTCAGGCTAAAGTTGATTATGGTTAAGGGTGAATCAAAACTCTATATTTTTGGCTGCCTGATACTTAAAAATCAGGTGCAACCAGGCAATAAAATCCTTTCATTCATCTCTTAAAAACAATCAACATTTGAATTTTGAGAATAAACATTTTATTTGAATAAACATACTCATTCATATCATGATTACATTTCTCTGTGTATGTTTGTATGAGCGCTAGTGCACATACAGTATATCACAGAAGTGAGTACACCCCCTCACATTTCATAAATATTTTAGTATATCTATTCATGTGACAACACTGAAGAAATGACACTTGGCTACTGTAGCAACCCCAGACCTACTGGAGTATCCCACCCTGTAGTTATGCTGCCACCAACCATTCGCTCTCCCAAGTCACCCAGACCAGGAATGGATTTTAATAAACAAGAGAACAAGGTTTATTGAAAAAACAAACAGGGTAAATAAAAGGATCAGGTAAATAGGATACTGGAACTTGGGATAGTCCCAATCATACACATACAACAGATTGGTTCCCACGGAACACTTTAAGGTAACGCACAGACCCTGAACTTATCCGTTCTGGCTACCTAGATAGACACCTGAACCTATCAGGTATGTACTATCTGACGAACAGTTGTACCCAGTCTGACCCACAGACTCCAACTCCACTTCTCCACGTCAGCTCCCTTACGAAGGACTTCCCCCAAATATATACAGTACAGCTCCTCCCCCCTGATGTCCCGCCTTCCACTCCCCATAGGATGGAACTTTCCCTCCAAACCCATGACAGACAGGTACCATCAGTGCGGTATGTGACAGCATGTATACAGCTTGTAGAACAGTGTAAATGTGCTGTCCCCTCAAAATAACGCAACACACAGCCATTAATGTATAAACCGCTGGCAACAAAAGTGAGTAAACCCCTAAGTGACAATGTCCAAATTGGGCCCAAGCAGCCATTTCCCTTCCCTGGTGTCATGAGACCCATTAGTTCCACAAGACTCAGGTGTGAAGGGGGAGCAGGTGTTATCACTCTCACTCTCTGAGACTGGTCACTGGAAGTTCCACATGGCATCTCATGTCTGGAGAGAGAGATTTGGTACTAAAATGCAACCTTGCCTGCCAGCCGTATGGCCAAGCCCGTATTGATTTGATTATTTTGGGCCACAAGCACTGTCTTGAAGATCTCTGACTTGATCATTTTGGGAAAATCATTTACAATTATTCAGCCTTAGGCCTGATGAAGTGAAACTTTACTTATGAAAGCTTGTGCTGATCGTTTGGTTTTTAGTGGTCTAAATAAAAGTATCACCTCTACATTTGGACTGTGTACAGCAGAGGTGTAGAACTCAATTTCTTCTTGGGCTGAATTGACTTTATGCTTGCCCTTAAAGGGCCAGTTGTATCAGTAAGACTATGTTTCCAAATCTATCTACTCTTTATCATATTAAATATAATCCTAGTCATTCAATTATCACTTTCTGACTCTTCGTTGCTTGGAATGGTGGGATTAGAAGTCCTGCTGGGTGGGTTGCCAGCATCCTTGTGGAGCATTATAGGTGACCAAGTAAGCACCTGTGTACTGTATTATATACTGCACAGTAGCTGGCAACACTGCAAGGGCCACATGGAATGACCCGGCAGGGCAGATTTGGCCCATGGGTCTTGAGTTTGACACATGTGGTGTAAAGGGCCACACAGAAATGTTAGACGTGATCCTTTATCTACTGTCAGCGAGCTGAAACAAGGATTTCTAAAGCAGATCTCATTTCCTTGGACATGAACTGATCTGCAGGAACTATATTTCATGTTTGAGAAACACTGGCAAGAAAGAACACATCAGTACAATGCTTTCGTAACAGGCACAAACACAGTTGATACTTACTCCTTATTTCTGCTTTTAACACAGGGATGGTAAAGAACTTTAACAACTTTCCAAATCTCTGAAGGTCTTGAGTCAGATGACATGCCAAATTCAAGCAATGTAAAAACTTTACTGGGTGCCATGTTTCCAGCAGATTCCACCAAAAATGTGTCAGAATTTAGTAGCCATATCTGTGGAGAAGAGAACCCTGTCACATGAAAAAAATCCAGGGGAGAAGCAAGGCAATGCCATATGGGGTCTGCTAATTAATTCATTTACTGGCTTATTTTCTGACATGTTCACCATTTATACAGAATTAAAGCGAAACTGAACTTTCAAACGTAGATTCATTAGCATTTTGACTGACAGTGTACTCCTGTACTTGACCCAAGCATATGTCCATCTGAGTTCAACAGGACTCATTCCCAGATGAGGTGCTAAGATTTGCAGACCTCAATCCAGTGAACTATCTATGGAAAGACATCCTCACTTGCAATGGCCTCACTTGCAATGAAGCTGCTGCAGTAATGTCAAGCAGATTTTGAAATTTCTACTTCGACACATGAACAGTGCAAACCCGCACCTGTCCAGGAACTGAGCAAGCAAACTGCCTCAGACTTCACTTCTCCTGAAGACACATCAACTTTGCTTGAAAGAACTCCTGCATCCACATCTGTCACTAGAAACCCAGTTGGACTCAATGGCACAGGATGGCTGGAGCTCGGTTTGACAGGACGTCAAATAGAATCAGATAATTCCTGACGCCCTCTTTTTTCCCCCTTTCCTCAGTTTTCCCATTCTATTTCAGTATTTTTCGTAATGTAAAATTGTTTTATATGTATATTTTTTGTATTATGTTTTATGTTGTTAGCCGCCTAGAGTGGTCCTCGCACGACCAGATAGGCGGGATATAAATAAAATAAATAATAATAATAATAATAATAATAATAATAATAATAATAATAATAATAATAATAATAATAATAATAATAAATAATAATAATGTAACTCATGGGCCATTCCTAGGAGCAGATAACTTGGCTCCAAATACATCATGCCCACGGCTTGTTAGACTGCCATGATGCACTTTGTGTGTCTGTGTGTGTCTGTCCTTAAAGATAGCATAGAGTTGCACCTAATGCCATATGCAATAACTATACTGCTGACAAGAAAACCTTATAGAAACCATATGTTGCTGTTCTTCATGAAATTGCATTGGCTGCCAGTATGGCTCTAGTCCAAATTCATGGTGGTATTAAGGACGTTCAAAGCCCTAAATGGCTCAGTGGCCTCAGTTTCCCTTTGTATACTGTATCCGTCCAAGTACTGGGATCTGCCAAAATAGACCTCCTCTTGAGTCCTTCTAGTGAGACCTGGACATCACATGGAGACACACAAGAGGATCTTCTTGGTTGTGGTGCCCCCCGTTGTGAAATCTTTGAGGCTTCAGTAGGTCATGGAGTCTTTTGGAAACATACAGGTTTGAATGGCTTTAACTGGTTGAATTGTTTAAACCAATGGTTCTTAACCTTTGTTACTCAGATGCTTTTGAACTGCAACTCCCAGAAACCCCAGTCAGCACAGTTGGTGGCGAAGGCTTCTGGGAGTTGCAGTCCAAAACTTCTGAGTAACCCAAGGTTAAGAACCAGTGGTTTAAACTGTTTTATTGTATGCCTTGAAACTATTCTGAATGGGTTTTAAATGCTTTTATTGTACCCTGTTCTGAGATCTTAAGATATAAGGTGGGAACTAAATATTCTGAGTGAGTGAGCGAGTGAGTGAGTGAGTGAGTGAGTGAGTGAGTGAGTGAGTGAGTGAGTGAGCGTGCACATCCATCCATCCATCCATCCATCCATCCATCCATCCATCCATCCATCCATCCATCCATCCATCCATCCATCCATCCATCCATCCATCCATCCATCCATCCATCCATCCATCCATCCATCCATCCATCCATCCATCCATGTCTCTTAGAAATACTATTGAAGGAGCAGATTACCCTACCCACTAAAGCCTCCTCCCAGGACTCCCCAGTCCCAGCTCCACAAGCTTAACTCAGTCCTGTAATCAAATGTAGTACACACAGTGCAAATGTATGCAAGGCCACTCAAATATAACTACCACTGAATCCTAAGCTATGAAAGAGGCTGCTGAGCTTTGGACTCAAGTGACTGGATATCTTTGTATTGCCCCATCAATATAACTGTGACTCACCAAGATATAGCTGGCACCATCAGTCCCTCGTATGCTGAATCTAAATGTGCTTCTGGTGGAAGAGAGATCTATAAGGGAATGGGCTAGAGCACTTTGTATATATGCAGACCTGTTTTGGAGAAGAAGAGGCTAGATCATATAAAGTATCCACAGCTGCCATTGTTTGAAAAGTGAATAAATAGATAGAGGAACATTCCAGGCCAACCTATGTTGAACAATGAGATAATTGCATTTATTAGTAGCACCGTTACCTGTGGACATTTTCTCAATTCTACAAAATATATATATATATCTTGGGCAGTTTTGGGCAGCAGTGGCAACAGCATACGAGCTTGCTTGGAAAGACAAGCAAGAGGTAATGGAACATGAGGGGAGAGACTATTCACGAAAAGAAGGGACAGGGAGGACATCCTGCCCCATTCCATATTTTACATGCAGAGTAGAAAAACGGAAAGCCATTTGTGGTATTTAAGAGGGATGTTGGCAAGTCTTTGGGCCCAAGTCCCTGTTAAAAACAAGCTTCCCCCCCCACCCCCAAAAGGGAGAGGACGGGGGCGTTCAGAGTCACAATATGAATCTGAGCCCTTTAAAAAACAAAACAATACATACCAGCAAGCCACCGATTCTAGTCTGAGTCACTGGTGCAACTAAAGTCTGACTGGACAGCAAGCCTGCAACTCTGGTCCCCATCCCTGGCATTTAAAGTGAAGCCCCAGTCTCTGACTCATTCCTTTGCTTCCCTTTCTTAGGACTGCTCTCCAGAAAATGAGTTTTGCATTCAGGGTAAATTTACCTAAGAGTTGTAGTCCAAAAAGGTAACTTCTTCCACCTCTATCTTTTCACTTCCCCATTCTTCTCTGTTTCATTGTGAAGAAAACACTCCCCCTGACACATACCAGTATAAGAAATCAGCACACTTAATATTAAACCATGACCTTGAGAGTCCAAAGCAAAGCATCTCAGAACAATGAAAAGAACCACATTGTGTTAAGAAAGCCTGCTGTATGAACATGCTAGATCTACAGCCTGAAAGAATGCAGGACTCTGCCTCCAACCAAACATATTCCCTCCCCCCACCACACACAATTGTTTTCACTAAATCTCATCAATCTCAGCATGCACCCTTATTCTCTCCCACCAATGGTGAACATGTGCTGGAGGTTTTTCTCAAGAGAAAAACTAGGTTCCTATACCAGTATGGCAAGAGGTGGTCCCAGCATGCTTCATTTTGTGATATTTGTGGCATATGTGCATTTGTCTGAGCTTCACACAAGATTGTCTGAAATGTTTTATTTAAAAGCCATCCTTCAATTAAAAAGTAGAAAGCTTTAATTGAAGCCGAGAGCTGCACAGGCTAGAAAAAGATAGCCAGATACCAGCTTGTAATTGGCAATTATACGTTTCATGGCAGAAATTAATTAAAGCAACATTAAGTTTGCATAATTTGCCACTGATTGACCCTAAGACTTGCTACAACAGCAAACGAATGTGCAAGTTGGAAATGATTAATTCTCTTGTAAGCATATCACAAACAGTGATGTTACAAGGACACTGCAAAGATGTTAAGAGGGTTTTCAAGGGCAGAGTAACCAATATGAAAATCTAGGGCAACAGCCTGGAAAAACACAGTACTGACAGTTCTGGTAACACTGGGTGTTTGGCTCTGCAGCCTATGCTTTGCATTATATCCCACAGTGTTCAAGAGGAATGGCTAGAAGGCAGATCTACATCTGCTGATAGAGCTCTGGGCAACGTGGAACAGACTGGCAGACTTCTGACTCCCAAATGTGCTTGAGCAACATCAAGCAATACCAGCAGAATCAGTATGAGCTCTGAAGAATCCTGGCTTGTGAACAAACCAGCATGTCGCTACATGCTTGCTGATCACTTCTACTGCCTGCAAGTAGGGATGGAGAAAGCATCCATGGACCTTCCTTCACTTGCTTCTTCTCAAGCAAGGTGAAGAAATAACCCTGGAATAAACAGTGGCCCATTTTTCTGGCTTGTCAGGAAAGAAAGAAGCCAGAGTTCTGGATCCTACCAAATCTGGATCACGTGATAACAATGTGCTATCTTTGTCTTAGCTACTCCTCTGTGTCGGAGAAGTCTCCGGGAAGCAGCCACTTTCTCACAGCTTCGTGAATGATAAGGCCTCAGAATCACACAAGACTGTCTGAAATGTTTTATTTAAAAACTACACTTATAAATTGTGCCAGTGCATCCAATGCACTGAGACACAGTTTTTGTAAGGGAAGAGCTGGCAACATATAGCCTGCAGGATATATGCATGCCCCAACTGTTTTTGTGCATGCTCAAAAAAATAAAAACACCAAAACCAGAAACATCAACTCGAATTGCATGCCCAGAAGCCTCCAGGAAGCATGATCTACCTTTCAAACAAGATAGGTAATCACCACGTGATTTTGGAAAAACTGGAAGTAACCTTCCAGTCATTTCTCATTTTTCTAGGAGGGTGTAATGTGGCACACACAGCAGGTGCTGGGGGTGGAAATAGAGAACTGTATGACCCAAATGTCCCACACCTGGTTTAAGGATATAGAGAAAATGTGGCAGGATTCCACCTTCTCTCTGCGACTCTTCCCTTAAATAGATTATCCAAATGTAATTTTGCAGAACTCACAATTCAATTCAAATCTTGTCTGCCCATGTCTTCCTGCTGGGAAGAAATGTATGGTTCTTTTACAAATGTTATGCTCATTGAATACAGGGCCTCAAAGAAACTGCCATCCTTTAATCAGACATATGAGTCATCTAAATGATTCACCAAACACAGACGACCTTTGACTTCAATGAGTCCCACCATTAGTATAAGATTCTAATTACATTCCTCCTATGCAGGAAAGAGAAAGATAGCGACAATAGGAAAAGCAATAAATATACTTAATGGCCATTCAGTTTACACTGCTTGAAACAGTGTTAATATTTTAATATTTCATGAAACTTATAGAAGAAAAGCATAGGAGGGCTTTAGACGTAAGCATCATCATTTTAATATGAAATTACAGAATGCTTTAATACCTTGGTATCAAGGGGAAACTGTCTTCAGAGGGCTGAATGAGCAATTCTGTGAAATAGTATTTTGTGACACCTAGAAACAAACAAACAAAAAATCCAAAAAACCCATAAAATAACAACCTCTGTACGGCATTCATGAATGCATAATGAAACACACAACAAAAGTTTTTGTTGAGTCACTGTGAAAATAGGACAAAGAACTAATATGTAAACTAGATATTAGAACACAAGTAACTTGGCATAAACAGAGTATTCAAATGGACAGGAAGCTTGAAATATGGTGTCCCCTTCTGCTCAAAAAGCTACAGAATCAAACCTCAAAAAAGCATTTGTTTTAATTCCCTACAAGCAAGCCTCCGACGATGACCCTTGCAAAGTGGAGACAACCGGCACTGGGAAGGAAGTCCTCAGTCCCCTACTCCTTGAGCAGCCAAATATTCTGACAATCTGAGTCTCTCCAAAAATTGAAACACCGCTTCCAGCTTTTCGGGAGGCTAAAAAGAATCACCTCCTGTCAGGATCAAGAGATTCACAGTTTCCAAAACTACAGTCGGCCAGCGGGATGCTTGAACTAACAACTTCTAAAAACTACAATTAGTCAGGATGATGCTGGAACTAACAGCTTCTAAGGCAATATGAAAGAAAACACAAGCTGCTGTAAGTAAAAGTGGACACAGCTATTGCATTTACCCTTGCTTATCCGCTTCCTATAGGCACCTGATTGGTCTATAACAGTGGTTCTTAACCTTTTTGAAAGAAACGCCCCCTTGAGCCATTGAGGAAGTTATCATCGCCCCCTCCCCAAGGTGATGATATCTTATTTATTTATTTATTTATTTATTTATTTATTTATTTTATTTATTTATTTATTTATTTATTTATTTATTTAAGGCACTTAAATCCAATGACCCCTGAAAACAAATTTCAATTCCAAGAAAATGAAATGCCCCCCAAAATTAACATTTAATGATTTACTTGCAAGCGAATTTTAAGAGGCAAAAAGAAATATAAAAAGGGCATAAAAACAAACCGCAATGCAGGAACTAAAAATTTCAAGACAAAAACTCTGAAACTAAATTAAGATTGGAGGAAAATATATATTCATGCACACTGTAAAAAGGCTGCAGCCATCTTCACAGGTTTGGCTTGCTCCAGTGCCCCCCTACCGCCCCCTTCTGCTCCAGCGCCCCACGCCGCCCCTTTTCATTCTACTGCCCCCCTGAAAAATGAAATCGCCCCCTGGGGGGCATTATCGCCCACGTTAAGAACCACTGGTCTATAAGATCTTTTACAAGATGTAAAATATGAACTTGACCCAACAGGACTCCTGATGCAACCCATTTACTAGCCCTGGATTTGGGTTTTTTTTCCTGGTATTGGGATAAATGAAAGGGAAAAAATATCTTTGCTTCCTAAAATGTTTGCACATCACACTACTCTTAGGTAAAGGTAGAGGGCGGTGCTAATCCCCGTTTCCAAGCCATAGAGCCAGCGTTTGTCCAGAGACAGTTTCTGTGGTCACGTGGCCAGCGCAGCTATACACAGAACGCTGTTTACCTTCCCACCGAGGTGGTACCTATTTATCTACTCGGATTTGCATGCTTTCGAACTGCTAGGTTGGCAAGGAGCTGGGACAAAGTGACGGGAGCTCACTCCATCACATGGATTCGATCTTACGACTGCTGGTCTTCTGACCCTGCAGCCCACAAAGGGTTCTGTGGTTTAGCCCGCAGCGCCACCACATCCCATGTGGCACATAAACAGGGCCAGCAGAAAATAAGGCAGCCTTATGGACTGATCTTTTTTCCTCCAAGAGCATTCCAAATTATTGGTTCTAAATACTTAATACGGTGATGCCTCGCTTAACGATTGCCCCACTCTACAACAAAATCGCTTGGCGATTAGGTGTTTGCAATCGCTTTTGCGACTGCAAAACAATGTTTAAAATGTTTTTTTTTTCATTTAATGATGATCGGTTCCCTCCTTCGGGAACCAATTTTCGCTTTACAACGATCAAAAACAGCTGATCGTCGGGTTTCAAAATGGCTGCTTAAAATGGCTCCCCGCTGTGTTTTTGGACGGATTCCTCGCTTTACAGGCAGCGAAAATGGCCGCCCCTATGGAGGATCTTCACTGGACGGTGAGTTTTCAGCCCATTGGAATACATTGAGGGGTTTTCAATGCATTTCAATGGGCTTTTTGATTTCGCTTTATGACATTTTCACTCTACAGCGATTTCGTTGGAACAAATTAACGTTGTTAAGTGAGGCACCACTGTAGACCAGCTTTCTAACTCAATTTTCAAGAACACCTCCAATAGGATTAAAACACAGTAAAACCAGAACTACTGTCGAAGGATCAAAACTAGCTTTCGAGAAACTCACTGCCCAGCTGGCCAAGGGACAAAAAGAGTAAAAATTCTGAGATAGGGGTGTTGCATTACAGCAGTTGGCTAAGCTAGGCAACTGGAAGAAACAGGAATTGATTTTGGGAAGAGGGTCTGTGTAGGTTCTCTGGTACGGAACTGCCATCTGCAGGGGCTTCTTCTCTGACTCATTCCTTTGCTTCCCTTTCTTAGGACTGCATTTCTAACTAATGGGGCTAAAGGACATGGGGAGGTGCCACACCATCATCCTCCAGTCTCGCTCAGTCTCCATTTCTCCCACTCTATGTGCAAAGCTATCTCTTTTGCCCACTTCCCTATCAATCCACACCAGTGATGTTTCTGTGCTGCTTAAATCCAACTGCAGTTAGATTTTTAAAAAAATAGTGCAGACAACAGAGATGACCACTCTCCAGGCCACCAGCAGCAGCTGGCATCTCTCTCATGGTGGGGGTGAGACAAACTCCCTCCTGTTGTCCACTGGAGGAGGATTAAAATAAGAAACAAAACCTACACAGTAAAATGATTGTGGAGAGGAGCTGTTACATGAAGAGAAAAAGAAGAAGAACAAGAAAAACCCGTAGCGGATTTCTTTGGAAAAGAAGAGCTGCATCCAAAAAAAGTAACATTTTCAAGCCTTAGTTTTTGCTGGCTTGGAAAAAAAAATGGCTAAGGCTGGACAGGACTCAGGGATTCCTGATAAAGCATATTTAAAGTTAGCAGTTGACTAACTGAAATTCTCTGAATTTGTTGACAGAGGGAGAATTCAAAGTGGTCCAGAGTTAAATGCCTCCGTAGATCTAGAAAACACACACATCAAGAAATAGTTAAAAGATTGTTATAGTTGATTTTTTTTATGTTTTATGTTCTTAATGGTTGATTAAAGGTATCACCTATTCCTGTATTTCTCTTGTTTCCACAATCATGCAGACTTGTCCTTATTTTTCCTGAACTGTAGGATACCACAGAATGGCCAATTGGGGCATCAACTGAAGACCAATGTGAGTTCTCGAACATCAGGGAATCCTGACACCTAACAGGCAGGACTGCAGGCTAAAGAAAGCGTCCACCAGGTAAAACTATTCATCTGGCTTTAATTTGGCTTACGCGGACTCTTCCTTGTGGTTTAACTAAATTCTCAATCCCAACTCTGTTAGAGGCAGGTCATGCTCCTGGGCATTCTTAACTCCCCTCACCAAAAAGAAATTCTTTGATTTTCAAAAAGGCAGAGAATGGGAATTGGGGGGGGGAGGGGAGGGGCAGACTGTCATTCTGTCCTCTGTTTTAAGAGATGTACCATAAATTCCAAACTGCTAGCTGAAAACAACTTGTATACTGCACTATTTCCATCTAAGAAGCGAGCCTGGCTTCAGCTTCATCAGCCATGTAAATTTGGGACATTCATAACAGCATATAAATTGGAACTACCCACAAGAACGTGATGGGTAGTTCCAACTTATATGCTGTTATATATATATATATTCTTAATGGTCTATAAAGGTAAAGGTAAAGGTTCCCCTTGACAATTTTTGTCCAGTCGTGTTCAACTCTAGGGGGCGGTGCTCATCCCCATTTCCAAGCCATAGAGCCAGCGTTTTGTCCGAAGACAATCTTCCGTGGTCACATGGCCAGTGCGACTTAGACATGGAACGCTGTTACCTTCCCACCGAGGTGGTCCCTATTTATCTACTTGCATTTGCATGCTTTCGAACTGCTAGGTTGGCAGGAGCTGGGACAAGTGACGGGAGCTCACTCCGTCGCGTGGATTCGATCTTACGACTGCTGGTTTTCTGACCCTGCAGCAGAGGCTTCTGCAGTTTAGCCCGCAGCGCCATACCTTTTATGGTCTATAAAAGGTATCACCGATTTCTGTATTTGTATTCTCTCCACGACCATGTGGCCTTTTCCTGTTTTATTTCATGAATCAAGTCCTCTTCCTCAGACATTGGAGTGAAAATATATGACTGGTATACATATATGTAGCCCCATGACCAGGTGAAGATGCAGGAAACAGATAAAATGATAAGGGCTCATTAGTACAGGACTGAGGTTATCAAACTGTAAATTACCTCATTAGTAGATTATATACAGGGTAGATACCATAAATGAGTCTACAAGATGGCAATAGCATTATTGACACAAGCTATAAACTGTGGGGAAGTGTCCAGATTCAATTAAGAGTCTCACGCTTGGTAATGAGTTTAGAATCATTGAACGAGGTTTAATCCTTTCGTTTATTTCAACTAGTGTTTTAAAACACCCACCCACACCCACACAGCTCTAGCCACAGATGACTAAAACAGACTACAAAACAAACTACAAAGATTTGGTTCGTAAAAACCATACCTGATGGCATAACCTCTCCCAACAATGTCTTGCAGCGCTTACAGATTACTCGGCTATTTCCCTTTGAATTCTACAAGAAAAAAAGAAATAACATTTAAATGTTTCATCTCCTTAGGAAAATATGAGGGGCTTTTTTTTGAAAATCTTATGCCACAGTCTAGAGTTAGATCTGTTGGATGGTTTTATCCTAGTTTTATGCTGCATCCAAAAACAAATGGCTTCATTTTTGTTTCCAAGTGTTACTCCTTCCACATTAAGGGAGATTACTACCTTTCCACAAAAACCATTACACCAGTCAACCTTTAAACATTATTTCTCTTGGGAGTAAGCCAGTTTTAGGCTGCCACAGATGGTCTCAACACAGAAAACTAGTATTCAGTGGTTAAATACATGGCAAGAATCAAACGATAAAGATTTCTTTGGAGAAAACGTTTTATTTAAATAGGGTTGGGATGTATTCTCATGTGGAACATTAAAGCCTTCTACATGAATTCTACTATCATGACTAAGAGAACAGAAAAAAAGTCTGGTAATTGCAACATAAAATGATCAAAAGCACAGAAACCTTTACACATAAAAAAAGGATATAAAATGACCCTTATATAACACACATTTAAATAACGAAAGCACTTCAGATACATTATTTCAAGATCTCCTGTACGTCAGCATTATTAATCTCATATTATAACACCTTTTAAAAGTGAGGATTCTTCAGTGATAGAGCACTTTTTTCCTTTCCGGAAGATTCCAGAAGGCTGAGTCCCCAGCACCTTAAAGAGCTCAGGGAAGTAGTAATTTGAAAGGCCGTGATGTGCAAATTCGAAAAGCAGATGCCAGACATGCAGACAATATTGAGTCAAGTGGACCGATATAAAGACTCTTCCGAAGTTCCATGTATGAGGGAATAAAGAAGTCTGACAGAATAATAGATTGCCTAGGCCACAAGGTGAGTTCACAACTGAGATATAAACGGTGGGTTTCCAACACAATAAAGAAGACAGAATTTTTTTTCCAGCGCTCATAAATAATGGCTGAAATCCTGCTGTTTTTGTTGTGCATGGGAAAGACAAACAGCATAACATCCACTAGCTTCTAGCTGGCAATTAATGAGTCGCTGGTGGAACTATCAGGGCACAAGTGCCCACTGGCTTCATATGCAGTCAAGGATCCCAACAGGAACTTATTAACCACCAGCTGGAAGACACTGAAAGTTCTTCCATTTACCTTCCCCCATGCATAACAGAGCAACAGGATTTCAGCCAGCAAGTTGTAAATAATAACCAGTGAAGAATTACTCTTTTGGCTGTCAAAGCTCTGTATCAAAATTAACATAAGAACAGGAAAATACTTATTTTACTGGCAATGTCAATAATTTCCTGGTTCCCTTTTATTGTTAATTTTAAATATATATTTTAGCTAGCCTTTTCACAGAAAATGTTCAAGAGTTATAGGCAGGTAATCAGCTGCTTTTGAAATACTGTAGCCATACCAGCAGTGAAATGCTTATTAAATGCTAGAAGGACTAAAGGAATAGAATTGCTGTTAAAAAGTAACTTTCCAAACCCTGGCCTTTTTTCCAGTCAGGAACATGATGCCTAAGGAACAGGTGAGCTGCCATGACCTGACCTTTCCTACCGTTCCAACGAGACAGCAAGAGAAGGAGCAATTTTGTTTGCAGCAGATGCAACAGAGCTGGGTAACTTTGAGGCAACAAGTAAGGCCTTCTGGTTTTCAGTACTAATTGCATTCTTTGCCTGCTTTTCTTCCCAGAAGCTCAGGCTAAGGCACATCTCCTGTTTGCTCCTTTCCTGTTTTATCTTTACAATGGGGAAGCGGGTTAGACAGGGGGCATGGCAGAGGTAAAAGCTGAGATAAAGCTCAGCCAAAACTCACTCACTAAACTTCAAGGCTGAGCAAGGTTGTGAAGCTACCTTTCCTGAGCCCTCATTCAAAATGTACCCACTAAATCACACTGACTCTTATATAACTGTCTTCTCATATTTCCTCCAATAAAATATGTTGGTGCATTAAATCTAATGGATAGCCCTTAAGGAGACAGCTGCTTTTTTAAAGTCTAGAAATTATGGGTAGGGAGCTGCCGTTCATTACCTCAGCTGATGAGTTTATGCTGCCAAGGTTTCTTGGAAAGGCAAATGGTGTCCCTGAAGATGTTTTTGTGCCACGGCAGTGGCAGAACCGGAAGTGACGGAGGAAGGGGAAATCCCAGGCACGGAGGTGCCTCAAGACCTCACTCTGGATCCGCCGCCAGCACCAGCTGCTCCGGATCCCGACCTGTTGCCTGTCCAGGGACCAGCACTGTGGTTGCAGCCGCCTACTCAGTTTGGGCAGCAGGGAGGAGGGGGGGAATAATGATCCAGTGACCTATGGCTCGCGTGCCGGAAGAAAGGGCTCTGCGTGCCAGCTGTGGCACGCGTGCCAAGGTTCACCATCACTGATATAGAGCCTCGTGGTGCAGTGGTTAAATTGCTGTCCTGCAGCCAAAACTGTGCTCAGGTAGCCAGCTCAAGGTTGACTCAGCCTTCTATCCTTCCGAGGTCGGTAAAATAAGCACCCAGCTCGCTGGGGGGGGGGTGTGTGTAATGTGTAGCCTGCATAATTAACTTGTAAACCACCCAGTGCTTGAAGCATTATGGGGTGGGATATAAGCAACACGCTTTATATAACTAAGGTTTTCTTAGGTATACAGCATTCAGAATTGGTTTACCAGCTGCTTTCTCTGAGGTGCTTTGGAACTTCTCCCACAAGGCACGGTGGAGAATCGAACCCCAAACCTCTAGCTCTGTAGTCAGATATACAACTCACCGAGCTATTCAGTCAGCAACTAATAAAACACGTCACAAATAATGCAAGCTTCTTTTCAACGCGTCTGGAATGGCACCAGGCTAATGAAGGCTGGACTAAATTAAGCTAGTTGGAAAGGGCATACAGGCTCATCTGGAAGGGCCACATCTGCGAATTGCAGCCCCGTGTTTTTTTTTCTTACAATAATGTACTTAAGATTTTTTTTAAAATGAAAACCCCTCTTGTGCCCTCTAGTGGAGAAAAAATTATAATAAGAAAAATTTGGGTAGGGGCCCTCCAAATGTGCTAGGAGCTACTTCCAACTGGCATGTTAAGGTAAAGGCTTCTGAATGCTTAGGCAAGTACAGATGTACATGGATAGGTTCATTCATTGCTTGTTGTCAGTGTACTCACCGAGATAGAACTGCTACTGTTAGAAGCAGCATCCTGAGAATCTGTATCAAGGATTTCCAATCCTGAGCCAGCTGATATGCTTCCTGAATCAACCAAGAGGTAGTTCGGTCCCAGAAAACAGTCGCCATTTTGTGGGTGAAGTATGCTATCATTGAAGGGGCTGGGATGACAACACCACTCATCCACCAGATCATTCCAGTCCTCACTTGGAAGGGAAAGAACTCTCAGGAATGTCCTAAGAGAAAGAGTTGATTGTTTTAACAGTCTTTTTGACAAAGCGGGAGCTAATTTCCCCCTTTTTATTGCATTGGCCCTGACCCAGTAGTGGTGCTGAGAACCGTATAAATGTTATGCACAGGGAGGAAACAGAGTCCAGTTCCAGAAGGGAAATCTGTTTCTCCAGCTGTTCCCAAATCTCCTAGGCACAGAGGAATAGAAAGATCGATCTCTGGCTTAGCGAACCTAGTTTGAATGAGAAATGTCTAAGAAGTCAACCCTTATGCCAGGGATAAGGAATCTCTGACCAAATGTTGTGGCCTTCAGCTCCTATTGATCCCACCTAGCACAGCCAGTGTTGAATAACCATGGGAATCGTGCGTCTGGAGTCTAAAATAGCTGGGGGAACAAAGGTTCTCAACCCCTGTCTTACTTAAGGCACTGAGGGAAGCAACAGCAGACAGCTCTAAATAAAGTTCATGGTTTTAGAAGTTAAAAGTGTGTTCTTGAAATAGCAAGCCACTGCTGTGGAGTACTGGGATTCGTGTTTTGTTTTCTCCTGAAAGTGCTGCCTAACATATTTAACCAAGTTAATGTAAATGCCTGCATTATTCGCTACATTAAAATGAAGAGACATTAAAAGATTCTTTTCCCATGGAAGGCAATATAAAATATTTTAAATTAATGAATTAAATTCAGTAAAGGAAATTGAGGAGAAGGTGGAAGAGAGAAGAAACTGCTCTTCACTGGGAACATCACAGCCACTAGCCAATGGTTACCTCCAGCCAACCACAAAGACAAACCAGAGTTGTTCTCTGCTGCTGAAGAGATTAGAATTAGAGATAAGGGATATAAACTAGAGTAACATTTATATGAGGAAGAGGTATTTTGCAGTGGAAGAGACTGCTCGGGAGGTGGTGGGCTCTGGAGGTCCTTTATATGAAGTCTGAAAGGCCAACGCAAGAGTTCTGCACTGAGCGAATGGGTGAACACAGTTTCCAACAAGGCCCCTTCCGGGTCTTATTATCTATTCTAGCAATGCCAGCTAAACTACCAGGCATGCATTCTGATTTTTTTTTAAAGAGTCATTATTTGGTACTATAAAAACCTACAAAATCAGTTTTACTGGATCCCGGAAGAATGTGCAGTGACATGAAGCCTCTCCCACTTTTTTTCACCCATTACAATATCAAGCCCTGGTTTACAGCCAAGACACCTCGCTTGGAATTAGATGGAAAGGAGAGATATAGTTGGGTGCTTGGAGCACACGGATGACATGGAACCCTAGAGCTTCCCTGTAGATGTTGGCTAGCATGGGTTCCAGAACAGAACCTGGAGGGCTGCCAAAGACCGGGGGGGGGGGGTGTCAGACAGGAGTCCTCCAGCACCATCTTTTGAGTCTGCCCATCCAAGGAAGGCCAGAACCACTGCAAGACAGTGCCTTCAAGTCCCATCAACAGTGAGGTGACCTGGAAATATACCATTATCCATGGCACTGAAAGCTAGCAAGAGGTCCCCGAGAACCAAGAGAAGAACACTCCTCCGGTCCAGTTCCCAGCATTAGGCCGTTCACCGAAGCAACCAAATCTGCCTCCGTCCAGGAACTAGGCCTGAAGCCTAGCCTGTGCTCGAGGCCACCACATGTTCCATCACCTTGCCCAAAAGTGGAAAAAAATTGGAGACTAGCCAATAGTTGACTAATACAGTGAGGGCCAGAGAGGGGTTTTTTGTTTGTCAAAAGAGGTCTGATAACCACCTCTTTTAGGCAGGATGAACTTACGCCCTGAGCCAGAGAGGCATTCACCACTCCCCTCACTTGCTTAGCCAGTCCTCCTTTGGCTCCTTTTACAAGCCAAGAAGGGCAAGGGTCCAACCCACGTTTGTGCACCTCCCAGTGGACAAATTGGAACAAGTCCATTAACACAGGTCAAGCAGGTATCAAAAGTTACCTTCACAGGATCTACATCAACTGCAGCGTCTAAGTCAGAGCAGAGCCGAGGAATTTTGTCTGCAAAGTATTGCACAATTTTTTTTCACATTGGGCTGTTAAGTAGTCCACATTTTCTGCTTAAGGGCCAAAATAAAATAAGCCCTTGACCACTTGAAACAGCTCCTCTGTATGCCTATGTGCCGATGCAACGGTGACAGTGGACAAAGCTTTCTTCACTGCCACCACGGCCACAGAATAGGCCTTTCAGTGGGCCGTAGCTCACATTAGGTCCAAATTTTCCATTCTACTTGTTTCATCGCCAGCAGCTCTCTGGTAAACCCATGGGATCATCAAGCCACAGTCAATGAGAGTGGATACTTAGGAACAATTGTGTTGATGGCTTTGGGCCTTTCTCCATGGCAGAGGTCAAGGAAGGATTCAACTGGATTAACTTGCATCCCCGAGGTCAGTGATTCCCTCAGGTGTCCTTAGACTACAACTCCCAGAAGCTTTCACCGCTACCTGTGCTGGCCGGGATTTCTGGGAGTTGCAGTCCAAGAACATCTGCGTTACGCAAGGTTGGGAACCACAGATTTACTGCATTGATAACAAACATTAAACATAGAGGTATTGTGGTTCTTTAAAGACTAATAAATTTGTTTCCGCCTGAGCTTTCATGAAGCTGTAGATGTTTAAATCATCTCAGTGCCTGGTTGCAAAAACCAATGCTTTTGGGGGTGGGGGGGTGGGGAAGCAGCAACCACAAACCAGTTTCTGTAACAAAGAAAGGGAACTCAGCGAAAGCAGATTACATTCCGTAAAAGCTCACAGTGATATAAATCAGTCTATAAGGTGCCACAATACTTCCGGTGTTTTATTTGTTATATGTGTTCAAACAAGCTAACACAACTATTTCTTTCAAAACTTCTCAAAAGCAGAAAAACACGCTAGCAAAACATGAGAGAACTGCTGGATCGCTCAGCAGTTTAGGTCTCTGGCTGCAGAGTCTGTGAGTTCAGTTCCCCACTGGGCCTCCTTGACAGGCGCTGGATTTGATGATTCATAGGGCCTCTTCCAGCTCTAGAGTTCTAAGATGATTGTGATTAATTTCAATGTCTTTTGTTTAAATAACCTCAATACTAAGTTGTACAGATCTACAATTCTGGGAAATGCAGCCCCTACAAATCAGTTTGTCTTATTTTTAAAAAAGGGGGGGAAAAGAAAAAAGCTCAGTCAAGTGGCTGTGTCAGAATTTGGAGCAGTATGTTTTCCCAGCCCATAATGCCAAGGCTTCTGCATTTGCTCAGAAAATTAATACTCCGCTGCACAAAATGTAATGCAGTAAACCGAAGTTTAAACAGATGACACCTTCTCATGTTTCATTTTTCAACCTGCCCGTAGCACAAGTGTGCAGTGATATTTGGGATTAATGGGGAAGGGTCAGTGCCGGAAAAGTGAGGTGAGGAAAATTAATTTAAATGCCACTCTGTTCTGTTCCACAAAAGCTACTGTACAGCAACAGCAAAGGCATGCAAAACATTTTTCCTGTGCGCCAAATTTGCACAACCTGCGAGTGTCCATGTTGCGTGCATCCCTGGCACTCCAAAAACCGTCTCCCCATTTTTGCAATCTCTTGCAGCAGTCAAACCAGGCAGTCTGCAGTCGGCTGCAATAGCACCACAAACACTCAGTAGCCAAAACCCTATTCGTTATGCCTGCCAGTGGTAACCCCATGGGCGTAAATCTTAACTGTGAATTGTTGCACAATTAAGAAGTCACTGCAGGTGTGACTCTGCACGCAACAGCCACTGCCAACACAAACGTGTGGCAATTTGCAAGGGAAATTTATGCCGAGAGCATTACCCCTGTGCAATTTCTCAAAATGGATTCTGGCCCATGTCTTTAAATTAGAGGAAACGTTGGTTGGCCCACCCCCAAGAAATACTGGGGAGAGGGAAGAATTCCTCTCTGACCGCTAAGAAACTGAAAGTCTCACAGAAACATTTAATAAATAAAACACTAGAAACGTATAGACTGCTGCCCCAGCTAATTAGTAAAAATCCAAAATAACTGCCCAAAAATTCTGGTTATGGGGCAGTATATCAATATGGTTAATAAATCATTGGTACAACATAGTTTGATTAGCACCAATTAAAACTCAGAAGACGGTAAGCCAGCTTTCCAGTTTAAATTAACAGTTCCCTTGGCTTGATGCTATTGTTTACATACTGAGAAATCTTAGCATCTGCCTCTTCAGCTTGAAGGCTTTCAGAGGCAGAAGAAAATAAAAACCAAGTTGTTCCAAGAGTGAAGGAACGTATCATTTATAGTGGGCACAGAGTAACGCTACTGTAGGACTGCGGTGTCCGACTGCAGATTGGTTCCCAGCGCCACTCGCGGATGCTGAAATATGTGTAAATATGGAATGCTATACATTGTAAGGTCTCTGGCCTCCTCTAGTGGTCGCTTCTGGAAACAACACCCTGGAAATACATATAAATACAGTGGTGCCTCGCTTAACGAGCGCACCGTTTAACGACGAATCCGCACAGCGATGCGTTTTTTGTGATCGCTTTTGCGATCGCATTGCGATGTTTAAATAGGGTAAACATCGCATTGCGATGATCAGTAAGCGTTTCGCTTACCGATCTTCGCATTGCGATGTTTCAGAACAGCTGATCAGCTGTTCCAAAATGGCCGCCGGATCAAGAAAATGACCACCCGCAGCATTTTCGCGCTGATTCCTCGCTTACCGAGGCAGCGAAAATGGCAGTCCTATGGAGGATTCCCGCTTAATGGTGAGTTTATCCCCCATAGGAACACATTAAACAGTTTAATGCGTTCCTATGGGATTTTTTGCCCCGTATAGCAACATTTCCGGATAGCGACGATTTATCCGGAACGGATTATCGTCGCTATGCGGGGCACCACTGTAGGTGCTTCGGGGGGGTTATTTAGTATTTTCAGCTAGTAGATAAGTGAATAGGCGGACATCGGTCCCACAGACAGAGGAGTCCTACTACTGTACAACAGGTTACTAGAGCTCTAATACACTAATGACAACCCTCTCTTTTCCAAAGATTGTTATGGCCACCTCAGCCACCAAGCCTTGCCTCCTGGCCTTATTAACACCAACTAGAGTTTCTGGAGCAAATGTTTCATCCAAGAAGCTTCCCATTCCTTCTAGCATGGTCACTATTCAAATGCATTTGTCCACAAGAAAGCCACAAAGGAGCACAGCACTTACTGATTGCTTATGATACTCTCTCCGCAGGACTGACAGTAAAAAGTACAACTCTTTTTGGGTTTGAGGCTCTCACCAACAGCTGGCAACACTTCTGAAACAATATCAAAGAACACAGTTCACATTACTTCAACACAGAGGTGTGTGGATGTGTTTCAGGTAGCATGACCAAGAGATATAGTTCCAGAACACACATTTTCTTTAAACATTAAAGAGCCAATAAGATCACATTCATATCAGAAGTTTCCCTGCACAGCACAGTATTAACATAAAAAACCACAGAATCATCAAAGTGCCACACATTATATTTGTAACAATTCAACAATCCTGTTGTATTATTACAAATATATTACTATCTCCATATTATAGATACAATAATCTTCAGCAGATAAAATAATGGCCAGCTAGCAAGTTCATAGAGGAGATGTGATCTTGTTTCTAGAGGATGATGTTGTTAAGGACAACTAGCCGTGGTGGCTATGTAGTGACTCCGGTCTTTATGGCAGCAGCTCTCTTGAGTGCCAGTTGTGGAGGGTTAACAGTAGGGCAGGGCTTGTTCTCTTCTGTCTGCAGGCGTCAGGTTGGCCCCCAGAGGAAGACAGGAAAACAGCCTAGATAGATTATTGGACTATTATTATCCAGTAAGACTGTTCTTACGATTTAGCAGTTACATCAGAGCTTAGAAAAGTTACTTTTTGGACTGCAGCTTATGTAAATGTGAGGTATGGGGATTTTTGGATTTTTTGGACTATAAATAACATAATTCTTCATTCTGGGCGTTCTACCCACCTTACAGATACATGTACAGTGGTGCCTCGCAAGACGATTGCCTCGCGGGATGATTAATCCGCAAGACGATGGGTTTTTGCGATCGCTGTGGCACTTTGCAAGACGATGTTTTCTATGGATGATTATCACAAGACAATATTTTGGTCTATGGTTCACAACTTTTTTTTTTAGACCGATGCTTCACAAGATGGTTTCCCCCCCCCCCCCATTGGAACACATTAATTAGATTTCAATGCAATCCTATGGGGAACTGCGTTTCGCAAGATGATGTTTTCGCAAGACAGCGATTTTCACGAAACAAATTAAAATTGTCTTGCGAGGCACCACTGTATGTGATGATGCACCTTGGGAAGAAGGTCTAAACTGGAAAGCTCTGAAACTTAACTAGGCCTTGCTCCACCTAGCTGGGAGCATCCTTTCTGAGCAGGAAGCCTGGGCTGAGTCAGAGCCCTCAAAGGTGAGCCTCTCTCCCAGGTGCATTGCATTTATATGTTTGTAATGTAGCTAGAAGTCCCAGAATAGAGGACGATGGCATCTGTAGTACAGAAAATCCAAAAATCCCATCCTTAGTAAATATCCCTAAAGAGCCATTCTTTTTCAGGCTTTGTGAAGACATATATCCTTGGAAGAATGTATTCTGTAGTACAGGGATAGTGAACATATAGCCCTCTAGATATCATTGCACTACAACTCCCATCAGCACTAGCCTGTGTAGCCAACAGGGAAAGATCATGAGAGCTGCAGTTCAAAAAACAGTCACTAGGCTCTTCCCATCCTTATTTTAATACAGTATATGACTAATACAGTATCATATAAAAATCCTAGGGAGTTCAAGAAACTAGCACAATTCAAATCAAGGAATAGCAAAGTTTTATTGCAACCAAAATTATTCGTCTTGACAATAAGAAACAAACCATAATTTGTCTACTGGCAGAAAACATTGGGTGAAATCTCTGCATCACCCACTTCTTGTGCGATTTACAGTGCAATCCTCTGCATCTGTTCTCATAAATCCCACTGAGCTCGCTGGGATTTACTCCCATGCAAATATAAATAGGACTGCAGCCTAAATTCCACAGTCAAAATAAGTGTCACCACAGGCATTGATTGTAGCCAGGATGGCTATTTATTTATTTGTTTGTTTGTTTGTTTGGATTTATACCCCACTCGTCTAGACCAAAGGTCTACTCTGGGTGGCATTACAAATTTAAAAAGAGTTAAACCAATAAACAATTGTTTATTGGCTATAGGCAAAATGTGAAGGCAAAGATGGGGAGACCTGGAATGGAGAAACCAGGCAGCACAAGTTTAGAAAAGCTACATTAAAGCCACAGAACAAAAGTGCAAAGTTATAGCAAAAAGCTTTAAAAGCTAGACAAACAGACAGGAACATCCAGTTTAAATATCCCAATACATTTTGACATGCATTCATTTTGCAGATATGGAGCAAGACTGTTCGTAACTTTTGTGGTCACTAAGCTCAGCACAGAGAATAAATCCGCTAAAATCCAATTTGGAGTTAGAGGCACATTAGAGACAAAGAAAGAAGCAACCAACCCAAACTCTGAAGTCTGGTTATACAAATTTCACAGCAGAAACTTAAACCTTCCCCAATCCCATATTTTTCAGTTGAATGGCAGCTTTCTTGCAAAATGTACTTAACCCTTCACAGTATGACCTGCACCCTTGACACAAAGCACATTGTTAATGAAAATAGGCAGTCACTCTTACTTGTATTTAAACCTGCTTGAACCAGTAGTCTCATATGTAAGCCGTCACCAGGCACGTACTGCAGTCCTCGGCAGGAAGGAGGAACAACCCTGACCTCTCGTGGAAGGCTGAATACCTTGCAGTCTTCATCCATTTTTAATTCTATCGAAGATGGCATCACTGTAATATCCACCGGCCACCTTTCTGGCTTTAATTCTCTAAAATATAAATATATTCCAAAGATACCCATCACATTCCACACAATTTTTTGTTTGTTTTCAAACTCAAGGCACTTTTGTACTTCCATTCATAAAAACTTAGAAGGCAGCTTATAAACCAAAGTACAATAAAACAATGAAAAGCAAAGAATAAAAAGCCAATGTATTCTCGAAGGCTTTCACGGCCAGGATCTGATGGTTGTTGTGGGAGTTCCTACTCCTGTCCTCTGAAGATGCCGGCCAAAGAGACTGGCGAAACGTCAGGAAGAACAGCCTTCAGAACATGGCCAAAGAGCCTGAAAAACCCAGAACAACCAATAAAAAGCCAAGTTTGCATAATCAAACTCTCTCTCTCACTTCTTGCACATTGCTGTAGCCTTCCCCACAGTCTCTTCAGGGGTTCGTGTGGCTGCTATCTCACCAGACAGCAGTGGAATAAAGTAACCAAGAAAAAGCTACAGATCTTGGCTGAGTGGCACAAGACTTTCACTCAACATTTCAAGTCAAAAATGGTATTGCCCCCCAGTGGGCCGCAGTTCAACATGTTCTGTTTGGAATTCCCACTGAAGAGAAGTAAGGCAATTCTATGAATGACTATTCAGGAGTAAGTCTCACTCCAAGCTAAGTACATGCCGTATAGCAAGCATGGGTCTCCTGCAGGCCTCAGCCTCACTCAAAAGAACCATCACTTTATAGACGCCTAGTAAGAGCAATCTGTCCTGCCTCCAGCAGCGCACGGCGTGGAAGGGGGCGGCAGATGCTGCCAGAAACCAACCTCAGCCCTTCCTATGAGTGTTGTGAGGTCTCCTCTACAGATTGGAACCACTTTATAGGCCTCACTTGATTAACTAGGAAAACACTCTCCAGAAATTTTGGGGTAAGTTGCCTTCCCCACTTCATGAGTCACTTCTGGATCAGAGATGCCAAGGCCCTGAAAAGAAAGGGCAGGGCTCACTTTGCTGTTTAGGATTGCAGTTCACCAGTGCAATCCTACAAGAGTCTAAGCCAGAGGCACGGTTTGCTAATTTCCAATGAGATTTACTCTTGATTAAACACATACAGAATTGCCAACTTGCATCCATCCCCTAGGGCACTGGTTCTTAACCTTGGGTTACTCAGGAGTTTTGGACTGCAACCCCCAGAAGCCTTCACCACTCGCTGTCCTGACTGGGGTTTCTGGGAGTTGCAGTTCAAAAACACCTGAGTGACACAAGGTTAAGAACCAGTGCCCTAGGGTAGTGGTTCCCACCCTCGGGAAGCCCAGGTACTGTATTCTTGGACTGCAACTCCCAGAAACCCCAGCTAGTGGTGAAGCATTCTGGGAATTGCAGTCCAAGAACACCTGGGTTAAGCAAAGTTGAGAAATACTGACCCAAGATACATATGCCATAAGCAGAGCGAAGATTCACAATGGTGCGTCCACAAACTTATTTTCAGCACCGGGATACAGCTGTTGGGCTTGCTGTATTCAGTAACGGCAAAGAAAATATACAAGTGGAGTGTTTTCCTGGGATAATCAGATCCCACACATCTGGAATGAAGCAGATCTTCCAAATCAGAGAGCACAATCTGGAGAGAGGCTTGAACACCAGCTTCTCTCTGAAATGAGATTTCATGAAGCTGAGTTTCCTCCATGAGCAAAAAAGTATCCAAATAGAATACATAAATATTTTACGGTGGCCTGACTTCAACCTTGCACCGTCTACTTCGCATAAAGAAGTATACAGAACATGGATGCATAATGCTTTCTAGGTATTGTTGGACTGCAACTCCCATAATCCCTCACCATTGGCTCTGCTGGCTGATGGGAGCTGCAGTCCATCAAAAATAAAGGGAGGGAAACAATTTCTCCATTGCTGCTTTAAAGAATCCTGAACCCATCAATTTCAGTACCCCAAATGAATAAAGTTTACAGCCCCTCCACGGAACAACCCCCCCCATCAGCTTTCCTCGTTTCACCAATATAATCTCGGGTGGGACGGAGAGTGTGTGTGATTTTTTTTACTGGCAAGTGAAGCTCGGCCAATCTACGGCAGATCTCGCAAAGACTGACCAAGTAGATCTAGATCTGCCTTCTCCCTGTTCCGGGCGTGGGGTTCATAACATTCCCTCCGAAAGGGTAAATGGTCGGAAAGAGTTGAAACAGCAAATTAGTACCGGATAATCAGCAGCCCGCTCTGACTCCTCTGCCTGATCTCCAGGAACAGGGCGGCGGCGGCGGCCATCCAAGCGGCGCCCCCGGGACCCAAGCCCGGCTTCCCGCGAAGCGATTCAGACGTGTCCGGGGGAACGAGGCACCGCACGTGGGGAAGGGGAACGCCGGCTCAGCCCAGGAAGCGTTGCAGCTCCTCGGGAGGTGCTCGGCACTCACACAGCGCCCTCTCGCTCTGTCCGCCGCCCAGCCAGTCAGCTTTTCAGTCGACTTGGTAACTCCCCAGCGGGGGGGGGGGCGGCGCGGGGCTTTTTAAGAGAGAGGCAGTCCTGTATTATTACCTCCTCGAGTGTAAATCTTGCAGCTGGTATTTGCTCGCTCCAAACATCGGCTTCTGTTTTTTCCCCCCGAAGCAGGCCGCCTCGGGTTCAAATTAAAGCTCACTGAAGAATTCCCCCCCCCCAAAACCGAACCTCCTTCCAGCCCGCTTCAGTGGCGACTGAAGTGCGGAGACTTAATTCGCATCGAGGGGGTCCTCCTGGTCCGGGTCCTCTCGCGCCGCCCCATCCAAACACGCCTTTAGTCTTCTGGAAGGGGGCTTTGTTCCAAGCTAGTCCTGGGCACGTTCTTCAACTCAGGCCCTGGGATGACTTTTGCAGAAACGACCCCCAGCCCCTTGCATTTCAGCAGATCTGCAGCTCCTCATAGATATATACACATACACGACTTTTTTAAAAAAAGGCTTCACTTTCCCCGCCCCCCCCCCTTCGGAGTACGCAGGGCTCGACTTAACAATACAGTACAGCTAATTTGGCGACGGGCCTGGCCCCACCGATCACCCTGGTCCTTATCTCAGGCATAGATAGGATGCGACGCAGGGGCTCAAAGGCTCAGGGGGAGAGCACGGGTTGCCTTTGCATCACCGGAAATTAAGGAGAGGGGAAACAACGTGTAGAGCGATTCTCCCTTCCATGGATCCTCTCTGATTGTGAAACATGTGAATGACTAGAACACTAAAGTTGGACTCAAAGAAAAGGGTCTCGCCAGTTCTGGCCGCGAGTTCACTCGCATAGGACGTGGGAACGCGCACATACACACGCCCAGACGGAAGTCGGCGATTCATAGGAGCCGACTCGGAAAAGTCCCATGCAAGTGTGGAGAGGCATCTGCCCCACGTGTATTGCGGCTCACTCCCTGGCAAGCGAGCATAAGGGTTGCACGGGCCGCCGCTGCACCGGGACCGGGTCGAGCCGGAAAAGAAGACAAAACCTCCGTCCGGGGGTTGCGAGCAGGCGCCGTTCCGCCTGAGGCCCGGCAGGAGGCGCTGTGGCGCCAGGCGAAGGAGGAAGCCGCGCTGCCTGCTGGGAGCTGTCAGTGCCCTCTCCGGTGTGTTTAGGCGGCGGGGCTCTTCCGGCTGAGGACGGCCAGGTAATCCTTCTCCTCGCTTTGCCTCTCTTTCTCTCTCTTTCTCTCCCCCCCCTTTGTTTTCTCTGCCTTTCGGCCGCTCATCCCTCAGGCGCCGGGGCCGAGTTGCGATCGGAGAGAGTCCTCCCATTGGACCTGTGAGAGAGGTGTGTGTGAGAGTGTTTGTGTGTGTGTGTGTGAGTTCCTCGCGGGGTCCCCTTCTGCCCCCGAGACTGGGAGGCTCTTCTGCCTCCAAGGATGCTTGTCGGAGGCTCTCTTCTGCCCCCCCCCCCGTGTGCCCTTCCGTCGCCATCTCCCTCCAAAATGCAAGGTGATCCAGTCAATGGAGGCAAGAGAGAGGCTCCCCAGCTGTGGTGACTTGGCAGTGCTTCCTTCCTTCCTTCCTTCCTTCCTTCCTTGCCTTGCCTTGCCTTGCCACCAAGCCCCATCTGATACATTCACAAGATGCACCCTTGATGTGATTTAGTTCTCTCTTACATTCCCGTCTTGGCCAACTCGGTGGCGTTGAGGACAAATGGGATTCCCCCCCCCCTTCTTCTCTCTGTACTCTATGGGGGGAATGGCAAGCTAATCTGCCCTTTGTACCTGTATTCCTATTTATTTATTTATTGGACTTCTATACCACCTCTTTAGTGCAATGCAGTATTTTCACTTTGGGCTACTTGGTTTGAAGTAACGGGCAGTTGCGATTTGCTGGCGCTCTCTGTTAATATTTGTGCTCTCATTAAAAAAAATGGTGGTAGGGAAAAGTCACCATTTAAATACCCAGTGAAAAGTGAGAAAAACAAAAACGTAGTGGCATATTAAAGACTAACTGATATATTTCAATGTAAGCTTTGGTGGATACACCCACTTCTTCAGACTTTTAATGCCCTGTAAACAACTGTTAAGTAGTAGCTAATCTACTCTAGGGAATCTCTAGGCCACCATAATCTCTTTGAATGAAGAATCTGAGATTAGTAATTTGTGGCTGACATCTATAGTGACAAAATATTGTGATGTCATTGGAATGTTGCATTTCTGTCTTCATTCACTGATTTCAGCAGCAAATCTGAAGATTTGTTGACATGGGAGTCTCTTTGAATATAGGGGGGGCATCAAAATAAACAGGCATAGATTTGTACTGTCTCTCATTTCACCATGGTTCCTTTTTTTTTCAAATGCAGTCTCTTGTAATTAAGCATAGCTTTAATCACCAGTTTTATTTTGCCCTTTAGGCTTTTTCTGGGCAACACCTATTCTTTGACAATCCATTTGCAAAAAACTGAGAGTTTATATTCTCTTTATAATATAATTCCACATCTGTGCAAATTCTGATCTAGAGTCAGTAAAAACTGAAAGTTTATCTTTGTTTTTGCTCATTTTGAACAGCCTTTGGAAGTTTTTTTAAAAAACATTTTCCCTCTGTTCCTGAAAGTGGGACTTTGCTGACAACAGCTGAAGAACTTTAATAACTGTATCCCAAATATCTCTTGAAAGCAAGTTCTACCATGTTATTACTCTGCAGTAAATATGCTTAGATTGTAGAATGTTCAGGTCCTTTGTTGAATTGTGCCACTTCATCTGAGTTTTTTCCTGTTTATGTGTGCACAGGAGTGCACCCTCAGTTCTTGTATGTATAAAATGGTCGTACAGTGTAGGTGTAAATAGATGTAAACACACCAAACATTAGAAATGCAGTGCATGGAACGGCATTGTGTCAGTAACACATTTGATTAATGTTAGGCTTTTTCATTTTATCAATGCTTCTTAACCTCTCTCTAAAAGCTTCTGGTAAGGCACTTTTGCTGAAACAAGTAGCTGTCATTTGGGCTATAGGTAGTGAAAAATAACACACTGCAGTCCCTTCACTTGACTGTAGGAATCCTGGTTACTTGTAGAAAAAATAATTGTTTTAAACACCATGAATATGTGAACAAAGAATGCTGCCTAATACTGAGGTAGACCATTAATTGGTCCATCTCACTGTTTATTACCACAATTACTGTACATCTTGTGCTATTGGATGTAAAGGCACATTAGAGATCCAGGGTGGATTTAATTTAAATCAAATTGCTTTAAATTGAATTGCGATTTAAATCAATTTGATTTTTAAAAAATGTTGATCTTTACTCACCCCGTTAGAGACTTCCAAGATTTACAGTATTTGGTACAAACCTTTGTAGACTGCAGTCCAAACATGTAATGAAATGGGTTACAGTTTGGGAGAGCTTGTGGAAGATGAAGCTTGTCAGTTTTTAAAAGACTTTCAGTTTTGCTGCTAAAGCATAGCTCCCCTTCCACTCCCAATATATTAATTTCCACCTTACTTCACTATCTCTAGTATTCTTGGAATTTCAGTATAGCCATTCTGGATGCAACAGAAGAGTTACAAATCTCTGCCAGTGCTTGCTAATTATAAACTAGTAGGATGATTAGACTGTTGGCCTTTTTTCTTTTTCTTTTTTGGTAGAATAGCTTGGTGGTTTAGGTATCTGGTTGTGGAGCCAGAGGTCGAAGACTTGATTCCACACTATGCCTTCTGCAAGTAGAGTCAGCCTGTGTGGTCTTGAGCAAGCTGCCAAGTTCCAGGGCACCCCCAGAAGAAGGGAATGGTAAACCACTTTTGAGTAATCTCCCTGGAAAACGCTGAAAATTTGATTTGATGGCACATGATTATTAGGGTTAAGAATTACTGAACAAACAAAACAGGCTGGTTCACTGAAAGTTTCTTAATCTAACTGATAATGAGAGAAAGGGCAAAGTCAACAAAGGAGGGCTTTTCAAGAAAGAAGAAAATAGAGTGCTTTTAAACTGTTCCTTTCAGTTTAGTTAATATTTCAACTCTGGTGTTTTGAAAAGGGAAGAAGTAGCCTGGGAGAGGTCATGCTTTGAACCATTGTTGGGGTTTTGGCTTGGAATTGAGTAAGAATGGGAAGGCTCAGTGTGTGGAATTTTGTAACCCTTTCTTCCCCAGCATGGAAAGCAAAGGGAAGCCTTTGCATAATTGTTTCATATTTGCTTTGTGCCTCTGCTGTTGTTTGCCTGTTTCTCTGCTCAGGCTAGGGTGAGGAGCTGACACTTACAAAGGAAGAATAATAGAGGTTTTGTTAGGGCAGGAATGGGGAAGATGTTGTACTGCAACTGCCATAATCAGCTATGCTTTCTGTGGTTGATGGGCACTACAGTCCCAAAGTGGTTGGAGGCAGTATGAGTTAAACAGATTTCTGGCAGAAGGAAGGCCAAGGTGGTCAGTTTCACCACAAATGTAACTGCTGGATGATGATGAGGCTTACAAGGAAGGAAGGAAGGAGCAAGGTATGATGGTGTGTGTAATACCTTACTCTGATGCTGCACTCAATAGAAGACATAGCCTTCTGCCATGATAGAAGATTTTCAGTATGCTTCCCCTGTATTTCTGGAAATGGTATGGAAATGTCATTACTAAGGATTTCCTCTGTTAAATTTTTGACGGCCACTGTTTGTGGATTCTTGTCCCTATATTTGGATTTGTGGTAGAACTTGTGTTGAAAATTTTCTGAAAATGGCTTAGAAATGTATTCCCCAACCCAGTCTTCTCCTGATGTTTTGGACCATCCAGTTCAGCCAGCATGGTGAATTGTGAGAAATGTGAGAATTACAATTCAAAACCTCTGAAGGGCACTAATTCACAAAGGCTATCCAGGAGAAAGCCATGTTTAATAAATAAGCCACAACCTTCAAGCACGTATTAACAAACAGGGCTGCATATAAGACCCATATGAAGGCACTGGTGTGATGGTGCATATAACCTTCTTAAAGTTGCATATTTCCTAGCTTGGAGAAGTAATTACAATTCTGTCAGTGTGCAGGGTGTCATGCAACACAAAGCAAATATGTAAGAATCAAAACGCACAATTGTCAATTGTTTGAACAGTAACTTTAGGTACAACAAAAGACTGCTGTTAGCCAAGTGAGCCAGCTTTCAGCTCTTACCTTTAAAGATTAATTATATATTAGAACTCTATATTCAAATGTTTGTAGGGAGAAATATCATTTGACTAGGTATAATGGCCCATTGTTTGACATAGCTTGTTAGTTTTCTGAAAACCTTTTTGTCTTCATGCTCTTCCTATATTCATTTGAAAAATATTTAGCTGATGTGCGAAGTACAGTGATCAGATCAGCTTTGGTGGACTTTTCAATACTTTTTCCTTAGAATATGATTATGGTCTCCTCCTTATCAGGAGATCGGTGATTATGGTCTCCTCCTTATCACAACAATACACCCACAACAAAACACACTGATCACCATAATCACCCATCTCCTGAAAAGGACAAAAGCTGACCCCACAGCTATAAATACTCAACTCCCAAACAAACACCACCAGAGCACCGAGTTCTATTCCTGTCCTCTAAAGATGCCGGCCAAAGAGACTGGCGAAACGTCAGGAAGAACAACCTTCAGAACACGGTCAAAGAGCCCAAAAAACCCATAACAACCATTAGATCCTGGCCGTGAAAGCCTTCGCGAATACAAATCTAAGATTCATTTGTGAAGGAAATAACCAAGACTGAAGCCACTAAAATTAAAATATCTTTGGCCTCTTTACCTTAAAATTAAACTTCCTTACACTAAGATTTTGGCTGTTACAATGCTATAACTATTCTAAGAAACCCATGGTTCAGATCTTATGTGACTTTATGCAGGGTTCTCCTTTCAGCCTAAACCTCCTACAGTATTTCCAGTGTGACATAAAAGAACAAACCATGTTACATAATAGCTACAATATAATGCAGTGTCTTGCAGATGTTTTGGGCTAGAACAGTGGTTCCCAAAAGTGGGTCCCCAGATGTTGGTGGACTACAAATCTCAGAAATCCTGGCCAGCCCGGTTAGTGGTGAAAGCGTCTGGGAGTTTTATTCCAAGAATGCCTGGGGAGGCAGGGTTGAGAACCACTGAGCTAAATCTTCCCTTAAAATGGGATGGTGGGAAGATATGGTCCTGAACATCAAAAGCAGGACCAACAGGCAATTATTGTTGCAAAGATTACTAATGCAGGATATGTATCAGTCTATAGAAACACTATATTGTATACATTTTAAAAATATTATTTACTTCCCTTCCACCAGTTGCATATAAACTCTAAGTGACATCTTTTAAGATTCTCCGAGATAAACTTGTCAGCAGAACTCTTCAACCCTGTACGTTTGAGGTGTCAGGTTTTCTGGAAAGTTTATTGATTAAGAGACGAATATATTAGAAATAAGTTGCCACGTGGTGACACTACGGGTTAAACCGCAGAAGCCTTTGTGCTTTGAGGTCTGTAGATCTTTAGCTGTAAGATAAAATCAATGTGACGAAGTGAGCGCTTGTCGCTTGTCCCAGCTCCCGCCAACCTAGCGGTTCGACAGCATGCAAAATGTGAGTAGATAAATAGGGACCACTTCGGTGGGAAGGTAACAGCGTTCCGTGTCTAAGTCGCACTGGCCATGTGACCAAGGAAGACTGTCTTCGGACAAACGCTGGCTCTATGGCTTGGAAACGGGGATGAGCACTGCCCCCTAGAGTCGAACACGACTGGACATAAAAATGTCAAGGGGAACCTTTACCTATATTAGAAATATATTTTATTTAAGAGTATATTTAGGCTATTTTGAAATGTATTTCACTGAAACCTATGAAATCTCTTTTGGCCACAGTTCTGTGAGTGCAGGAGAATTGTAACATGCAATATATCCCAGAAAGAATTGAGCAAAGATGGTTTCTTAAATTAATGAAGCTACAGTGCTGATTTGGAAACTAATGATTCAGAAAACTAGCTCTAATTGCTTGAATAATTTATTTCTTGTCTAGAAACAATTAGTCAAGTACTACCAATTCACCCTAGTTTTTACCAATTTCCAAAGCTCCAGTGTTTCCTAACCTAGGAGTTGTGACCTCCAAGGACGTCACAGGTCATCTTAGATGTGTTGCAACCCTTGTTAAATAATTTCTTCCTTGACCTTTTGGAGCAGGTTATTTAAGTGTACAGTATGTGCATATATAAGAAATGGGGTCTTTTGAGCAAGAAAGACTTCATTAAAAGTGTCTTTTTATGCAAATGTGGTGGTGGGTATCGTAGGTTACTTGGCTTGAAAAAGGTTGGGAACCAATACTTGAGTTAAAGCCCCCACCTCAAGGCCTGTAAGGTAGTAGTGTTAGCTAAGAAATCATGGTCTTGTATTTCTCTGTTGCCATTTTTAAGTTATTTTAAAGTTGAAATTTCATTTAAATTTATTTTAAACTATTATTTAAAAATAAATGGATAAATAAAAGGTACTAGAGTCAACTGAATTGTTTTGGGAGATGTATTTGACTTTAAGGAATTGTGTATGAGTTATGTGCCTCCCTGTCCCCAAATAATCTTTCACCCACGGTGATTTTCCATCGATGATTATATTGTCCTCATTGTGTTTTCAGAGCTGCACAACAGGAATTAAGTCACCAGCTTTGTACAGATTTATTTTTTCTAACCTTTTATGAATAGAAAACGTCTGGGGACAAAAATTGTCACAACAAATCTATTACCAGTAAGGTACTTCTTGTCCCAGCCGTTGTAATGTATTAAGGCAAGAATTGTCTCATGCCATTTTTTTCATGTTGCCAAGAAAGAAACATAATGAAATAATCTGTCAGTAAATTGGCCTCATTTGCAAATTTTCAATGAGTTCAGAAAATATAAAACAATTGCAGCCTGTAGTCTTAAGCCTACGGCAGACCCTCATTGAAATCCTGGAGGGTCAGAAGATTTAGCAGAAGTCACTGAGTGCAAGTTCTTTCACTCTGGTACTTGAAATAACTCTCATCTAGCAAAATATTTTATTAATAAGCATTTTTAAAGGATTTGCACAGCAATCCATATGCTGTAGTTTGAAGACTGAAACAGTATTTCTCAGGTTCTCCAAACCAAAATATTATATGTGTGGTATCTTTTAATTTCCCTCGACTTTTGCATTCCTTTTCTATCACCAGTGAAGGAAGGTATTGGAATCCTGCTTTTTTAGAATATTGTCATAGGTATATATGCAATAATTTATTCTTGATAGCTACAGAATAATCTGCTTTTTATGTTCCTGATATAAAATTCGTTTCGGCAATATCTTTTGGAAATAGCTGAAGTCACAGAAATATTTTCGGGACGTGGTGGCGCTGCGGGTTAAACTGCAAGAAGCCTCTGTGCTACAAGGTCAGAAGACCTGTAGTCGTAAGATCGAATCCACGAGTGAGCCCCCATCGCTTGTCCCAGCTCCTGCCAACCTAGTGGTTCGAAAGCATGCAAAATGCAAGTAGATAAATAGGTACCACCACAGTGGGAAGGTAATGGCGTTCTGTGTCTACTCGCACTGGCCACGTGACCACGGAAGTTTGTCTTTGGACAAAAGCTAGCTCTGTGGGTTGGAAACAGAGATGAGCACCTCCCCCTAGAGTTGGACACGACTGCACAAATTGTCAAGGGGAACCTTTACCTATACCACCCATTTGGCTACCAATGGCACTGTTCACAGTAGAAAATAGACCACTAATCAGCAATAATAAAATAAAATAAAATAAAGTAACATTGAAAGAATATAAAAGATAAACATACACTAAACATTATTAATTAGAAACATCATAAACTTAAAAATTCAACATAAAAAGAATAACATTTAATAAAAGATCTGCTGGGCATTCCAGTGGTGGGGTTATCTTCATCTTCTGCTGGACTCACAATAAAAAAAGTAAATAGATGCTGTCTTGTTCTTTCCTTCCTAAAAAGTCACAGCCACCATGTGATTATGGGAGTTGTAGTCTAAATAGTAATGTTTCCAAAATCTGCAAGGTTCCTTCAGTGTCTCTAGAATGAGCCACCATTCCAGAAGCTCTGCAGTTCTAAGGCTATTAAATATTGTGGTATATGCAGGCTATTTATAGACAACTCCACAACAGAAAGTCGAAATACAGTAATATGTGGAAAGTCAACCAAACCAGTGAGAATCAAATCAGAGCTCAGAAGTAGAGCAATAAAAACATCCACAATTCAAATGGCCTGGAAAAACAAATCTTTGACACTGAAAATGCATTGCAATAGTTGAGGGTGGGGGTTTACAAGAGATGGCATTAAATAGACAATTAGCTATTTGTTTAAAAAAAAGGCCTTTTCATTGATGGCCAATAACTCACTTGGTGGCGATACTTTTAAAAATACCTGTCTTTAAAAGTGGAACATAAATTTGTAAATAAATGAATGATTGGCCTCAGACAGTGTTCTCAAAGCATTGGGATAATATGTTCCTTAAGATACTGAGTTCTGCTGCAATTTTTTCCAGCAAGGAAAAGCAGTAGTGATGTCCAACTTCACTACTTAAGGCATTTCATCTCTCTTACTGACCTCCTTGTGGTAAATATTTGAGATGTTGCCTTATCCCATATCGCACTGTCCTGCCTTCCTTTGCAGGAGTGATTTTGCGGCAATGAGCAGCAACTGCAGGGAGAAGTAGGTCTGTGGATTGCTGCTCACCTGTCTGGATCTGGGCCACTACCTTCAACTGCTGCCACTTGTTAGTAAAATGCAGAAGGCTATGTGATGCCTAGGGGAAGAAGCTGTGATGGCTCTCTGGGGAGTGCAACGTGTAAAATGTCTGGGAGCCAGGAGTTGCGGCTTTGGAATGACTTTGCTCTCAGCATATGTGATTTGATGACTCAAATCGGCCATGCATGTCCATATTTCCATTTTTCATTTCATTTGTGGGGGGTGGGGGTGGGGTGGGGTTGTGAGACTTAAGTTAAATGCAGTGCCCTAGCCAACATTTCTCAGAGTCTTGCTTCATTTGCTTGCCTAGAATCACTGAACAAGAGGATTTCTGAGCGACTGGGTAGACACAGTGTATTAATAGGCTGCATTCAACTTGGCGAATCACACAGCTTGTACACTTGAACCCTAATTTTATAAGTTGTTTGATCTCTTCCTACAAAAGGGTATAGCATTTTTCCCCCTTCCGGGGTAGTGCTTGTACTAATGGAGTGGTATCTAGATTGAATAAACTTTTAAAAAATGTGATCATTGCTTCATACATCAAGCAGGATTTGTTCCTGTGATGCTTTCTGTGGTGCTTTCCAGAATTATTAGCTCTCTCTTGGCTTGGATCAAGCAGAACGGGCAGCGATGGAATTTGACTTTTCTGCTTCCTCATTTTTTAGCAGCCTCCTGCCCAAAAAGATTGAGCATCCAGGAACCATGCTGAATGACGGTGAGGTTTGGAGGAAAAGAAGGTGCCCCCTTTTCCAAGCCAGTGTTCTTGCAGATTTTGTAGTATTTCTCTAGGGCACCAGCTGTTTGGTTGGTTAACAGTGATAATGTGGATCAACACAAACAATTGTGTCTTTTCAGTTAACGCCTTTACATGAATTGCAAGCTGTTCTCTAGTAGCACTCCACGGGAGGATGAATGCAGAGGAGCTGGAACTACTGGGTGACTCCAAGTACAGGAACTATGTAGCCGCTGTTGACAAGGCTCTGAAAAGTTTTGAGTACTCTAGTGAGTGGGCTGACTTAATTTCTTCACTGGGAAAGCTAAACAAGGTATCGTGCTTATGTATCTGTTTCCTTTCCGTATCTTTTTGACATTCCTTTGTTAATTGTCTACTGTGACTCTTCACTGTTTTGTCTGGAGTGCTTAGCAAACTTGGTTTTTTTTCTGAGATTGGCTTCTTCTGACTGTATTTTTCGCTCCGTAAGACGCACCTTTCCATAAGTCGCACCAGTTTTTTAGGAGAAGAAAACAGGAAAATATAATCTGTTTTCTTCGCTCCATAAGACGCACAGACTTTCCACCCCCTGTTTTGTGGGGGGGAAAGTGCGTCTTATGGTGCGAAAAATATGGTACTTGTGGGCACCATGTTTTTGACAGTCGTACTTTGCTCTTGCATTTGAACTGGACAGCTATGCCTTTTGTTCTCAGTGTGGGTTTGCATGGGTGTTGCAAACCATGGCTTCTTCCTCTACGAGATCTCACATGAAACGCAGTTGGCCGGTCAGTATGTAGTAGTGGATTTCTGTAACATAAGTCATTATAGCAGCTCAACTGACATGGAGAGGAGAATATACAAATGCAGGGATGTTTTACATCATGCCAAAATCAGATCTCTTGCATATCAACTGACTCAACCTTTTTTTCTTGAAATGTTGCCGGAACTTTTTAGTTCACATCATTAAAGGGCAAATATTTACTTTTTAATTCAGATAGTTATATCCTGTGTTTTCAGCAGTAGTAATGTAAAGTAAAAGTAAGAAATGGATAGTTAGAAAAATGCATCCTAAAATAAGCCTCTCCCCTATAGAAAGGTTACACATTTTGGTAACTGGGTTGTTTTTTCCATTAACTCAGCAGTTTGGTCAGCTACATGGGTTTTCCTACTATGCTGTGACTTCCCTTAGCAGAACATGAAAAGAACATTGGGCTACCAGCTGTTAAATTCAATAAACTTCTTTCTGGGTAGAATCATTTGACGGTTGGCTACAATTCTAAAAATGTATTTCTGTTTTTCCTTTCAGGTTCTCCAAAACAATGCAAAGTACCAAGTTGTACCAAAAAAGTTGACGGTAGGCAAACGCCTTGCACAATGCCTTCATCCTGCCTTGCCAGGTGGGGTGCACCGCAAGGCCCTTGAAACATATGAGATTATCTTTAAAATCATTGGGCCCAAGCGCCTTGCCAAAGACCTCTTCCTGTACAGGTAAAGACCTTGATACTGTACTGTAGTTTCAGAATTAGTTGGCCTTCATCACATTTTAGTTCTGTTATAATAAATGTAACAGCATATTTTTATACGTCCAGCACAACATTTCCCATGTATGTTAGTGCAGCTTTCAAGAACACCACGAAATATTTGAAATAGTTCAAAGATCCTGGCGGCTTATGTCAGCCTATATCCAGTCACTATGAGAACAGCTGTTTTAGAATGGTGAGGAAGACCTTTTTTGGCTCCCAAGGAGCACAGGGGCTGCCGCCACATATTTCCTTAAATCAGAAAGAATAGGGATGAATTCAGTTTCATGTGTCCAAGAGCTTTTTCAAAATGCTAACTTCTTTCATGCAAACATGTTTACAGGTATTTGTGTGTGCAGAATACTGTGTGAGGAAGCACCTGTGTTGCACCTCTCCTCCTCTTCCCATAAACATGACCACAGGGTGGATAAAAATCAAATTGATTAAAGAAAAAAAATCTTATTTTTTTAAAATCATGATTTATATAAATCTGATCTAAATCAAATCCACCCTGCATGACTGCCAGATACCTGTGAAGAGACACACTAACTAGAATCCAGTTGGTGCAACTCTGCCATAGTATATGGCAGTGATGCCATCAGCTGGTGATGGAAATCTTTAATTTAATTAAATGCTTCCTATCCCCCACCACTTCATAAATACAGATCTGACGTTCACGGCAGGATGTTCTTCTAGAACATGGAAAATATAACCAGTGACTATTTGTGGTTTACCCCAACTTTTTTGTCATAATATGGCAATAAGCATAAATACTAACATCCTCTTCTATAATCCATTGTTTTGATAATCTAAATTTAATATGTTCGTATGAGAAGATTTTTAAAAAGTTCAGATTGAAGCAGCTAAACTTCAATATGTCTGCTCACCTGCAGACATACATTCTAGTATTAAATTAATTGCTCCTTTTTTTTAGCAACTGGACACTGCCTATTTTTTCTTTGATAGTATAAATTGTAATAAAAATCAGAGTACTTGGAAGAGTGGTTAGAGAACATGCAATTATTTTAATAAGATAGAGTAGCAATTTATTATGTAAATAAGCATCAATTTAGAGTGGAAGAAAAATAATGGTTTTGCCCAGCAAATATGTCTATGCAATAAAAGAAAAATTTTATGATAAGCGTAGCTGGGAATCTATGAAACTTTATCTGATGGTTCCCAGAATTAGTTTCCTATGAGAGCAGGCATAAAGACTGACAGAAACCTACCCTGGCCATATTTTCCCTTCCATCTTAGCTCCACTTGTACTCTACATTTGCATGAAGTGCATAAACTAAATGTAGCCAAAATATGGAAGGCAAAAATTTAATTAATAATTTTTTAAAAACTGATTGTTTTTAATGGAATGGGTTCCATATCTTCTAAACCAGCAGATTGACTAAGATTCAAATGCTCTGTCCCAGAGATCCCATGAAAAACCTATGGCCCGTATAGGAATAAATGATTAAAGTACTTTAAGGAAAAGAGTAAGAAGGAAAGCACTAAGTCTCAGCTAAAGGCAAAAACATGTTGTTTATTTTTTAAATCAAGAATCATTCTTCTATTTTAAATAGAAATAGGTACAAATTGGCAGGTTGGTGTTTTGTCCAGGTTCGTTTACCACAACAGGTGTTTGGTGGTTCAGCATTCTTCCCCCTTTGACAGTCACCTGCTCAGAAGCAGTACCTGGAGGAGGTGGGGCAGGGAAGCCGGGATGCTGCTTCTGAGTGGGCACCTGCCAGGGGAGGTGGGGTGCCAAACTACTGCCGAAAACAAACTGGAACAAACTGCTGAACTGGCAGTTCATGCCCATCTCTAATCTTAAAGCAATGTAGCAGCCAATGTTTTGGACTGTTCTGTGTAGTGGCTGTTTGCTGCCATGAAGAAAGGTTACTTTTGTTCAAAGCAGACCTCTATTTTTTTAAAAAAAGACTCTATTGTATAGTTATAGTCTAGGTTGTGTTAATGAATGTGCATAGGCTTTTCAGCTATTTTAAAAAGAAAAAATGGTAATGGAGATTTAGACAACCCATGACATGAGCAAAGTTCTGCCCACTGCATATTCCTCCTCATGGAAGGGGCGGAAGGAAAAAGAAGACTTTATACACCACAGCCTAACGTCTTCACCAGTATCCACTATGGGGCTCCACTGGTGAAATTGCTCCTCCTTATGGACGTGGAAGGGGCAATACCTTCCTCCTCCCACTGAATCTGAGAGGATTAGGACATTATCTGGAGCCTGTTTGCAGACAGAGCAGAGAGCTACAGATGGGCAAGGAAGGAACATCCAACTGGGGACAGTACTGGGTTCAGGTTTTCCAGCTGGCACAGTTGAGATACCATGCAAGAGTATCTCAGTACTTGGCACAATACCTGGTAGTGTACTGTTGCCTTCCAGCCCTCTTTTCTCACCCAAGGATCTTTTGCTAAGTTGAGAAAACATGCTTGCTTGCACAAGAGATGTCCTGCCATCTCTGGATCCAACATAATATATATAAGCGCTCTAAATTTGATTCAGTCAGTATTTCTTTTCACAATGGGCAGAATCATTTTGGCAATTATGGAGAGCAACGCTCTGCAGATGTTGCATTCTGCACAACATTTGGCACAAGCCAGAGAGAGTCCTATTCAATGGAATGGGGATTTCTGATTATGTCAGTGGGTAATGAGTAACTGCTTGCACAAATGGTAAGAAAGAGAAAGCACAAATGTAAGAGCTCATTTACGCTTGTGGTTAAAAGAATCAGGATTCTAGACAATGGTTGAAGTGCAATTAAGCATATATTATGTGCTTCCGTAGTCATATTCAGGTGCTTGTATAATTAAGAAAGTCATTTGATTGGGTGTATACGGATATTTATTCCATTATCACAGCTACTGGTTGTGTGAGACTAGGGTACGTTCCATCTTGGACAACTTCTTATGTGTCCTTAACAACGTTTTCTTATCTGTGATAATAAATTATGGCTGAAATTTTGTCACACAGATATACATGCATAATACAAAGCTGTGAAAGTAGTATAAACAGTTGCAAAAGGATGGAAGTACCGTAATATCTATGGAGCACTTTTGTAGGCATGCAACAGTCGTGACACAAACCACACGACTGACCACACAATCAATTGCTGGCTGCCTTTGCATAATGCCCGGCATACTTCCTCAGACAAACTTGAATAGGATTTAAGACATTGAGTCATAACAACTACTAATTTTCTGAGCAATTCCTTGGGAAATCAGCATCAAAAAAAGATATGTTTAATTAACATCTTTCTCGTCAGAGAATGCTTAAAATAAAAAGTTGTACTTTTCCCTGTACTGTAGTTGCTTAGATGGTTATGAAACAATATGTTGCTGCTTCCCCTCTGTTGTGATGTTGTGCATGGGTGTGCATAGATTGAGCAACCTCTCTGCCCATCATCAAGTGGTGAAAATAACATATATAACATAGTTTAGCTTCACAGTTTATATGTATGTTTGGTTTATCTTTACAGTTCCGGGCTGTTTCCTCTTCTTGCCAATGCTGCTATGTCTGTTAAGCCAGCCTTACTCAGCCTGTATGAGGTATACTACCTGCCCTTGGGCAAAACATTGAAACCAGGCCTGCAGGGGTTGTTAACTGGAATACTTCCTGGTTTGGAAGAGGGGTCTGAGTATTATGAAAGGTAAGGCTGTAACCGATATAAAATTACTGATACTGTGTTCTCTTAGAATACATTTAAGTGGTTCAGAGCTAGACTGGAACATGAAAGATCCAGGAGTTAATCCCCATTCAACTATAAAAGTCTCCCCTTTGTGATCTTGGGCCGGTGACCCTCTCAGAGCCTGGCCCACTGAACCAGATTGTTATGAGAATAAAGTGGAGAAGAGAGACATGGAGGGCGGCTTGACCTCATTAGAGGAAAGGAAGTAGCAAACAACGGCTACCTTTGAGTGGTTGTGTTATGTTAAAGGAGGCAGTTATTCATTAAGGAAAACTCAAAGCATCTGCTTGTTAACACAAGCTTTCCGTGTGACTATAAGCAGCTGTTAGGCTCTTGTTCCTCACTTAAATTATCTTCCTTCTGGTTTGTTTGATGAAGCTGGGGTTTGTTTTAGTTTTAAGTGGTTTGTTTTTCCGAATGTTTGTTGTAGTTAATGAAACTCTATTCTGTTTTTTTTTCTACACACACACACACTTCCCCCCCCCACCCTTGCATCATTTGTGCCACAGAACAAACACCCTGTTGGAAAAAGTGGCTGCTGCAGTGGACCAGTCGGCTTTCTACAGTGCACTGTGGGGCAGTCTTCTGACTAGTCCAGCAGTTCGGTTGCCTGGAATTACTTACGTCCTCTCCCACCTCAACAGGAAGCTTTCTATGGAAGACCAGCTCTATATAATAGGCAGCGACATCGAACTGATGGTATGTATCAGTAAAGCTTTGTTGATCCAGTAAACAGCCCACTTTATGAAATAATAATATTGAAATGCATGTAACGGTAGCAACTATATTGCAGACTTTTCATGTGTTGTTACTGCTGCTGGTATGTGCTCTCAGGTTGCTTATAGTGAACCTGTGAATTCATCATCTCCAAGATATTATAATATAATCTGGTATATTAAAGACCTTGGCTTCATTTGCAGTGTCAATTCATCTCATATTGGGTCTTCCTCTTTTCCTCCTGTTACCAACATATAACATCCTAGCGTTATTTTCTTTTGCAGTGAGTGCTCTCTTCTCATAACATGCTCCAAGTCTGAAAGCTTCAGTTCAGTCCGTTGAGAATCCACATGTGATTTGATCTAGCACTCTCTCATTTGTCCACAATATCCGGATGACTAGTACTTGATACAACCCATATAACAATATGACAAATTAAGTGTCTTAATCATCAAACTAAATCTAAGTGCAGCTTCTAAGCACTTTCAAAGTCCCATTGATTTTAGTGAGGAGTTCAGTATTTCCACTGGAAATCAGTGAAAGGGTTGCATGTTGGCTGGGTTTTGCTCAAGAGTTTTGCCCAATGCTGCTTGTAATTTTCTCTGCTTTTTATGATATTGGAATTTAATACGATTTTTGCTGAAATGCACACACTTGGATCTATGATGTGCCTCCTTCCCAGGACAGAATGACATCTTCTGTCTACAGAAAGCTGCTCCAGTATTAAATCACAACTAGAGCAGGCCCATTGAGTCAACAGAACTTATAGAGGAGTTGACTAACCAAATTCCTCACTGTTTTAGTGAGCCTGTTTGAGTTGTGACTTATTACTGGATTACTGCTTATATTTTGTTTCCAGAAACATCAACCAACTTTTCTTTTCTTTTTTCGCAATGTAGATGCTGCCCCAGATCTATATAAATATGTATAAACAAGGAGCTAGGGCATGTGTGGGGCAAGCTGTTATGTGATGTACTTCAATATTTGTTGCATACCATAGCATTATAGGTTATATATTTGAGTATGTGATACTTTTTATGTCTTCCAAATTTTTCAGAACTTTATTTCCATGAACACTGCATTTTTGTTCTTTCTGTTTGGAATATTGCTTTGATACTGACCCAATTAGGAACCGGTCCCTCAGAGGTTTGCTGCTTTGATCTCTCCTCTGTAAGTGGAGGAGCATGACAGTGGTTACTGTTCTCTGTTCGGTTTTCCTGCCAGTGCCCTCCAAGACCACTACACACACACATGTAGTGTTCAGACACCAAGCATAAAAGTGAGCACCCAGGTCCTGTGAAGAAAAGAAAGGCACAGTTACACTTAGCTTGCCATATATGGGGGAATCAGGGAGTTGGTGGGCATGGTCATGAAGTTGTGGTCATGATTAAAAGGAGCCTGTGACAGTTGTGTGCATGCATTTTTTATAAAGTAAACAAAGCTGTATTACTGATAATGCACTATAAAATCAGTGTTATTGATTTTGCATGTTTTTAACTGCAATTGTATTTCAGGTAGAAGCAGTGAGCACTTCAGTGCAGGATTCCAGTGTATTAGTACAGAGGAGCACACTGGATCTGATACTTTTCTGTTTTCCATTCCACATGAGTCAGGTAAAAAATACCATTGAATGTGTGTTCAGTGTTGCATATGGATATTACCCCAAGAGCGCAATTTTTCAGCCAGATTATCAGGCTCTGCTTAGTACATTCTTGTGCCACAGACTAACTCTTCAGTCATAAGGATACTGTCTTAATAAATCTCTTAAAAATGTTCTGCCTCTGTTCACATAAATCAAGCAGTAGCTCCCTTCAGTTGAAAAACATGGAAAGACTTTGCTGAAAAATAACTGGGGAGACAAGTGTACTCTCCACTTCCTCCATGGATCCTATTCCTTTCTTATTTATTTATTTTGGGTTCCCACCCATGACTTTTCAGTCATGTTTTTTTTTTAATGGGCCAGATTATTTGGCCTGTGTTGAAGTGGATACAGAAGTTGCTCCCTTTATTTCAGCGGTCTTCAACTTTTGGTCCTCCAGAGGTTGTGAACTTGGACAACGACTGCAGAGGCTGTGGCTTCTAGGAGTTGCAGCCCAAAACATGTGGATGGTCTAAGGTTGAGACCCACTGCTTTGTTTGAAAAAAGGTGACAGGGAATCATACCCTGCCAAAAATGGATGAAGTGAGGAGAAACACAGCCCTCACCAAGAATCTTGTTCCCTCAAGGGACCTGGAAGGGGACAGGAATCATTCTCCGCTTCTGTCTTTCAGCAGGGCAGGATTTTCTCTCCATATGGAGAAATGGAGAAATTCCCTTAAAGGGGAGGGAGAAGTTACCTGGGCTGTGATGGATGAATGCAAACTACAAGCTCTTGAGGCAACAGAGCTTGCAGTTGTTGGGCTTCTCCTTCCTCCCATTTGTTTTTTAGAAGGTCTTTGTCTCTCTCTTAACCGCTTCACTATGGCAACTCAGAGAATGAGTAGTTTGGTGGGAAGTTCCGCAGGTCCTGTGGGTGTAGCAGGACCTGCAGGCACCATTGCAGGGACCTCGGATTTGCACCATAGGTCTCACTACAGAGTCTAATGCAATGCAACGTTCACAAAATGGGCCTTCCACAATTGAAATGGAGGCGTTTGTTGGAGGTCCTCAAAGGCCTCATTGCTCATCTTCCAAGAGATTATTAGATAAAGCTAGTTGAGCCAAAATAATGCTGGTGGGTTTGTCAGCACCTTTCGGATAAAGAAGCAAGAGCTGAGAAACTAGTGGGGGAGATTTTTTAAGAAGGTTAGCAACATTAATCTGCAGCAAAAACAGCAAGGAGTCCTGTGACACCTTTAACAGGAGCAAGTTAAAAGTAAAAGTAATAAAGTTTTATAGACTGCAGCCCACTTCCTCAGATGCGTGACTGCCTCAGTGGACAGCCATTTATACAGTGGTAGGGAGGAGAGACAATGTACTATAATGGAGATGCAAGAGAGTCTGTGTATTGCCAGTCAATCAGCAGCTATTGATATCTTTTGGAATGTACCATTTAGACCTCTGTTTGTCACCTTCAAGGATGGTCAATGATCCTTAAAGATCTACTGAGGCGATATATTCCATACATCTGAAGAAGTGGTCTGTAGTCCACGAAAGCTGATGCCAAATGAAACTTGTCAGTCTTAAGAGATGCCACAGGACTCTTGGCTGGTTTAGGTTTGGGTAATGGAGATTGGTAGTCACAATTTATCATATTTATCTCCCTATTAATGCAGAAGTACCATTGAAAGTGAGTAAAACCTAGTAATTATCTGGTACACCTTCTATATTAACTAGATACAGTATATCTAATTAACTAGATATCTGCGCCAGGCTATTAACTAGATGTATCTAATTCACTAGATATCGGCGCCAGGCAAAGACCTTTCTGTTTAGCCAGCATTTTAATTAAATAGTATTCTTTAGCTGGCCATATGAGCAGCAGGATTTATTAATATTAATATTTTAATAAATCTTTTTAATTTTGCCTATTTTAATGGTTTTAATGGTTCTAAAGTTTTAATGTTGTTTTATGCCACTCAGAGACCACTGGTAATAGCACTGCTAAAAAAATCTTATAAATAAACAAACAAACAAACTATAGGCAGGCAAAATTAATAATCCATTTCTACCATCACCTTCATAAAAAATAGCTTATGTAAGAGCAGTTCTGGGATCTGTCTTAGAAATAGACTGGCAATTCTAATTAAGCCACTCTTTATTTTAAATGTGGATGCTTAGATTACATTTGATATCTTGGGTCATTCACTTTGTTTATATGAGATTGATCTAGGCTTAAACATTTAAATTTCCTTTAAAACACTGTTAGTGAGAAAATGATCAATTTTCATTTCTGGGTAATTATACTATTTGTAATCAAGGATTTGTTCCAATACATCCTCTTCTCAAATTAAATTGTTTGTGAAGGACTGCAAACAGAGTTGTGGTCATTGTCTGCTGAAGCTCAAGAAACTCCAGTGGGAGTGCAGTTGGGGGGGGGGGTAAGCTTATCCTAAGAAAATACCTTCAGATTTTTTAGGCTCCAGATCTCATACTGCACAAATCTTTTGGCATTGGGAAGTAAATTCAAATCTTTCCCCAACTATACAACCAACCCATTGATTGTGACACTTGTTGCTGTTTTTCTTAATGTAACGTTCCTGATTTTAGGCAACACGCCCAGATATGATCAGAATTCTGTCAGCATCTCTACATGTAGTTCTGCGCAGAGATATGTCACTCAATAGAAGGCTTTATGCCTGGCTTCTAGGTAGGTGCAGGATTTGTTTTATTTACTTTCGTCTGTGTTACTTATTTGAATAGTTTTCTTTTCAGTTGGTAAAAATCCTTAAAAGAAATGACAGATTTTTTTTCTGAATAAATTTTAAGTGATCAATGTTTAAAACACTGACATTGATTAAATATGTATGGCAACTGTATGAACTGCTGCTCACTAACAGCGTGGGCGGGGGAGGTGAAAAAGACCCATAAGCTCTAAGAGGATAAAGTCTAATGCTGGGTAACTACTACCTGACATGTTGGAATCTGTCCTGTGTGGTTCTGCAGGGTCTTCTGTCCCACCTGCCTTCCCACCTCCATTCATTTTCCTAGTCAACATGAAACAATCTAGAGGCATTGCTTGAAGATTTGGGCTGCTTTGGTCTGTTCTCCTCTCAGGCTCAATCCAGACAAAATGGTGATGTTAATGGTGGGAGGACTCCTTCAATTGTGTGTTTTTCCAGTTTGGGTTGGGGCCATGTTCTTTCTGCAGGAGAGTTTAAATGTGTTGTTTTTGAGTGCCTCTGGACTCCACTTTGTATCTGGTTTACTAAAAGGCAACCTGCACTAACTGAAGTATAGTCGCCAAATCCCAGGAGGTACTAGTCCCCCTCTATTCAGCACTGGTTAGGCCTCATCTAGAGTACTGGGTCCACTTCTGGACACCACACTAAGCAGTATGCCAACAAAATGGAGCAAGATTAGAGGAGAGCAACAAGCATGATCAGGGAACTGGAAACCAAGCCCTATGAGAAAAGACTGAAAGAACTGGACATGTTTAGTCTTGAGAAAAGAAGACTGAGAGGAGATATGATGGTACTTTTTCTAATACTTCAAAGGCTGTTATACAGAGGAGGGGCAGGATCTGTTCTCGATCATCCCAGAGTGCAGGATACACAGCAATGGGCTCAAATTACAGGAAGCCAGATGTAGGGTGAATATTAGAAGAAACTTCATAACTGTTAGAGCAGTGCAACAATGGAAGCAATTACTTCTAGAGATGGTGAGCGCTCTAACCCTGGAGGCACCGAAGAGAAAATTGAGCAACCATCTGTCAAATGACTGCTTTGACTTGGCTTCCTGTGTTGAGCAAAGGGTTGGACTCGATGGCTTTATAGGCCCCTTTCCAACTCAATTGTTCTGTGATTCTATGGAAAGCCAGGTAGGGCCAGGAAGACCTTCTTTCAGGCTGGACTGTTTCATCAGCCACAGCTGTGCCTACTAAAGAGCATCCTGGCTACTGTACCGTGGTTTCCTTCAGGCTCAACTCTAATGTATGACAACTGGCTCTGCTCTTATTAAGTATCCTGAAACATTCGATCTATTTCAAACTGGAGTTACCTATATAATTCTGTGATGGGTCATAGAGAGTAAATCTGAGCTAAAATGGGATTGTTAATTCTCATTTTGTTTGTTTGTTTATACCCCGTCCATTTACTAAGCATGCCACTACTTTGAGTGGCTTACAAAATATTATAAAACATCCAGCTAAAAATATTAAAACCATATAAAACATATTAAAAGAAACCAAACAAAAACTTACCCCCCCATAAAATCACCAGTATAACTGAAAGTATAAATTTTCATCATCATCCTCTTAGAATTACAGAGCTGGAAGGGGCCCTATGGATCATCAAGTCCAGCCTTTCTCAAGGAGGCACAACGGGGATTGAACTCCCAACCTATGGCGCTACCGCCAGAAACCTAAACCAATGAACTATCCTAAGGGTTATGGAAGTGTGTCATCCCTTATGAGTTTAGGTAAAGGTAAAGGTTCCCCTTGACATTTAGTCCAGTCATGTCCGACTCTAGAGTTGGTGCTCATGCCCGTTTCCAAGCCATAGAGCCAGCGTTTGTCTGTAGACAGTTTCCGTGGTCACGTGGCCAGCGTGACTAGACACGGAATGCCATTTACTTCCCACCATGGTGGTACCTATTTATCTACTCACATTTTACAAGCTTTCCAACTGCTAGATTGGCAGGAGCTGGGACAAGCGACAGGAGCTCCCTCCATCACGTGGATTCGATCTTACAACTGCTGGTCTTCTGACCTTGCAGCACAGAGGCTTCTGAGGTTTAACCCATAGCGCCACCACGTCCCTCCTTATGGGTAAACTTATGAGTTTACCCATACACAAATAGCTTCAAAGAAGGACTTGTTCTACATTCTAGTCCTCGTGTAAGAGAGATTTGACGAATACATAGCACACAGAATACAGTAATAGAAGTTATATCTGGATTTGGACTTCCTGTGGACATCTGGTTGTCTACTGTAGGAGATGGGATGCTGTACTAGATAGGACTGATCCATCCAGGCTGCTCTAAGATAAGGTCACACTGCCTCAGGTGGAGTTTCCTCTGAAAACCCAGTTAGCTTGCTCTTATTTTCTGGAATCATTAGTGATAAGGCAGATGGCCATTTTATGAAGCTTTTTTCCTCTTATTTTTCTCCCTTTTGTTTTGTTATATGGTTTTAATAATAACATTCAAATTAATAGCTTTATTAATATTTGGATATTTTTGTAGAACTTTGAACAGGTTGTATTGTTTAAAACCATAGGTGATCACAATATATCATCAACAACACAGAACATGTAGATATTGTTTTTGTGTTAATTTGAAGAGGCCAGCTTTTGTAAGACCCTGTGCTATCATACAAATAATGTCTTTGCTACTCATACCTTTGCTTCATATTCAACTCAGCTTAAATAATTGACTGTCTTAAGCATCCATTCTTAACCCTTTTTTATGGCTATAAACACAGTATGAAAGAAATGTAAGCTAAATCAGGATTGTGTAAGTCACATAATGAACCTTATAAGATGGTGTGTGAATAATTGTTTCCAGTCTGTGGCCTCCTTCAAGTGTTCCATGATCCCCAGGGGACCGAACGGCTGATCTAAAGCAGCATTAAGGGGGGAAAACTATGTGGGGTGATGGTAAGCAGCCTTTGATTAGATAATGTTCCATTAGTTTGAAAACATCAGAGGCCAGGAATAACCAGGTTAACTTTTCATTGACAGCAACATTTTCATTTCCTCTAGGGAGACTTACTTTAGATTTGAGTCCTTGTGTTATACAGTGGTGCCTCGCTAGACAATGATAATCCATTCCAATGAAATCGCCGTTTAGCAAAATCATTGTCTAGTGAAAAGCATTTCCCCATTGGAATGCATTGAAACCTGTTTAATGTGTTCCAATGGGGAAGAATCGTTGTTTTCTAGCAAAGATCGGCCATAGGAAAGCTGCTTTGCGAACTGCCGATCAGCTGTTTAAATAGCTGTCTTGCGAAGCTTAGGTCTCGAAAACACCTGTTTGTGAGCGCGGAGGGAGCTGTCAAAATAGTTGTCTAGCGAAAATCGGTTTGCGAAGCAGGGACCAAACTTTGTCCAGCGAAATTCCCCCATAGGAACCACTGTTTTGCAAATCACTATAGCGATCGCAAAAAGTCAATGCCTAACGAAAAAGCTGTCATGCGGGGTAACTGTCTAGCGAGGCACCACTGTTTCTCTGTGTGACCATATATATTCAGAAGCAAGTCCCCTATATTCAGCAAGGCATCTTAAGAGACTGTGAACCAGGAACTTCTTAGTTCCTTATATCACTTCTGAACTTATTAAATGGCTCTAGGTAAGCAACTCTTCTCTGTCTCAGTTCGATACATTCATCTTTTTAAGAATTATAAGGATTCGAACAAGGTAATGGAGTGGAAACAATTTAGGCACTCGAGGAACAGTGACAGTTACTACTGTTATGCTATTGTTTCTGGCTTAATTTTTTCTGAATGCTACTTTTTTTTCCCTTGGGAAAAAAAAGTAAATGTGGCATTCATGTTCCAGAATGTCAGGAATCCCTCTAGAAATGAAAGCAATCTGATACTTTGGTCTGTAATGCAACTAGTTGAGTTCTATTAAATTTAATGTAAAATGGTCTTTCCTCTTGCCAACAATATTTGGACGGCAAAATGGTAAGTTATCAGACCTAAGCTGTTGTCCACACAGTTTGCTGTTCTCTGCCAGTTTATTTAAGCATTGCATTAACGTGCCATTTTCTTTTCTTTACTTGGAGGTTTTGATAACAATGGCGCCATTATAGGGCCTAGAAGCACACGGCATAGTAATCCTGAGGAACATGCTACATACTACTTCAATACGTTTTCTAAGGATATGCTAGTTCAGGTACTCATACTTTTGTACTGTTGCTTGTGTATTGGGAACAGGGAGTAAGGTATGTATCTAGTAGTGGGACCCACTCTTGGCCTTATTGTTTAGGGGAAATTGCAGAGCTTAGATCAGTTGCCTTTTTATAATACAGTTCCCAGAATCTTCTACTGGCATGGGCAATTCTGGGAGTTTCAGTTCAAAAAAGGAACTTTTTTTCTAGAAAGAATGGTATTGAATTAATTTGTTTACTTGCAAGAAATCAGCATGCAAAGCAACTTGTTTCTGGAGGAATGCTTTTAAAGCAAATGTGGCTTTAGTCTCATTTTTTTTTGCTTGTTCCATTATTTTTCTTTATTGTTAGGATTTTAGTTTGCTTTTACATTAAATTGGTTTATCCATGTACAAAACAATGACAACATATTAAATTACTCTCTAGAATTTTATTTAAATGCATATAGAGCATTCCCGTTTACTGTACTCAGTGTATTAATGGGAAGATTATATTAGCCTGGCCGTAGCTGTCTAGATTGGACTCCACTGGAGAATCTGTGGTTCTTTGTATAGAATAAGTCCAACACTGTGGGCTGTGCCCATAGGAATGGGCTGCAGCATGATGAGTGGTTTCTCACTGGACCTACATTCAGGTTTTCCTTAGTTCTCTTTGTTATTATTTGATTCTAAGTGTCTTTTGCAGGCTATGGTGGGAATTTTGCAAGTCAACGTGCATGGGGAGGAGAGCACATTGATGCAGGACCTGAAGCCTTTCCGAATTCTTATCAGTTTACTGGATAAACCTGAGCTGGGTAGGTGTATGCCATCATCTTCTAGGCCATTCATTATGTGTTCAGTTATGTGTACGATGGATGCTAGTGATGCAAAAGTAAAAGTCTACATAGTAATGAAGAACCCAAGCATTTATTTAACATTTACATTTATACCGGGTCTTTCCTCCAGTGAACTCAAGGCAATGTACGTAGCTTGTCTCGTCCTTACTTTGCCCTCACAACAGCATGCCTTTCAGATAGATCCAGTTGAGAGAAATTCTCTGGTTCTTGGTCAACCAGTGTGGTTCATGGCTGAATGGGAATTTGAACCCTGCATCTCTGAAATCCAAGTGCAGCACTCTACTCATTGCACCACACAAGTTCCCCAAATATGAATTTCGAAGTGCATATTTGATCAGAATGAATCTTATGCTGTAAGACTATCATAACCTTGAATGCTAAGCTTTTTATTCAGTTTTTTTCTCCATTGCCTTCTCTCACCGTCCAAATTACTATAATGACATCTGCACAATAGACGCTAAAGCAACATACTCTCCTCAGTAAATGCAGGAAAGACTTGGGGTTCTGCCCCGTTTGTCCTCTCCTGGGGGTCACCTGCCATCTTACGATGGCATCGTTTGGTGACACAGAGTTTGGTGACGGGCCTTCTGGCATTGTTGTGTCCGGCACCACAGCTGGGTCAGAGTTGGCTCCCATTCAGTGACACAGAAATACAATGGAGGGCCCCACCATCAGCATCTCTTTCCCCAGTAATGGAGTTGGGGAGGAGCATGAGGTTACTGATGTTTGAGTCCCTCTCTCTAGAGACCCTGAGCTCTCTCCAGGGGTTGCCTTTCACCATGTAAATCCCACTCCCTGGGGACTCCGGTGAATCTCCCTCAACCTTCTCAACCTGGAGAGTATTTCGACCACTCCTCTTGGTATCTCCCCAAGTCCCCTCCTCCTCCTCCTCCTCCTCCTCCTCCACTGTCAGATCAGGAGACTCCCTTCCTTCTCCTTCTCTTGCTGACTGTTCTCTCACTGCCTCCAATGCCTCCCTTATATCCGCCACTTCCCAGCCCCTTCTGCTCCATTCCCCCTCCTGTAAAGAGTGTTCTGTTGCGGCTGAGCCAGCTGCCATCCCTGGGGTTTGGGAGGGAAAGCCTGTTTGTGTTGCCCTGTCCTGGGGTGTTGGAGCGCAGGACCTGTTACATTCTTTCAGGTTTTGGCAGGAGGATTCTCTGTTTGAGTTGCATCATCCTTCAGGGCGTGCACCGGCTTGAGGGACTCCTCCTTTGCCTCTTGGGGGCCAGCCTCTTGTCTGTGTCACCCTGCCTTGCAGCCTGAGTCTGTCCTGTACAACGTCCCCTAAAAGAGCACGTACGGCACCCTATTGGGCCCCTAGGCTGGGGGTAGATGACCTGCTGGAGGCATCTCTGCCGACCTCCTCACACTCAGCCTGGTTTTATCCCTTTCCCTCCTTTGTCCCTCTTTTGTGATTTGGAAAGAAGGAAATACATGCAAGGATTTTTGAAGATCCTAGTTCTTACCCATCCAACTAAAAACTCTTTTCTTGCATTCTTTTTGTCCCTCCTTTATAACCTCAGCTGCTTACCATAGCTTGCTTTCCATGCATGCTCCCATATCTGACTAACTAATCACTGGAGAAATATTGATGCAAAACTCCCAAATTATGTTAAGCAGTAATTAAATTGACTGGTTGAGTTACGAAATGCCCAACTTGATTGACTATAATACATTAGTGCCATTCTCTGAAAGTCGCATAATACACTGAGCATCAAGAATCAATTGGCTAACATTGTGTGGGTTTTTTGTGCAAAAGAACATTTATATTATGAATTTCTTAATAGGCTTGAAATGAACCACATATGGCTTGAACCATATTTAATAGGCTTGAACCACCTTTGGTCTAGATGGGCGGGGTATAAATCTAATAAAATAAAATAAATAAATAATATGGTTGAAAGTCAAGTTGTTATCTTAAATAAGTTTGAGATAGTGCTGTAAGATTAAAATCACAGCCTAAATCTTTCATGGCAGGAAGTCCCCGTTGTTGTTTAGTCATTAAGTTGTGTCCGACTCTTCGTGACCCCATGGACCAGGGGATCCAAGGCCCCCATTAAGTTTTAATAAAACCAGCACTGCCTTGGGAATCGGAGTAGCATGTTGCACTCATGCTAAGAGATCTTGTTTCTCATCAAGTTAGTGGTAGCCACATTATTCTTCCCAGTAGTTTTCAAAACACATTGCATATTTTAGGATAACCATATCTTATGCAGCTATTAGTTGTCTTATGTGGACATTTGAGTGTCCACAAACACAGCTGAACTGGGGAGGAGATATGAGCAGACATGAAAATCCAGCTTGCCCAGTGTACCATCCATATCATCTCGGAGCTTCCCCTTTTATATAGGATTGGAAGGTTGTTCAACAAAACATGGCTGTAAACCTGTATATCTTTGCACTAAAGACATATATTTTTTTCTAAAGTAATCCGATGCTTTGGGAACATGCCTCATATGCATACCCATCTTCTTTTCACAGTTGAGTTGTGATTAAGTTGTGGGCAAATGCCAGCATAGGAATGGTGTAAACATTGTTTTACTCAGTTGATGAATTGTATGATTTTAACAATTATCCTTATCTTAGAACTGCAGAGCTGGAAGGGACCTTATGGATCACTGAATCCATTCCCCACACTGGGGAATTGAACTCTCCACCTCTAGCTCTGCAGCCAGATACCTATCTGCCAATTTGAAATGTAGAGTCGTTTACTCCTTCAGTGCATAGATGCAGCTGTGTTTAGAGACCTTTTCTTAATGGGTTCAACCCAGACTGGGTCATGTCTGGAGTAGACCCATTGAAGTCAGTGGGTTGTGTCTGATTCATGGCTCAGTGATTTCACTAAGTCTACTGTAAGTGTAACTACACGTGGATGCAAACAATTTTTCACATGGAAAATGTATAGTTGATAATTATATATGTGTGTAATATGCAGTGGGTTGTGACTTTAGGATATGAAATTAGACATTGCCTTTATACACTTGATTGGATCCACATTTTAGACACATGCAAGTGGGCTGGCAGAGGTGATGTTTCCTAATCTTCTGCCAGGTGAGCCCCTACAGCTGACAACTCTTGTGACCTGCAGTATTTCTTGGGCAAAGGGATCCCTGAAAATCCAGCGGAAGGACCTTCTGGGAGCCTTTTTATCTATAGGAAGCAAATCTTGGTCCAACCCTGGATGTTTCAGATGATGTTCTCATGTTTCCCTCTGCTTTGTGGATGCCATGACAACTTGGCAGAATCCACCCACCCCTGATCTTATCTTGATCACAGGTCTCTGGGGATTACCTGGAGACTGGATATGTTGTTGGCACTAGTTAGCACCCTATATCTTTAAGAAGGAGGCTCAAAATAACTACCTTTACATAATGTGCTTCGACAGTAAGCATTTGTATAGAAATGTATATATAGCTTTGGAAGTACAGATCTCTGGAAACTTTCTGGCATCTGTATGTTTTACACAGCAAATGCCGAGTAGAAGAAAAAAAATGTCAGCCCTCGTTAGCCATAAAATATTATTAAACTGTAGACTAAACTGGATTGAGTTAAATTCAAATACTAGCCACAGAAGGTTTTTGATTGCAACCCTTGCTGTTCTTCTGTTTTAGGACCCGTAATATTGGAGGATGTTCTAATTGAAGTGTTTAGGACATTATATACACAATGCAAAGCTGAGTTGGATCTTCAGGTGGAGTCTTCCTTCAGCAAGGACCATGCACAGCTAAGCAGGTGAATAACACAGTTATCATTTGTCAGAAATACTGTTAACTTGGATTCCTGCGTTGAACAGGAGTTGGATTCAGTGGCCTTAGAAGCCCCTTAGAAGCCTGTCCCAACTCCATTATTCCATGATTCTACAAAAGAAGATACAACTTGTGACCCATCCCAAAATAGCTGTTTGGTACCAGCCAGTATTTTGGGAAAGAAAATCCTCTAAATGTTTGTGTTTGTTGACAAAATAAGAGTTCATATTACAACAACGCTGAATGTATGCAATGCCAGTGAAAACAGATTTAAAATACTATTGATAAGAACTGGTTATTAGATAGCCTGTTTTATTTTATTTTCACTACAGACATGAGTTCTAAAGCTGAGGATACAGTGACCACAATTTGTCTTCTAAATTGTGCCTTTCTGGGACTACCCAAGCCTCCCTCGGCTGGATTGTCCCTTTCCACTTGTACACAGGGACTCCTGCCCTTTGCTCTGACCCTGCTACTATCCAGTCAGATACTCAGTGTGTTCCTTCACAATATTTTCTCCATGCATTTGGAATACATACCTGGGCTCTTTCATCAACTTCCACCTCCTTTTGAGGATGAATTTTCTTTAAGCCTATTAATAGAACTCAAACCCTTTAGTAATACTACTACCACCAGTTCCTAAATTGGAAACCTTTAAAAGTATACAGTGGTGCCTTGCTTAGCGATTTTAATTGGTGCAAAAAAAAATCGCTATGGGAAAACATCGCTAAGCAAAACACGTTTTCCCATAGAGATGCATTGAAAACCGGATAATCCATTCCAATGGGAACAGATTGCCATCCTTAAGTGAAAATCGCCATAGGAAAAATCGCTAAGCGAAATGCGGTTCCCTCATTGAAATGCATTGAAACCTATTCAATGCATTTCATTGGAGGAAAAAAAAATACAAAAAATTCAAAAAGAGTCAGAACGAAGCCAAATTAGTTTAACAAAGGGTTTATTAAGTGCACTAACAATTCCAAGCACTCTAAACCCTTTTAAACATTTTAAAACTTTTAAAAAACAGCAAACACGGGGCTGTCAAAACCATCGTTAAGCAAAACAGGGGGACCTAAACTGTCATCGCTAAGCGAAGCAAGGTCCCAAACATCGCTATGCGAAATTCCCCCATTGAAAACATCGCTAAACGGAGCGCAAGATTGCTCCTAAAACCTCATTGCTAAGTGAATACATCGTTAAACGAGGCAATCACTAAGCGAGGCACCACTGTATTTGTTTCTTCAACATGAGTGGTTGTATGATAACTGCTGTTGAAAAACATGATGTTTGATACATCAAAAGTGTTTTTTAAGTAAAAAATTAAATGGCAAGTTTTAGAATGACAAATGAAACAGACTTTTATTTAACTTAATCCTAACTGCTTATTCAGTATGCAAATTCATCTAATCCTTGCAGTATCTACCTTTCTCCCTCCCTCCCTACTCACTGTATTATCTCTGTCTCAATACTTATCTATCTAATCTCATCTGTATCCAGTGTGTATTCTACCCCCTCTCTCTGGGAAGGACAGCCAATGGAAATAAAATTATGGAGAGCCATTTTCCACCTCTCGCAACAGCCATAATGATCTTATTTAGCACTCACCTGTCACTCGACCCATACATTCCATTGGGCAGACATCCAGTAATCCACAAAGAGCAATAAATATCATAACAGAAACAGCCAAAATCATCACTGTTCAGTCTTTCCTGCTTTTAGCCATGGGAAGAATTTCATTCAAAGACACACTTTACACTTAAGAGCCCCAGGGAACTTATGTATGCCTGCTAGTAAGGCTTCTTGTTTACATAGCAAAGGTGGGTCCCCTTTTATATTGTAGGCACCATATTGTACAGAACCTTTCTGTAGCCTTTTTATGTTGAGTGTGACATGCCTTTGGAAGAATGAATAATCTGTTAGGAAACCACATGCATGCAGTAATTTCTTTCTTCACACAAGAGACAATGAGCTTTTTCCTTGTTTGTTGTGTGAAATTGGGCTGAAAGCCACACATTCCTGCTTTTATAAAATGCTAGAAGCATTCCAGGGAGAGATACACCGATAAGAAAGCAGCTTAACAACCTTTATGTACCAAAAGAAGCTTTAGGTGAGCAGCACAGCTTTTATTTTGCTTGAACACTTCTTGATTTAGAGGGAAACCAGTTTTCTCAGTGGAAATGATGGATCTCTCTCTCTCTCTCTCTCTCTCTCTCTCTCTCACACACACACACACACACACACACACACACACACACACACACACACACACACACACACACACACACACACACACACACACACACACACACACACACACACACACACACACACACACACACACACACACACACACACACACACACACACACACACACACACACACACCCCCCAAAAGAGGCAGTTGGATTAGGGAGGAAGAGAGGATGGAAGAAGAAAATCAAGAATATGGCTTGATGTGAGATCACAAATAGATGGATATTTTTATATTAAATGTGGCTGCATTTTTTTTTCTTTCAGCAAATTGAGGGAGAATAAGAAAACAGCAGAGTTGATTAAGACTGCCAATCTTCTGTTTAATTCCTTTGAGCCTTACTATATGTGGGATTACATTGCCCGTTGGTTTGAAGAATGTTGCAGGTAAGTTATATTCTATTAAATGTGTTCCATGTACTGCTTTTTTCCCTTGAAGGGAACATAAACGTTCAGTTTGTTGTATTTTTGTTGCCAGTAAGTAGCAGTCTATCCGGTAGAATGGTGGTTCCCAATTTTGGGTCCCCAGATTTTCTTGGTCTACCACTGCTAGAAACCCTGGCCAGGACAGCTAATGATCAAGGTTTCTGGGAGTTTTAGTCCAAGAACATCTGGGGACCCAAGGTTGAAAACCACTGCTGTAGAAGAAACTGTGATTTTAATTTTAGAGCAAACTCACAGATTTGTGCCACATGGTTACTCGGTGCTAGATGACTTCAATGGAATCTGTCTGACTCCAGTGAAAAGTACAGTGGTGCCTCACACAACGATGTTAATTGGTTCCAAAAAAATCAACGTTGTGTGAAACATCGTTCTGTGAAACACCATTTCACATAGGAATGCATTGAAAACCGGTTAATCCGTTCCAATTGGAACGGATTGCCATCGTTCAGTGAAAATCCCCATAGGAAACATCATTGAGTGAAACAATGTTTCCTATATTGGAATGTATTGAAGCCGACTCAATACATTTCAATGCCTTTGCGAAGTCCTTTTTCACTCCTGTAAAAGTGTCTTACAATGTTTGGACGCTGTTTTAAATGATTGCAATGGTTAGTCCACCTCCTGAAACCTATGCAAACTGATTTTGGTGTTGTTCTGACACTTCGTTAATTTATGATGATTTTTTGTTTTTTCTCCATAGGAAACCATTGGATGGTCTGTCTAATGGTTTCCAATGGAAAAAACAAAAAATCATCATAAATTAACGAAGTGTCAGAACAACACCAAAATCAGTTTGCGTAGGTTTCAGGAGGTGGACTAACCATTGCAATCATTTAAAACAGCTTCCAAACATTGTAAGACACTTTTACAGGAGCGAAAAGGGAGATCGTTGTGTGAAAATTCTCCATAGGAAACATCGCTGTGTGAGGCAGCAAATTTAACAGAAAAAGGCATCGTTGTGTGAGGCACTCGTTGTGCGAGGCACCACTGTATTGGTTTGAGAACACAAGAGATAACACAAAATATCTCCCTCCTATGTTAATCCGTAATGGTTCCTTCAGATAAGTGAATCAATAATTGAGACTGAAGTTGGATCCAGGATGTTTTTGTGGCAGAGTTGGGAAGAAAAGTTTTGCTAATTTTCCTGCTGTCTTCCCATGTCCCACGGAAAGCTCTTCTAGAGTATCGGAAAGCCCTTGGAACTGTGTGTGAACGAAGAGCTATCTGTGGGGGGAAATAATAATCATGTCCCATCAAGTCACTTCTGAGTGATGGAGACCCTTTTCAGTGTCTTCCAGGTAGAGAATACTCAGAAGTGGTTTAGCCTTCCCTTTTCCTGGGGGCGCCCTGGGACTGTGCTGCTTGCCCAAGGCCACACAGGCTGCCTGTCTACTCCCACGTGGCCCAGTGGGGAATCGAACTCCCAGCCTCTGCAGCTAGATACCTAAACTAATGATCTATCCAACCAGCTCCTGCAGGGAGAAAGATAATGAAACTTGCCTTCTCACACTACTTTCATTTGCAAATCACTGAGATGATGGATTCAGTAAAAATTATTCTGTCTCCATTGTAAGCTCTGCTGGATATGGATCTCTTTAATTAAGGGAAACAGCCCGAAAAGGAAAAGAGTCTCGATCCAACCCATAGTGGATCAAGAATCTTCCCCTTCTGGTTGTTGTGTTTTTTTTCCGGGCTCTTTGGCCATGTTCTGAAGGCTGTTCTTCCTGACATTTTGCCAGTCTCTGTCGCCGGCATCTTCATTAACAGTTGAAAAGAAATTTGAGTCTTTAATTTTCTCGATCTGTTGTGGTCTGAATTTCAGGAGTTTAAAGCCGCATCTCTAGAGCGTTCAGCTGAGCTCAAATGCCGTTGTGTTACTTCTGCCTGTTTACTGTTAGGGAATGTTGTTGCATGATGTATCTCTCTACACAACATGTTTGCATAAGCTAGATACAGACCTTTGGGTAGTGTGGGCGGCATATAAGTTAAATAAATAAATAAATAGAGCTAGGCTACTACAGTGGGGTCTCGACTTACGAACTTAATCCGTATTGGAAGGCAGTTCTCAGGTCGAAAAGTTCTTAAGTCGAATCTGCGTTTCCCATAGGAATGCATTGAAAACAATTTAATCCGTATCTGCTCTTTTTGTCCATAGAAACTAATGGGAAGCTGCTATTCCGCCTTCTGCCACTAGAGGGGGATATTTTTTTTCTTTTTTCCTTTTAACCTAAGATGACTTAGCTTTTAAAAAAGGGAAAAAAGAGTTCGTAACTCGAATCTAAGTTCGTAAGTCGAGTCCATATATTCCTATGAGGGCGGTTCGTAAGTCGAAATGTTCGTATGTCGAGCCGTTCGTAAGTCGAGACCCCACTGTATAAATAAATGGTGCTTTGAATTTGTAGGAGGACACTGCATGCCCGACTGCAGCCTGGGCCCGGAGGTGGGAGTGAGCCCTCCGAGCTCCCCCTGACCAATTTCTGCCTCCTTGTTGACTTCTTATTGGATATTGTGTCTTTGGTAAGATGTTTTTTGCTCACGGTTTTACTTGAATGCAAAGCTTTCTCTCTTCCTCTGTCCTTTTCTAAAACAGATACCCTGCTAAGTGAGGTGGTAAGATTTCCTTTTTGTAATTTAACTGGATAGGAATTGCTTCAAAAAGAAATAAAACAGGATCTTAGTTTATAGAACCAGACTTTGTTGCTCAGAGATCAGTATCTCTCTCTCTTTTTTTTAAAAAAAGTTGATTTTGGATCTGTCTCGGTTTTTTTCTGCACTGAAATTTGTCATAACCCTCCATTTCTTCTTATTATGCTGGTTGACAATAAAAGAAGGTGAGGGTAATTTTGTTAAGCCTTTTATTTAACAGTAGTTCTTTCTGCATGTAAAAAAATGGTATATTTTATAAACATTGTAAGACTTAATTAAGGCTCTTAGAATTGCTTTGTTCCTTGTTATCTGTCTTTTGTCTTCAAATTCTTTGCTTTCTCATTTCAAAGCCTACTAGAAGTATGAGGGTGCTTTGTCAGGTATGGCATTCAGACTGTTTTCTGCATTTAATTAAAAATGATTCTTTACACTTTCTGACAATGTGCTTCTTGTTAAAAATAGAAATAAGATAATTGTGAATATGGTATCAGCTCATGCATTATTCTGTCATTTAGATCCTGTGATATTTTCTGGTGCAATAAAGGCAAATTCGTTCCTCATTTTTGCAGCACACAGCAGATGTACCAGGTTGCGTTTATCTTGTGAATAACACCACATTTCCCAAGAATTCAAAGCACAATGTTTTGACTGGGGAAAAGCTGTTCTCCCAGATAATATTTTCATTGCTGTGAAGGTCCTGTTTTCATTGCTGTGTCGGTCACTGGAGAGAATAAGCCATAGCCATTAGTCCTGAAATCTATGAATTCTCCTGGCTTCTCTCTCATAGACATGCAACCTGTTTGTCTATACATGAACACACATTCACATGTGCATGTGTACATTTGCATACTGTGGGGCTGCAGTGCTGTACCTATTTGCATAGAAGTAAATCCTGTTGAAGTCAAGGGCATTTACTTCAGGAGGAGGGGAGGAATCGCCGACAGTCAGATGGAGGCATCTAGTGAGAAGAGCTCCCAAGCAAGGAAAGGGCTCCTTTCCCCCTTTAGATCCCTATATCATAGCCTATACCATTTTCAGGAGAGGCCGTGGGGTGGCGTGGGGTGGGCGAGGCTTAGCCCTCCAGATGTTGTTGGACTACAGCTCCCAGCATTCCTCATGCTGAGCTGTGTTGGCCAGTGCTGATGAGAATTGCAGCCCACCATCATCTTGCAAGGCCATGCTTTGCCCACCCTGATTTTGGAAGGTGCCAACAGGGAGGCGGGGACTGGAAGGTTTCCCCTTTCTCTCAGCATATCTTGGGATCTACTTCTTTGTGTAAACCAGGCTTGTCCAAACCTGCGGCCCGAGGGCCGCATGCGGCCCAGGTTGGCTCATAATGCGGCCTAGTGCAATTTTTTATTTTTAAAGAAATTCCAAACTTTCAAGTTACACTGCCAGTGCTTGCGGCTGGAATGCGGCTGGGGCACGTCACAATGGTAGGGGGGAGAGGGAAGGAAGGAAGGAGTGGGAGGGGAGGGGACAGGGGGGCTGTGTGACTGCATTGTGCCATCCCCGTCAATAGATGGACCCCCTCCCAGCCCCATAAAGCCGCCGGAGTCGAAGCTGGCAGCCTCTGCTGTCTGAGATCGCAGCTGCCGGTAAGAGCAATTGGAGCAGGGCTGCGGAGGATGGCTAGGGCTGCCCCCCCATGCGGCCCAAACTAAATTTATGTGCGGCCCAAACCAAATTTTCATTTTCTAATGTGGCCCAGGGAAGGTGAAAGGTTGGACACCCCTGGTGTAAAGAGTTGTGTGTGAGGAGGGATTTGTTTCTGAACAAATTTACTTAAAAGTTGCAACTGTAGCAGATTGCAAGGACAAATAAATGGAAGCCACTGGTGACATCGCAAATCTCTGTGTTGGTACTAGGAGACCTATATTGAAATACAAACGGAACACCTGCCTCAGCTGTTGCTCAGGATGATCTCGGCACTGACGAGCCACCTCCAGACGTTACACTTGTCCGAGCTCACAGATTCCTTGAAACTTTGCTCAAAGATCCTAAGCAAGGTTCAACCCCCGCTGTTATCTGCAGGGACTGATGGCGTTCTGCAGTTGCCGAGCAGGCACAGTAGCACCATCAAAGAGTGGGAAGAGAAAAAGGTAACTGAGCAAATGCTCTCCTTTAGAGATGGTTCGTATTTCACATTATTTCAATTGCTTGTCCCCATCTACTTTTCTTATTAGGGAAAGCGAGGGTATTGTGCTGTGGCAAGAAACTGCAGCCTGACCTCTGTGACTGGGCTACTGTTTGTGTTCCTAGGGCTTGGAAACAAAAAACCGGTGGCAGGGGCTAGACCAGAGAGCACAGAACACAAGTGTTTTGAAAAATGTATGCAGAAGGAATCACACCAAAACACTGCAAATACAGGAGCAGGTGATACCTTTAATAGGCCATTAAGAATGTAAAACAAAAAAAGCAGAAAACAAAACAGACAGTGAGCTTTCGATGATAAAACATTATCTTCAAGTCAGTGCATCAAGTACTTGTGGGTAGTTCCAACTTATATGCTGTTATGAATGTCGCAAATCCACATGGCAGATGATGTTGAAGCCAGGTTCGCTTCTTAGATGGTGCTAGTGCAGTGTGCAAGTTGTTTTCATGCTCCTTCCCAGCTAGCAGTTTGGGATTTATGGTACATCTCTTAAAACAGAGGACAGAATGGCAATCTGCCCTCACCCCCAGTTCCCCTTCTCTGCCTTTTTGAAAATCAAAGAATTTCTTTTTGGCTGGGGGAGGTAAGAATGCCCAGGAGCATGACCTGCCTCTAACAGATTTGGGATTGAGAATTTAGTTAAACCACAAGGAACAGTCTGTGTAAGCCAAATTAAAGCCAAATGAATAGTATTACCTGGTGGACACTTTCTTTAGCTTGTAGTCCTGCCTGTTTGGTGTCAGGATTCCATGATGTTCAGGAAGGCCTAGAGGCCCTCCATGTGTCGATTGGACCAGGGATGGTATTAGGATCTTGCTGGTATACCATGCTCCCTCGATCCAGCCACCTCCCTACAGGAGCTAACCAACTTCATCTCTGCGGCTCTATTGGGATCCCCGAGAGTGATTGTCTTGGGCGATTTCAACATCCATGCGGAGGCAGAGGTTACTGGTCTGGCTCTTGAGTTCTTGGAAACCATGACTTCCTTAGACATGTCCCAGCACGTTAACAGCCCCACACACGTGGGTGGCCACACTTTGGACCTGGTTTTCTCCACTGAGCAGAGAGAGTGTTGCACGATGGTGACTGACGTTCGTTTGGTCCCCTTGTCGTGGTCGGACCATCACCTAATAAAGTGCAATCTCACAATGGTCCTCCCTCCCCGTGGGGAACAGAGACCTATTTTCATGGTCCACCCTCACAGACTACTGGATCCTATTAGATTCCAGGATGCCATGTGTGGGATTCTGACTCACCTGGCTGGTGCTCCTGTCGAGGCCCTGATGGATGTCTGATATGGCACCGCCAGGGCTATAGACACAATCTAAATGCCCTCTCTGCTGCAGAGCCCAAAAAGCACCTTGGTTTAACCAGCAGCTGAAGGCTATGAAGAGGAATAGGAGAAGGCTAGAGAGTGTTTGGAGGTGGAACACGACGGAAAATAACTTAAAAGCTGCCAAGGTCGCGTCTAACCTCTATCTTGCTAAGGTAGAGGCTGCCAGAAAAGCCTACTTTGCTGTCTGGATAAGCAAAGCATCCAATCAGCAGGCGAAACTTTTCCATACAGTACACCATCTCTCCGGAATTGGCCACAATGATTGGCCTCCATCTAGCATTTCTTGTGACCAATTTGCAGCATTTTAGAAATCAAAAGTGGAGGCTGTCCGCCGGGATCTTGCATCCTATTTGAAAACAGTGGATCAAGCTGAGACGTCGAGCGCAGCGCCTTGTCCGTTGAGAATTACTCAGTTTAACCTGTGACATCCACAGAGGTGGACAAGGTCCTTGATCACTGCCGAACCACCACCTCCTCCCTTGACCCTTGCCCAGTCTGGGTAATCAAAGCTGTCAGGCTGGTGATAAACTGAATGGGCCACTGAAATAACAAATGGGTCTCTTCTTGAAGGCAAGGTTCCTCTTGCTCTTAAGGAAATGTTTATTAGGGCCATTAGCAGACAACATTGGCAATTATAGGCCCCTTGCCAATGTTTCTTTTCTCAGCAAGGTAGTTGAGAGGGTGGTGGCTGACCAGCTTCAGGCCCCCTTGGATGAAACCGATGCCCTGGATCTGTTTCAGCCGGGCTTCAGACCATGCCATGGCAAGGAAACAGCATTGGTCGCTCTGTTGGAAGACCTACTTAGGGAGGCTGACGGGGCAAAGTTGCTCATCCTCCTTGATATCTCAGCCACCTTTGATACCATTGACCACAGTATCCTCCTGAGGAGGCTCTCTGAGTTAGAGATTGGTGGCCTTGCTCTCAGTTGGCTCCAGTCCTTCTTGGAAGGCCATCCACAGAGAGTGCAGCTTGGGGAGAATGTATCGGCCCTGTGGTCCCTCTGTTGTGGGGTTCCGCAGGATTCGATCATCTCCCCAAAGCTGTTTAACATCTATATGAGGCTGTTGGGGGGGCATCCGGGGATGTGGAGCTTTGTGTCACCAATATGCTGATGACACCCAGCTCTACATCTCCTTTTTTCCATATGCAGTGGATGCCATTCCATTCCTTGGGTGCTGCCTGGATGCCGTTTCGTAATGATTTCAGTCGAATGGACTAAGGTTGAACCTGGAGAAGACGGAGGTTCTGCGGGTGGGGGCCCCCAATGTTAGTGGTTTGGGGAACTCCCTCTCTTTTGCGGGGGGTGATTCTCACCACAAAGAATTTGGTTCACAGTCTGGGGGTCCATCTTGACCCGCCACTTACCGTGGAGACCCAGGTAGCGTCCGTGGTTTGGTCTGCCCACTTACATCTTCGGTGAATCGCCCAGCTCCATCCCTATCTAGATACAGGGCACTCACCATGCTGTTCCATGTGCTCGTAGTCTCAAGAATAGACTGCTGTAATGCTCTGTGCATGGGGCTTCCTTTGAGACTGATGCGGAAGCTTCAGATGGTCCAGAACACGGCGGCCAGGTTATTAACGGGGGTGAAAATATTTCACCATATTTCCCTCACCCTGACCGCCTTACACTGGCTACCGTATATGCTGCCATACAAGGCGACTGGCCATATAAGACGACCCCCCCAAAATGCGGCGCCGGAAATCCATGGCCAGCGGGGAGGAGGGTGAGGAAGAGGCTGGGGGGCGGCAGCAGGAGGAGGAGGAGGAGGAAGAGGGGAAGTGGGGGTGGCGGGCGAGCAAGCGTGCTGGCTCAGCAGCGAGAGGGAAAGAGGCTGAGCAGGAGGAGGAGGAAAAGGGAAACGGGTGGGTAGTGGGTGAGCGTGCGCGCCGGGCAGCCCGGCGGTGGGCTCTGGCCGCTCAGGCATGGCAGGCTGTGCTTCCCTCCCTCCATTCAGACCGACTGCCTGCCTGCCTCCCTGCCTTCCTCCCCGGCCAGTGCGGCCCCGCGTCACTCACTCAGCGGCGGCGGCACTCCTTCCTGGCCCAAATGAAGTGCACCCGGCATACAAGATGACCCCCCCCCACTTGGAGGCATGTTTTTGGGCCCCAAAAGTCGTCTTGTATGCCGGCATATACGGTACCTATTCACTTCCTCAATGATTTCAAGGTATTAACCATTACATATGGTTAACCCTTAATGGTTTAGGACCTTGATACCCGACAGAGCGCCTTCTTCCACCCTGTTCTACCTGTATCACCCGCTCCAGTCAGGCTGGGCGTCTGAGGGGCTTAACGCCAAGAGAGGCTTGGTGGGAAAAAAACAGAAATTGGGCCTTCTCGGCAGTGGCCCCTCAGCTTTGGAACAAATTACCTGCTGAGATCTGCCTGGCTCCCTCGCTGAGGGCCTTCAAGACTAGAAGACATGGCTATACAGGCAGGCCTTCCCTACAGCCATTACCTAGCCTATCTCCCCTTTTCTTCTTTTTCTTTTCTCTCCTTTTTCTTCTTCCTCTTCTTTTTCCCCTCTTTCTTTTTTTCCTTTCCCATCTTTGATTAATCTGGATTTTACCTTGTTTTTTTTAATATTATATGTAAACCTCCCAGAGTAGACCTGTTCTAGATGGGCGGCATATTAATCAGATAGATAGACAGACAGACAGACAGACAGATAGATAGATAAGAACTGGTTGTGAATGGAGTTGGGGAGACTCATATTTATTGGACATGTTTTTCCCCCTACCAGACATGCTTGATTTTAAAGTTAATACGGTATATTGTGACACCCAAATCCATTAAATGAAACTGTAACATTTCTGGAGTGACATCACAGGTGGAATCAGGCATACTTCTCAAACTCACCAAATCTGATTGGGATTTAGACATTCCTAATGGTAGGAATTTGAATTAGCCTTTGTTGACTTGCATCTCCTTGATTTCAGTAGGTTTGGATCCACCGAGAATTTAATAATTTGGAGAAATTCTGCCACAGTGTTTTATGCAACCCAGGTGGTTTCAAAAATATCCCTTCAAAGAAAGAGGTGTTTTGTTTTTAATGATCATAAGTTTTAAACTTTTAAGCAAGCATGGTAAGCAATGTTCAAGCAAATTGTGGTCAAATATGTAGCTAGTAAAAGCAGAACAACATCATTGAATGTACAAAATTCTGTGCCTCACACTCTGTTCTTTTCCATGCCTGTGGCTTCCTTCCTCTGTCTCAATTAGATGCCACTGGTTTCTATAGAAAATCCCGGCGATGTGTTTGAAGATGGTGAAAATCCTCCCAGCAGTCGGTCCTCTGAAAGTGGCTTTACGGAGTTTGTCCAGTACCAAGCAGATACCATGGATGACATTGACCGGATGTTGAGCGGAGGTCCAGGAGCCATCGGCATCCCCATCCTTGGCAGCGCCTCCTCGGAGACCGAGACGGCCTCCACAGTGGGTTCAGAAGAAACCCTTGTGCAGCCTTCTCCCAAGACGACCCAGGGGACAGGCTCTCGAAGTGGGAAGACGGTCACCATTCAAAAGACTGCAATGCAGTGCTGTTTGGAGTATGTCCAGCAGTTTTTAACCAGATTTATCAACCTATACATCATTCCCACCCATTCAGCTTCTCGGCCGGCAGCAGCAGAGCCTCAGGAGGAACTCCATAAAGGGAAAGGAGACGCTGTCCAATGTGCAAGAGAGTCTCAAGGAGACGGAGCTAAAAGCAAGAGAATAACTAAGAAGACATCGCCAAAAGAATACCTTTCTTCCTTTATTGCTGCGTGTCAGCTCTTCCTTGAATGTTCCAGTTTTCCAGTTTACATTGCAGAGGGAAACCACACCTCAGAAATACATTCCGAGAAGATAGATACTGGTGAGCGATCTGTTACGTTTTCATTCTCTCCCTGCTAAGTTGTCTTTAAGACCCGTTCTGTAAATGAAACTGCTTCCTAGTTAAAAGGTGTGTGTGTTTGTGTCTGTGTGTGTGTGTGAGAGAGAGAGGGGGGCATGCTGGTCTTAATTTGGGGACTTGCTTAAAACGCATTCTGATAGATATGCGTTTAGCACATTAATATATGTCAAGAGTTCAGTATGAGAACAACTTGCATCAAAAGTATGCTAGTGTTCTTAGGGTATTTTTAGGTTCTCATGCTTCACATAATAATTGCTGAAACTCAGTCACTCTCTGTGGCTAATAAACCCTTATCTTGAGTTATTAAGGTTCTGTTGGGTGGTATTCTAGTCATTTCATGGCATCAAGTTCTCCAGTAACTCTGTGGTTCTCAGATGCCCAAACAGTTCCCAACCACTGAGAAATAAGGAACTTTCTCCAGTAAATCTGGAACATGGAAGGAAGTCATATTTCAGGAAGTAAATACAGCTATTAAAGACTTCCTTATATAAATAAGACAATTAAAGCACAGAAATGCAATTTTAAGTAACAAGCAAAACAGTAAACTATTTCAAATTACTAAATAAGTTAAAGTAAGATCAGTTGAACTCAAAATTACTACTGCAAAGCTGGGAAAGTGTCTGGGAATCTACACTGCCAATTTTCAGCTGTTTTTTTAAAATAATATTTCTGGGAGGTCTGGGGGATGCAAAAAAAAGGCTTGGGTGGTAAGTGACCTGCAAGCTGCACTTTGTTCATCCCAATTTCAATATAAGACAGAATTAAAGAATAATAATTTCAGTGAATACTGTGGATGTAAACAACAGACAAATGTAGGGTGCATTTCAGCATTCAGTGGATCCTACTTTCTTGAGGAGAGCGGCATGCAGGGGGTCCTTGATTGTAGATTTCCGGGCAACAAAATGTTTTATGTTGCTAAAGCAATAAAATGCTTGGCTTTAATACGACCATAAGTACTGCCTCTATTTCAATTCCACCCCCCCCCCAAAAGAAAATCTGAAGGAAAGTAAACTGTTTCTTTTATGGCTTAATCTCTCAGTGTAGCACATAAGCAAGAACGGGTAGAGTAATAACTTTCAGTTATAAAAACTGTGTTTGTTTGTTTTTTTAATGTGATTGTGTTTTCTCCCTGTTTCAGATTATGAGCAAGAGCAGCCCCCTTTATGGCTCCAGACTCTTATGAGTGCTTGCAGACATGCAAATGATTTTAGCATTCAAGGTGTCACTATTTCTTTAATAATGGACTTAGTTGGATTGACTCAGTCAGTTGCAGTTGTCACCGGAGAGAATCCTAATAGTGTGGAAGCAGCACAACCTCTTAGTCCAAACCAGGGAAGAGTGGCTGTAGTCATCAGACCTCCTCTGAATCAAGGCAACCTCCGATACATGGCTGAAAAGACTGATTTTTTCAAGGTAGTTTCGCATTGCTTCTGTAGTCATAAAGATGCACAGCTTTTAGAGGACTGTGTTTTCAACGTCTACATTCTAAGTTCTGTCTTCATTCCAAGTTATTTGATTTCCCTGGAGAAACCATAGAAGGCAGATTCGAAAGGTAACAGGGACTTCAAACATTTAAATTAGAAAAAAAATGTTCAAATATTTAATTGTGGGGGGGAATAAATATTTAATTTTTAAAAAATCATTCAAAATATTTAATGTTTAAAAAACTACTGGATTCCAGAAACTGTTTCAGGATCTCCTTTTTTCCTAACATATAATATTTAGTTAATTATTAAAACGAACATGAAAATACATCCCTCCCACTGACAGAATGATTTGTCAGTGGAAGAGGGAAGGGGCAATTCCTGCTCCCACCCCCTTGCCCTGGCAGACTTTCACATACCCTCCACAACCGCTCCAAAGGGACTGGATGATTATTTGGCACACATATAGGGAAGTTTATAGATGGCTGCAGGGCCCAAAGGCGGCATTATATAGATATCTCTTCCTGCAACATTGGATTTCAACCATACAGAGATCACATTAACACCCATCTATTTGAACTGCTTGTTCCTTCAAAATAATGACTGTTCTCCCTGTCATCTGTGATGTGGTTTTGTTTTAATGGTTCATTATCAGATATATCCTTGTTAGGATATCTTGGTTGTTATGTACGGCTTTATCAAAAATTTCCAGTGTAAAGGAATGACTACCTAAAACCAACAATATATTCCTATGACATTTCAGCTAGAAACTCAGTGTACATTTCTGCAGGGAAAATACTGGTATTTTCAGTTAGTTTGCCCCAAAATTAAACTTGTTATACTTTTCCTGTATTTTCCTTTTGGGGCTTATATATCCCCACTACTCTGGAGAGCTCAAAGACCTGTGAAATGCTGTAGGTTGTGGTTGTGTGGAATTAAGAGTCGTATGACAGAAGAGGATTGCCTTTCTGCTTTGCAGCAACATGGTTGAGTATCCCTGGTTCCCAGCCTAAATATTTTCCAACTTTTCCATCCCTCTGAGCCCAAGTTCTAGTGTCTAGCTGGTCACTCAGATAAGGCAGATTCTTTCAGAAAATACAACCATGGGCTGTATGTGCATGATTATCTTATATTCCTTTCCAAAGCATGTGGCCTTAACTCTGTGGGACCAGTTGGGTGATGGCACACCTCAGCATCACCAGAAGAGCGTGGAGCTTTTTTTCCAGTTGCACAATCTCGTTCCATCATCTAGCATTTGCGAGGATGTTATCAGTCAGCAGTTGACCCACAGAGACAAGGTAAATTCTTCATCATACTCCTTTTGCTCTTTGGTGTATAGTAATATTAGGAAGTGGGCCAGGGTAACGGCAAGCATTTTAGGGTCATATATTGCCATTGCAGATTTTGCAGGTAAAAATGCAAGCTGTAGGAGCAATCATGGTGGAGATGGTGGTGAGCAGTGAGATTTTTTTTTAATGCGGGCAGCATGCTCACAGTAGTGCCTTAATTAGAAAGGACAACAAACAGGGGTCCCTTTGTAACAGCTTTCTCCATTTTTACTTTCTTTCCGGTGCAGTGCTTTGCAACCAAGCTGGCGATTTCTGCTGCCCTCGTTAGCTTAGCCTCTCAAATGGCACTAAATGAATAGATAACAAGCACTGCTCTGGTCCTTCTCTCTCTTGCTTTTTCTTCTGCAGTCCAAATAAGATGTGATTATGCTTCTGTGTGCTATTTATAAAACCTGATATATTTTGTGCATCACAAACTCATTGTTCATATAAAATAATGTATCTGCAATTTGAGCAAAATGGTTCATTTCCATGAACAGCATCTCGGGCTGCAATCCTGAATGCTCTTACTTAGAAAAGAACTCACCCCCCCCCAAAAAAAAAGTTTAGCCCAAACCAACAATCATTTCTTTGGTTGCCTGAAGCATATATTTTTAATAAGCAAATTGTGGGCTTCACAGAATTCCATGTGTTGCTCTCCTGTCTCGTTTCTGACTCCTAGGCCAAAATCTGTGACAGTGTTTGGTTCTGCTTTAGCTCCTGCTTTCCAGTCCCATTTATTTATTTATTTATTTATTTATTTATTTATTTATTTATTTATTTATTTATTTATTTATTTATTTATTTATTTATTTATTTATTTATTTATTTATTTATACATACCCCGCCTATCTAGTCGAACGACCACTCTAGTAATCCAGTATCAGCAGATCCCATTTCTATGTGCCTAAAACCTTCAAATTATTTTTCTTCTGGAGCATGGACTTGAACGATCCTTATTTTCTTGAGTTTGATTGTTGTTATTGAGACAAACTTCGCATTATAGCCCCTAACTGCTTCTACCACATCTTGCATCACCATTTCTTTTGAGTTTGTCATTTTCAGAGTAAAATACTTTAATGGTCTGATTGAAAACCCTATTGCCGTGTTCCATACCACTTCCCATTGCCCAAACCTTTGTTTAAATTTTCATTTCTTGTTTCACAGTTTTGATTAATACTTCTCATATTTGGTGTTCTAATTGTATGCATACAGTGGACCCTTGACTTACAGACGGCTTGACTTACAGACTTTTTGAGTTACAGACTTCTCTGGCTGCAAAATTTAGGTTTGACTTGCAGACTGAGATTTGACTTACAGACCAGAAAAAAAAAACAAAATGGAACAAAAACGGCCTGTTACGGGATTAATCGGTTTTCAATGCACTGTAGGTCAATGGAGACTTGACTTACAGACTTTTTGACTTGAGAACCGCCTTCCAATACGGATTAAGTTCTCAAGTCAAGACCCCACTGTAATTATATGCATCACGAAACTTTGAACCTCTCTTTTGCATCTGTGCACATAAACAACTGGATGACCTTTCAGCTCTAATCTGGTTGCTTCATTAGGAGCAATGCTATATGTTTTTCTCTTCAGCTCTACCTCAGGAGCTGATAGAGTGTTTTTTTGGCCTGGGGTTCTCATCTTCCAGCATTATCTCTTTTTTTCATTTTGGATTGTCCCATGAGCAAGTTTTAAAGTTATTCAGAAGTATTTTCCTCTTGCCTTCTTCTGTGCAGTACTGACAAAATTAGCCTGAGTGTCACTGTCATTGTTTATGAAACATCTTCTGGCAGTGTTACATTCCACTAGTGTTGCTGCCCATTGCCTGTACTTCAAAAATTCACATTCACCGATCACTACTACTACCATCAGTTCTTTTCGGCTATTCTGCCTTCTTAACTTGCAGCAAATGGAATCTGAAATTTCTGTTAGTGGTGCTATACCCGTAGCATTCTGGCCTGTGTTGCAGATACTAGATTTCAGAAAAACATCTGCACTGTATGAATTCACAATAAAATTCATGTACCTTTCCAAGGCAAGAGAGTTAAAATAATTAACATAATAAAATATTTTTTTCTTTCTTTGCTGTCATTATGTGCTGTCAAGTCACATGCTTTGTTTTTATTAGTTTCATCACATAATAGTAATATAAACTGCCTTAGTAATGTAAGTTGCTTTTACTCTGTGCTTGGGGAACCATATGCCATGTCTCAATTACAACTCTGTAGAAATGTATCTCATAAAAGGAGCTTGCCAAATTATTTTGTGTAATAACTGCATGCCATCACAATGTTGATGCTACCTAATTGTTTGTCTGTAGATGTTTTTTATGGCTAACAGCTGTCAAGGGTAATAGCTGAGGCAACAGTTATAAATGATCAGATATGTTGCTGTCAGAATCTAGACTTGTGATAAATTTTTTTAAAAAGGTAGAACAGAATCAAAATCTAATGACTTAAATGATTTCTTTATTTGATTTTTCTGTTTGCTTACTTTTGCTCTGATTTAGATTATGATTATGACTGTGATCACTATTAATTTTTTAAAACTCTTTTTTCCAGGAAAAAAAATGATAATGTTAAGTATGAGCTAATCTATCATTTTTATTCTGCAGAAAATTAGGATGGAAGCACATTCAAAATTTGCAGTCCTCTGGCATCTTACCAGAGACCTCCATATTAACAAGTCCTCATCCTATGGGCGTTCCTTTGACAGGTTGGTTAGATTCATGGTTAGCTTCATTGCAAAAGTATTCGGAATGTTCAAACTTTCATTTTAACAGTAGAAACAGTGCTTAGACATTGTAATGTTGAGAACCCTGCTGTGTTTTACCCCAGCTTTCCTTAAGTAGCATGCAAGGATAGATGGAAATAAGTAAGTGCAGGGAACAGTGGAAGAGTCTAAGAGTCTAAATTTTTTTAAAATTTGCTTTTGATGGCTTTGTAAATTAGTAGTCTTGTGCTTTTGACTAATGGTTCAAATCCAGAATGGAAAACTTGGAATCTACAAGATTTGTCTGGGCCCCACACATATTTGTTAGAATCCCTGAGAAACATGGCCCAAGAGATGCCGCTTTCAGCTTCTGACTTAGGAGTCAGGAAGTGATAAAACTCAGGGCACCTGCATCATCGTGAGGACCTTAGCAGAGACTTCTCATTTTGCAGTAAATGAAATAGCTGGCCAGACTTTTGACCTGATGTTTGCTGGTGTGAGCTTTCCTCTAAACCAGTGGTTTGCCTACTTTGGGTTCCCAGATGTTCTTGGACTGCAACTCCCAGAAATCCTGGCCAGCATGGCTAGTGGTGAAGGCTTCTGGGAGTTTTAGTCCAAGAGTATCTGGGGACCCAAGTTTGGCAATCACTGCTCTAAACAGTCTCTCCTGAGAGGGCCTGAACTCTCAAGCCAAAGTTTTTGACCAGTGCTAACACTTGTCATTTCTACAGGGCTGGTGTAATAATCAGATACATTTTAATTTGGATCTTTCTTCCTTAGGTCCTTATTTATTATGCTGGATAGTCTTAACAGTTTAGATGGTTGTACCTGGTCTGTTGGTCAGGCCTGGCTAAATCAGGTTCTCCAGCGTCATGACATTGCAAGAGTCCTCGAACCTTTGCTTCTGCTGCTTCTCCATCCAAAGACTCAGCGCATTTCTGTCCAAAGGGTGCAAGCCGAGTGCTATTGGAATAAATCCCCCTGTTATCCCGAAGAAGGAAATGAAAAGCTTTTTGTGCAGAATTTTAACTGTGACGGTTGTAAGTATTGTGTATATTAGTGTCATATATTAAGAACTTAATCCACCCGTCTACTTAAACCCTCTTTTTAAGGGCTGCTCTAGGTTGTGATTTCTTTTGTTAATCCATCTCCCAAATGCACAGTTTTGAGTTCCATTTAATTTGCCTAAATAACACACTTGCCAGCACCAGCACCAAGTTAAAGACATAAAACCAGCTGGAGTTTGCAACTGTGGCAAACAGCAAAACAGCCTGTACTTGTCAGCCAGGCATAATCTAATCTACTTTGTTTGTGAGAGGAGAATGGGGCTAGGCTGTGAAGCTCAGCTCCAGGAGCACACATACGGGATTGCCCCATCCTTAGTGTTTTCAGGTATGACAGAAGCATCTGGAGTGAAGTAGCCTAAGCACAGTTCTTGCTCATGAAGAGCTTTGCCTCTGTGTAGCTCCAGACATGAATAAATCCAGATGTGATTTAATGTCCTCAGACATGGTTTGATCAAGCACTCTAGCTAGCTGTGCCAGTGTGAAGGGGCAGGGGTGGGTAGGACATTCTTTCTGTATTTAAAATATTTATATCCCACTTTTCTCCTGAAAAGGAGCCAAGGCTCCTCCAAGGAGGAGGTTTTGTCCTGAGATAAGTTGGGATAGGCAGGCCTGGAAAAGGCTTTAATTAATGCCTTTGCAATAATATAATATATTTCCATATGGGGTGTGGATGTTGTACCTGGAGCATGGAAATGGTAAAGCCATTCCTCAACACACTTACCTTGAAAACACTATTAGAATTGATACAAGTTGATTCTGTCTTGATGACACACAATAAACACAATTATCGTATAACAGTCAAATTCCTATTGTGTTCTTGGGCTGGTGTAAATCTCATCAGCAAATTGCTGTAAGTAAAGTAGTTAGCTTAGGCATTTTTGCACAATAGCAACATGCAGCAATTCGCTGCTGAGATTTATGCCACTGGTGTTAACGCTAGTGGAGATACTGTAAATAGTAAAATTGTGCTCACTGGTCATTGTAGCATAAATTTAATTTATCTTTTGTCCTTGTGTGGTTTCTAAGTGTAATTTCTGTGCCATTGAAAACTTAATTGGGACCTGGATCTAGAACAACATCTGCACCTTTTTAATAAATTGCTTTCTGGAAAATCACCACTGGCAAAGGGGCTGGTGGCACTGTTTTAATGATCCAAGACTTTGTTTTGTAGGTGTAGACCATTAAGAACAGTCAGAGGACTTCCCCCTTATTTTGGGAACAATATGTATATTGGGTTGTAACTCTCGGCCCTGATCCAAAGCTTTCCAGTGCACCCTCAGAGCTCCTTGGGCTAGACGATTTTCTTTCATTTCAGTGTTGGATAATCCTTTTATATTCACCATAGTTGTATAGTTTGCATCAAAGGTATTTGGATTGGAGATAATTACTAAGAAGCAGTGTAAGCAGACTCATCTTGAGAGGGCTTCACTGCATATTAATCTCTAATCTATCAGAAGGGGAAAAATGTAAAGACTTTTCAGGAAAGGCATGTTCTTTTGATTTATGCAAGTACTTCCTCAGTGATAGTCCAAGTAGAAAAAGTTTCATCCCTGTTAATCATACGTTCTGTTTCAGCATTTGCCCAGATGCCAGCAAGTCAAGAACCAGATGTTTCAGCTAAAGAAAACAATGAAAAACAGCTTGTCATGGATGAAATGGAGAACTTTAGTCTTACAGTCAATCCGTTGAGTGACAGGATCTCCCTGTTAAGTACTAGCAGTGAAACTATTCCTCTGGTTACCTCCGATTTTGACCTTCCTGACCATCAGATAGAAATAATGCAGAGTTCCGACTCTGGCTGTTCCCAGTCATCTGTTGGGGATAACCTTAGCTATGAGGTGGAGGTGGAAGGCCTGATAGCATCAGAAAGTTCTCAGCATTTGAGAGGAGATTCAGCAGATGAAATAGTCCAACAGGTGGTCAGTGACTTGATATGCAAGGTGGTTAGTGGACTTGGTGAGGACACAGAACCATCTACACATTACCTGTACCCAGAGGATACCTCAGCTCAATTAAATGCTATGGATCCCTGTGAAGAGGTGACTAAAAGTGAAGATGCAAACATTCAAGACAGCCAGAGCAGTTTGCTTAGCAATGACAGTTCTCAGCTCTTGTCTGTCTCAACTGAGACGGGACTTGAAAGCATTTCTAATGAAATCTCCAGGAACAATTCCTCCCCTTGCATCTCAGTGAGCCAGCAGGCTCTCAGTGACCCAAATTCTGCCTCAACAGAAGCAAAGTCCAGACAGAGGAGTCACAGCAGCATCCAGTTCAGCTTCAAAGGGAAATTTCCTGAGAAAATGTCAGAGAAAGAAACTATCGTGAAAGAGTCCAGTAAGCAGCCAGGAGCCAAGCCCAAAGTCAAAATAGCCAAAAGGAAAGACGAAGAAAAGAAGAAAGCACAGAGTGAGAAACTGAAACAAACCAGTGTTTTCTTTAGCGATGGCCTTGACTTGGAAAACTGGTACAGCTGTGGAGAGGGGGAAATCTCAGAAATTGAGAGTGACACCGGATCTCCGGGAATGCGGAAATCACCAAATTTTAATATACATCCCTTGTACCAGCATGTTTTGCTATACCTTCAGGTATATGACTCCTCAAGAACTCTGTATGCTTTTTCTGCAATTAAAGCCATCTTGAAAACAAACCCTTCTGCTTTTGTGAACGCCATCTCCACCACCAGCGTCAACAATGCCTACACACCCCAGCTCTCCCTTCTTCAGAATCTCTTGGCCAGGCACCGCATATCGGTTATGGGCAAAGACTTTTACAGCCACATCCCAGTGGACTCAAATCATAATTTCCGAAGCTCCATGTATATAGAGATTCTGATTTCTTTGTGTCTCTACTACACGAGGAGCCACTATCCAACCCACGTGAAAGTTTCCTCCCAAGACCTGATAGGGAACCGCAACATGCAGATGATGAGCATTGAAATCTTGACTCTTCTGTTTGCCGAGCTGGCAAAAGTGGTAGAAAGTTCCACCAAGGGCTTCCCCAGTTTCATTTCAGACATCCTGTCCAAATGCAAAGTCCAGAAGGTGGTCCTGCACTGTCTGTTGTCTTCCATTTTCAGCGCCCAGAAGTGGCACAGTGAGAAGGTTGCTGGGAAAAATATAGTCGCCATTGAGGAAGGTTTCTCTGAAGACAGCCTTATTAACTTTTCTGAAGACGAATTCGACAACGGCAGCACCCTGCAGTCTCAGCTCTTGAAAGTCCTTCAGCGGCTCATTGTCCTGGAGCACCGAGTCATGACCGTACCTGAGGAGAACGAGGCAACCTTTGAGTATGTCATCGCTGACCTGGAACACATCAACCCCCAGCAGCCAATGACTTCCCTTCAGTATTTACATTCTCAACCAATAACTTCCCAGGGCATGTTTCTCTGTGCCGTGATAAGAGCGTTACACCAGCACTGTGCCTGTAAAATGCATCCCCAGTGGATAGGTCTAATCACCGCGTCGCTGCCTTACATGGGGAAAGTGCTCCAAAGGGTGGTGGTTTCCGTGACTCTCCAACTTTGCAGGAACCTGGATAACCTGATTCAGCAATACAAATATGAAACAGGATTTTCTGACAGCAGGCATGTGTCTCTCTTTTCTCTTTGGCAAATGTTGTCTTTCCTCTTTTTTGCATTTATAACGGTTGTTCCTTAAAAAAACTGCAACAAGTTCCATATTGTATTTTAGGCCCCTTTGGATGGCATCGGTTACGCCACCAGATATGATGCTTACTCTTTTGGAAGGCATCACCACCATCATTCACTACTGCTTACTTGACCCATCTGCCCAGTATCATCAGGTAGCTACGTCTTACTACATTTTGATGAAACCTTCATGTTTTTTTCCAGTGCATTTGTGCCTATTGTTGGGAAAAGAAACTATTTCCCTATTGCATTGACTATACTGTACTTGTAGATATTATGATCTAGGGAGAGACCCAGCTCGAGTGTTGAAAGTAGGGCTCCGGAGACTTGGATTCAATTTCTTGCTTGTGTCTGTATGTGTCTTTTGTATGTTGTGAGTAGCCATGGGAGAGCTAACCTTGAAAGACAACCTGCGGTGACCGATTAAAACAATTTATTGTAATTTTTAACAGGGTTTTTTTTTAAAGGATGTCAAATTAGGCTGTTATACTGACTGAGAGAGCCCATAATGAAAAAGTATGCCTTGATATACAAATACTGTAGTGATTCCTGATCATTTATCCATCCATCCATCCATCCATCCATCCATCCATCCATCCATCCATCCATCCATCCATCCATCCATCCATCCATCCATCCATCCATCCATCCATCCATCTGTCTTATTTATAGGCCACCTTTCTCCCGATAAGGGGACTCACAGTATTAAAAAGAATAAAATTAAACATACAGTATACATTTTTAAAACTATACAATTGATTAAAATACATTGAATGATTAAAAACATAATACATTAAAACTGTCTTAACGAAGAAATGGCATTCAGGGACACGGTCAAGATTCTGAAAAGACTGCCCAAAAAGGTGTGTCTTCAGTTGTTGGCAGAAGGATAAAAGGGAGGGGGGGCAACCTGACCGTATTGCAAGATCAGGAAAATTCAGGGCCACTTGCTGAACCCTTTTCCTTCCATCTGTTCTCCTATGAAAACCATTTTTCACATTGTAGGTACGTTCTCTGAAACTATTTTCTGACCATGTACAGTTTCATATTCTGGTTTATAGATAACCAGGGCTACCACCTAGCTCAGTGCAAACATAATGCTAAGCAAAAACAGAAATGGAAAAATCAAAGTAGGGAAAGGGGGGGAAATGTGCCTGTATAGATAGATGGACAAAGCGTTAAGGGAAGGGCTTTCCCATACGTCACTGTCACGGAGCATAATGTATTTTCCCTCCTCCCTCTATATCTAAACTAGCTTCTGGTGAATGTAGATCAGAAGCACATGTTGGAAGCTCGCAGTGGGATCTTGTCGATCCTTCATATGATCATGTCATCCGTGACGCTTCTGTGGAGCATCTTGTACCAGGCCGACTCTTCAGAGAAAACAACTGCTGCAGCTGCTGCGGCTGTTACCACAATTAATCTTGGATCAACAAAGGTCAGAATATCAGGGTGTGTGTGTGTGTGTCTGTGTGTGTGTGTAAGCCTGAGTTGTATTTCTTGAAATGTAGCCTTAAGATTATAGAGTAAATCACTGTCAGAAGAAACAGGATCCTGAAGGAAGTGAAATTGTTAGTGAAACTGGGGCAAAAACCTTGAAATTCAGAATTCTTTGACTATAGAATGGTTCACTATTAAGAGGGGTAAGTGCTGCCATTACCTTCATGGTTGTATCTGTAAGTTCCACAAACATTTTCCCTAATCAAACCAAGTCAGAGGTGGGTCAATTGCAACCCACAGCCTACACACAATCCTCTTTATGGAGACTTCTGCATTGCAGGTGCACAAAAGAAAAGGGTATAGAAGGAAAGTTTGCCTCAAGTTGTGACTGAGCATCCCAAACGTTGCTTCCACTTCCACTCATAGCTGCTTTAACTTCTAACTTCTCAGTCACCTCATGACAGTTCTCAATCTTCTTCTGCTGTCTGTAAAACATGCAAGGAGCTGGAAACATGTTTTGAGACCGAGGGTGTTCTTCTGTGAATTTCAGAACCTGAGGCAACAGATTCTTGAATTACTGGGACCAATTTCAATGAACCATGGCGTTCATTTTATGGCAGCTATTGCATTTGTGTGGAATGAGAGAAGACAGAGCATACATGTTTCAAGGACTAAGGTATGTTAGAGGATGCTCCTGTTTGAAAGTAGTTTAGCATAAAAGGCTCCCATTTTATTTCTCTTAAATGTGTTTAAATCATTAGTTTGCAGCTTGACATTTTGGGTGGAAGATTAATCAGGTACATACCTGGCCTCTGGGAAGGCAGATGTTAGCCTGATCACTGATCAGATATGTGAGCGATTCCTTTTTTGCGTTGATCAACATGAATGACTGGGTTACATGAAGCAGCAGGGTGCTTTGCTGGTATTGATTTCCAGACAGAACAATAACAGAACAGAAATCTTTAAAATAAGAATCTAGTCATTTTACCCTATTCCATCTCTACCAGCAAATTAAGAGAAAGGTTGGGCGCTGGCTATAAAGTTTTTTTTCCCCTTCCCATCCTTGTATACCAGACATGGGCAGCCTTTGTTGCTTCCTCTCCTCAGGGAAATGGTTCCTGCTTTAGCTGGAGGCTGCCTCATCTGTGGAACATGAATATGAGCTTTCTGTGTAGCGGAAGCAGAGAGTGCATCAGGAAGACAAAATCAGGGTTGCCTAACCTTGGAATGAATGTCACAGAAGGCATTTTTTCACCACCAGTGGTGGTGAAGGCCTTCCTTTTAGCTATATTTGGACCAATAATTTAGAGGGGCAACCACCAACCATATTATCGTTCTGGGACGAGTGTATTTTCATGCCAGCGGCCTGTTCTGCACAACCAAAAAGGGCAAAAAACAGCATAGCTTTAGAACACTTGGAGATATTCTGAGTTTCCAGGGTCCACTTAGCTTCTTACTGTCCATAATTAGGATCTCTAATCTTGTTGTTTTTCCCTGGGAGCTTGACCTGCTGTGCCTTTTGCAAATAGCTTTTTTCTACAGACAAGCTGAGGAAGCTTTTCAGAATACCTGATCTGGATTAATGGCTAAGATGGAGTAGGAACTGCAGATGTCTCGGCCATGTAGAGTGTTACCTGGATAGAGTTTGGTGTCATTGTGGGGGTTCAGCGTATCTAACCACCTATTGTATGTCCCCAGCCTCTCCACAATGCATACTTGTGGGTGATGAAGTACAAATTCACATTGGAATGACTGATAACTAGAGATGGGGATATTTGTATTCGTATACGAATATCCCCGCAGAGGTGGAGATAACGAGGGTCCGGCCCCGTGGGACCAGACAGTCCACTCACCGATGCACTAATGCCGCAGGGTCTGCACTGCCGTCCTGTCGCTCTGGAGACTGTGATCACTGAGCCACTCTTGGACCTGGCAGAGAGGCTTGTTGTCCTGCCAGGAGTGCCTCGCTATCTCCACCTGTGCTGGTTATCCGTATATGAATACCCCCCTCTCTACCAATAACCTAAGTTGGTGTTTTTGGGGTTTGTTTGTTTTTTGAGATGGCTATAAACTACTCCAAAGGCTGATCAGAGAAGTAGAATAGCACTGTGGACTTGCACTGCTCCTCTGTCTGCACTGATATAGCTTTATTCTATATAAACAAAGCAATATGTTTAATTATGTTGTTAGGGGAAAAAATAAGGAGATTATATAATGACTCACAGTTTGTTTGGTAATTCTGAATATCCCTTCAGTAATTCAAACACGGTAGCAGAATTGGACCGTTTGGATGCATAAAAGTAATCCAGGTCATTAAGTGCCCATGGCCTCAAATCATGTTTGAAACTTTTCTAAGTACTAAGGATATAGTCCTTTCTGTGGCTACTGAGAAGGCAGCCCCACTGAGCTCATGTTCCTGAAAAAGAGAAACACAGGGACTCCCAGTAAAGTGGGAAAGGATGCGGTGGTGTGGCCTTGGCCCTGCTGGGCGTAAGGGGCAAACGTGTGTGGTACCTTCTCCAGGTCATTCCCACGGCCAGTGAAGAACAGCTCCTGCTCGTGGAGTTGGTTCGTTCTATCAGTGTGATGAGAACTGAGACCGTGATCCAGACAGTGAAAGAGGTCTTGAAGCAACCCCCGGCCATAGCCAAGGACAAGGTATGGAGACGGCCACATGGCTGTGAGTTCCAAAGGAAGCCTGAGTTTTTTTTTCAGATAATCTCTTTGACCCCCAAGGATGGGTGGGCTTGTGCTAGAAAATCGTGATAGCCCCCCTTTCCAGTAAGGGAAACTTACTCTGTCTTAATGGAGATTTGTAGATTAGATGTTTCTTTAAAAAATAGTCACACTGCTGAGGCTGCTTTATGTGTATCTACGTTGATCCGTTGGCTTGGATTCCTTAAATGTAGTCCAGAGAGCAAAGTCTGAATACAACCTTATTGGCGTTTGAGTGGTTGGAATGAAAGTGGATGGCAGCTCTGAATTTTAAAAATATCAAAACTCAGGTAGGAGCACTTCCATTGTTCAGTGAAGGCTCCCTCTTGTCAATGGATATCAACTCCCGGTTGCCTCTTTATCTTGAATGCTAGGAGTAAAGGCAACCTTTTGACAAGCTCGCTTCTCTGGATCTGTAATACAGACACCTATAACTAGCATTTCAGGCTTCATTTCAGAAGTGAAGCTATAGAGAATACAGAGAGAAAACCGTTTTGCCAGGTGACTTTATCACTCCCTGAAATTCTGCTGCTAAGTGATCATCTTAATTTCAGCAGAATTTGAATTGATCTTTTGATTTCTGGATAGGCATTCGCCTTTAGACACTGGGAAAATTAATTGTTCTCTCTTTGATATTATACTTTTATAATGTTCCTTCTAGAAGCACCTTTCCCTGGAAGTCTGCATGTTGCAGTTCTTTTTTGCATACATTCAGAGGTAAGATTGGGATATTATGATTATTAAAATCTATTTTAGTGTTATCAGGTAAGCTGCATTTACAAGGTCATGAGTGTGCAACAGTGCATTAAAATTGAGTGGTTTTCAGAAATGGGTTTAAAGTATTTGGGAGGGAGTTTAAATCTAATTTCATTTTCCACAAAATTACATACCCTCCACTTTGAAAACTGGCAGAATTTGTCTCCTAATCTTGGTGTCACATTTCCAGAGTTCTGCATGTTATCTCTACAATTTACCTGTTGAGCCATTGAATAAGAAAAGCTGGGAATTTTAGGCTATAGGGCAGTGATGGCGAACCTATGGCATGTGTGCCACAGCTGGCATGAAGAGCCCTCTCTGTGGGCATGTGAGCCGTAAGTCGCCGGATCACTACTCCCCCCCCCCCCCGCAGCCAAACCTGAGGAGGCAGCTGCAGCCGTGGTGCTGGTGCCCCGACAGGCAGTGATCCAAGATCCAGAGGTGCTGGTGCTGGTGGTGGATCCAGAGTGGGGTCTTGAGGCACCTCCGTGCCTGGGATTCCCTCTTCCGCTGCCACTTCCGCCACCACCCACTGGGTTGGTTGATTGGTTGGTTTTTCAGTTTGGGCACTCGGGCCCGAAAAGGTTCACCATCACTAGTATAGCGTAATCTCACTGGTTTAACACTGCTCTTCTGTATGAAGAAGTGTGACAATGAAAAGATTTCGGGTGCACTCATGGGTCTCTCTTATTTCTTACAGAATCCCGGTGTCCAACATAGTTGACAGCTGGGCTTCGCTATTGCTTCTCTTGAAGGATTCCATACAACTTGGCCTCCCAGCGCCAGGGCAGTTTCTGATTCTTGGGTGAGTCATTTTGCTTCCATGAGCACTGCTGATGTTTCCTTTTGAAAACTGCCATGATTTTTTCGAACACCAGAATACATTTCTTGGAACATCTACCCATTGCGATTTTTTAGGAAAAATGCTTTTTTATTTTTGGTGAGCATGTTGCCAATTTCACATTTTGGCAAAAGTATCGGGGCCTTCAGATCAGAGCTGGAAATCCAGCCAATGTCATGTTCCCTTCAGCCCCTGTGATTGATAGCCTTTATGTGATGGGAAATGAGCAGGGGCTCGCTGCCCTACTGTATTCAAGCAGTGCTCAGTCCCCCATGAATTTCATTGAAAGAGTTTAAACGTCTGCATAAAGTGACAAAAGGTGGGGAAATTCTATATGATGTGAGAGTACTGTGTGTTTGCAGCATAAACAAATAATGTGAGAAATATTTATTAGAGAGTACTGTGTGTTTGCAGCAAGACTCTTTTTTTTAAGGGACTAGTTTTTATCAAAACAGAACCATCATTAGCAGAAAGAGTATGTGAGTGATAGCACTTCCATCAGAATGCATTGGCCCAAATAAAACAACAGTTCTGTCTTCTGATACAAACATTTATTCATGTTTTTCCTTGTGGTGGTGAATATTTGTGCAGTATCTGGTGCAGAGGACACTTTAATGTGCGCTTTCATGGAGAGTGAAGCAAAATATAATTGCAGGCCCACATTTGGCCTCCCAGGGGCCAGAATGCACACACATTGCAACTCTGCACTCCTCTTTTTTTAATGCGTATTTTTGGTGAAATGGGCTCCTGTCCACTGAGGGGAGGTGGACAACTTAGCTGTGTTCCATCGCCAGCTGTTTTAGTCTGGGAGTGTATGTTTTCAACATCAGAAATTACTTAGTACTCAGAAATAGCAAAAAATAAAAAATTGCTTCCTGACCCTACTAGAGGTTGCATGAGGATTCCCCCCTCCTGTAAAATAACAATGAAAATAAAAGAACGAGGTGGGATTGCAAGATTTAAAGATGGCCATGTGCAGTACTTTTGCCTCTGGAAGGTTTTTTTTTAAACCTTGCTGGATGATGTTCAAAATGCAACCAGATTCGTTAGTAAAACCAGCTTGCATCATTTTAGATTTCTCCCCTTTCAGTCTCAGACATGATCACTTTAAACTTTATGGCTAAAACGAGTGATTCTCACCCAGTAGGGCATTACAACTGCCGGGAAGGCATATTTCCAGAATGGCTTGTTTAGTTTGAAAAATGTGTACACACACACACACACACACAAGTCCAGTATGCTCAGATTTCAAAAGCTTGAGGTGAGCAAGCAGCCTCAATCCCTGCACTACTTATAGCAAACAAACTGAAACTCTTCACCTTAAATGTGCCACAAGTCTTTTTCTCCCTCTTATATTATGCTGAGCCAGACTAACGCAGCTGCCTCTTGGAAAATTAAAGGAAATAATGGCTGAAACCCAGTAGTAAGTAGAAACTAGAGTAGATCCATTGAATCAGTGGAACTCACAGAGGAGTTGGCTCACCACATCCCTGCTGCTCCCTGAGCCCCCCCTCCTCTTGTTAAGGCCTCTTCCTCTTCCTCCTATTACCCTCTCTCTAAACATTGTGTTTGGGATTGCCTCCAGTATGCCATGTGAGCTGCAGTCAGAACAGGAGGTTGGACATGATCCAGTTTACAGACAGGAAGGCCTTATGCCTTCTACTTTAACTGTTTTTGGCCCAACAAGGATTTGGTTTCATTATTTTCTTTATTTTAAAAGATATATGAATGTTTTCCTCTTGTTGTTCTTGTTTTCAAAGAGTTTTAAACGAGTTCATTATGAAAAATCCCAATTTAGATAATAAGAAGGACCAGAGAGATCTTCAGGTAAGAAATTTGTACTATTCATTACCATTTGAGTATTTTAGTACTTAAAAAAAGAGTAGAAGTCCTATTATAGTGTATTGATTTGTGAGGTATAAGTTGCTTTCTGAAACCACTGGTTTTATTTTTATAATGATGTCCCGTTGTATTAATGTGTTTTTAGCTGTAAAATTTTGGTTTTGAACAGGTAGAAATATGGGGTGTCAAATAAATAAGTTAGCAACCCTAGTAGTGTCCTGATTCAACGTTAATTGCAACAAATGAAATTCAGTGGATCCCTGTCTGAGTTTTGATGAAGTTTATGAGATTCTTGTACATTTAATTTCTCAAGAGATCCTTTACTTACATCATTTCAAGCTTTTCTTATTTGAATCAGTAACTTTGTCCTGTTTGGTGTGAAGGGCTGCAAATGCGATCAGTTTGTCCTTGCAGTGGCCCCTGTGATGTCATTACTTTATTTATGCCCTTCATTGTTATCATATAGAAATACAAAATGCAAAGAGAGAGGGAGAGTGGAGTGTGTCTCTGCATGTGTACTGTATGTAATAGCAATATAATATAGTAATCTTTCTTTATATGCCATAACATTTTTCCTGTTTGTTTTTTCTCTCCTTATCAGGATGTAACTCACAAAATAGTGGATGCCATTGGAGCCATTGCTGGCTCGTCCCTGGAACAGACGACATGGCTCAGGCGAAATCTAGAGGTTAAGCCTTCCCCCAAGATTGTGGTCGACGGGAACAACCTGGAGTCAGATGTAGAAGGTTGTATTTTTTTTCTTCCTCCAAAATGTCTAATCATTAACCGATATAAGTTGTTTATTTTGATTGCAGTTGTGGGACAGGGCTCCTTCAAACTCAGTATAAATTCAGTTAAGGACTGTATAGATTTACATCTCTCGCTCTATCTCTAGCTGGGTAAGGAATCATTTGTGTTAATAGGTTCTGAGTGCCTGGTTGCCTTGCCCGCCCACCCAATAACTTAAGTTAATGAACCCTTTTAAAAAGGTTGTTGCCTAACATTGTGTCAGAATTAGCTCAGGGAGTAAGTCTCAGTCTTCCCTAAATAGTGTATGTGGGTATGAGAGATCACTATTCTTCATTCCACTGATGGAAGGAGTAATGTTGGTGCAGACATCTGACTTGTTCCTGGTGTATCACGCCTCCTCCCTACATACCAAATAGCTAATTTGTAGGATCTAAGCTTCCTGAATAAAGTACTCCCACATAAGCCCAATGCATATGTTGTGGTGAATCTAAACCATTGTGATATAGAGTATATCTCTGTGTGCATTCTGGTTTGCTTAAGTGGTGGTGCTGCGGGTTAAACTGCAGAAGCCTCTGTGCTATAAGATCAGAAGACCTGCAGTCATAAGATCGAATCCACACAATGGAGTGAGCCCCCATTGCTTGTCCCACCTCCCGCCAACCTAGTGGTTTGAAAGCATGCAAAATGCAAAAATGTGAGTAGATAAATAGGTACCACTCGGTGGGAAGGTAAACAGCGTTCCGTATCTAGTCACGCTGGCCACGTGACCACAGAGCATTGTCTGCGGAAACGGAGATGAGCATTGCCGCCTAGAGTTGGACACAACTGGACAAATCATCAAGGGGAACCTTTACCTTCACATTTTAATATCCAAAATTATTGCACAACCTTTGAAGTATAGCTTAAATTAGCAGAATTTTGCAGGAATAAAAATATATACAATTAAATACAAATACTTGCACTTCCTTGCCAGATTTTCCTTGGATATCTATTTAAGGTATTTTAAAAAAAAAATATCTACTTCTGCTTCATTGACTATGCAAAAGCCTTTGACTGTGTGGACCACAGCAAACTATGGCAAGTTCTTAAAGAAATGGGAGTGCCTGACCACTTTATCTGTCTCCTGAGAAACCTATATGTGGGACAGGAAGCAACAGTTAGAACTGGTCACGGAACAACTGAGTGGTTCAAAATTGGGAAAGGAGTACGGCAAGGCTGTATATTGTCCCCCAGCTTATTTAACTTATATGCAGAATACATCATCCGGAAGGCTGGACTGGAAGAAACCCAAGCCGGAATTAAGATTGCCGGAAGAAATATCAACAACCTCCGATATGCAGATGATACCACTCTGATGGCAGAAAGTGAGGAGGAATTAAAGAACCTTGTAATGAGAGTGAAAGAGGAGAGTGCAAAAAATGGTCTGAAACTCAACATCAAAAAAACTAAGATCATGGCCACTGGTCCCATCACCTCCTGGCAAATAGAAGGGGAAGATATGGAGGCAGTGTCAAATTTTATCTTCCTGGGCTCCATGATCACTGCAGATGGAGACAGCAGCCCTGAAATTAAAAGACGCCTTCTTCTTGGGAGGAAAGCGATGACAAATCTTGACAGCATCTTGAAAAGCAGAGACATCACCTTGCCGACAAAAGTCCGAATAGTCAAAGATATGGTTTTTCCTGTCGTGATGTATGGAAGTGAGAGCTGGACCATAAAGAAAGCAGACCGCCGAAGAATTGATGCCTTTGAATTGTGGTGCTGGAGGAGACTCTTGAGAATCCCCTGGACTGCAAGGAGAACAAACCTATCAGTTCTAAAGGAAATCAACCCTGAGTGCTCACTGGAAGGACAGATCTTGAAGCTGAGGCTCCAGTACTTTGGCCATCTCATGAGAAGAAAAGAGTCCTTGGAAAAAACCTTGATGTTAGGAAGATGTGATGGCAAGAGGAGAAGGGGACGACCGAGGATGAGATGGCTGGACAGTGTCTGCGAAGCAACCAACATGAACCTGACACAACTCCGGGAGGCAGTAGAAGACAGAAGGGCCTGGCGTGCTCTGGTCCATGGGGTCACGAAGAGTCGGACACGACTAAACGACTAAACACACTTGCACTTCCTTGCCAGATTTTCCTTGGATATCTATTTAAGGTATTTAGATAAATCTGTTAGACTGTAAACTGACAGCTTAGATTTTAGTGCTGTGCTACAAATTGTGACAGTGTCACCGAAGAGACCAGCATGAATCTGACCCAACTCTGGGGGGCAGTGGAAGACAGGAGGGCCTGGCGTGCTCTGGTCCATGGGGTCACGAAGAGTCGGACATGACTAAACAACTAAACAACAACAACAAATTGTGAAATGCTCAGTTTCTTTTAAAATTGCTTACTGAACATTAGTGCATGATATGAACAGTCTGAATGTATCTTCCTCTTTGTTATTTTTTTGTTTCAAATTTATTTAGACATGTTGTCTCCTGCACTGGAAACCTCAAGTATCACTCCATCAGTATATAGCGTTCATGCCTTAACACTGCTCTCAGAAGTAAGTTTTTTTTTTCCCTTTTCATTAAACTTCATTTTCCACATTTTATATATATATAAGCCCATACAGAAAATGAATCAGTGTTTTCTTCTTTATGGTTGTGGAATGTTCCTATTTTGGTGGGAAATCGAGCACTAAGGACTAGAACCACGTCCTGCTGAATAGAGAAAAACTTCCTAACTGTTAGAGCAGTACGGCAATGGAACCAATTACCTTGAGAGGTGGCGAGTGCTTGAGGCATTCAAAAAAGACTTAAACAACCAGCTGGCAGATCTCTTTTGATGTGTATTTCTGCATTGAGCAGGGGCTTGGACACGATGGCCTTAAAGAGCCCTCCCAAGTTAATTATTCTGTGATTCTATGAAGTGCTGAATCTTTTGATGTTGCAACTTGTTTGGAAGGCTTTTTGTCAAGGTGCCACCAGAGGGCTCTTCCCTGCTTGACCAAGCATTACTATCTCCTCATTACTTGACCTCCTTTTCCATGCCCAATCCACACAGTCGTTCAGATGAAGAGCCCAAAGAAACTGGAGAATTCTCCCAACGTCTCACTTTCCTCGTTGCTGATATATTCACAGAAGGCAAAATAAAAGGGCAGGAAGAGGAAGGAGGAGCAGGACCAAGAGTCTAGACTCAAGGTGGGCAAAAGCCTCCATCCAGAAGTTGTTGGACCGCACCTTCCATTGGTCCCCGTCAGCATCACCATTGATGAGGAAATCCTGGGAGCTGCAGTCTAACTATGACTGAAGGGTCAGACTTTGCCCACCACAGATGTAGAAAATAGGCCTTGGTAGGCACCTCATGATGCTCACCTTGTTGCTGGCTTTGGAGGGATATTAATGACAAAGAAGCAAAATTATTCCCTGTTGCTTCTGTAAACCTATCTTTTATCCATTATACAAGGAGTACTTGTTTGCCTTCCTCCCACCCCCTTAAAGGACTTGGTCTTTTTCTCTTGTTGGTACCTGCTGATTTAGCTTTCGTCTGGAGCAGAGATGAGCTAGAAAGATTAGTGAAGGAGAATTACACACACAGTGAGACCTGGTCTTACCAGGTCTTTCCAAACTGCAGTTCCGTAATGCACAGATTTATCGATTAGGGACTTAATGGAACAGTCTCTTAACTTAGACAAGGCACGGATTTTTGGAAAACAGTAAACTAGGCAGTTGTTCTTTGAAATATTTTTTTAAGGACAAATAACTGCAAATGTCAATAAATATTCTCAGACTATTTAAATAGAACTCAGACTGTTAAAGATGGTAAGAAAAAAAGATTAATATTTTCACTTGGTGGTTTTTTGTTTGTTTTTTAAATCCCTCTTGCAGGTTTTGGCCCACCTTTTAGACATGGTTTTCTACAGTGATGAAAAAGAGAGAGTTATTCCACTTCTTGTAAATATAATGCACTATGTTGTGCCTTATCTTCGCAATCACAGGTACCTCAGCATTTATATGTTCAACTGTTCAGACAAGCATTGGGAACTGGCTGGATCCCAAGGAAGGGATTTTGCCTTTTCTGATTTCCATTTAAATGGTTTTAATCCCGTGGTTGGTTAGTACAATGTTTACAATGATTTTTTATTATAACATATTGTGTTCTTAGCTGCATGTTTTTGAAATATTTTGTAAGCTGCCTCGGATCCTATTTTGGGAGAAAAGTGGAACAATAAATAAACAAACTGTACACATGTGCAAGTCAGTTCTGCATATAAATGGAATGGAGTAGTGGTGAATTAACTTCCCTTTTGGGCGTTGGAGGTTAATTGCTTCATATGGAGAAATTCTGCTCTGGAGGGTTACGTTTGGGAATGTCTTTTAGAAAGAAGCAACAGGCGTCAGCAGGCCGCAATTTTATGGGTTTTATGCCTGGCTTGTTGGAGCCTGGTAAAAATCGTAATGAATAATCTTAAAGATTGTAGCGTTTTCAGATTCTCTGTCGGAGGAATTCAGACATTCAGGATTGTTAATTCTTCTGGCCTGGGTTACTTTTCCTCTTCCAGTGCCCATAATGCGCCCAGTTATCGAGCCTGTGTGCAGCTATTAAGCAGCCTCAGTGGGTATCAGTACACAAGGAGAGCGTGGAAAAAAGAAGCCTTTGACCTCTTTATGGACCCCACCTTCTTTCAAATGGATGCTTCCTGTGTTAACCAGTAAGGATTTTTGTTGCTTACGTTTGATATTGGTAAATGAAATGGACTACCTTCCCAGCTTAATGCTGTTTACTAGCAGAAATGGTTGCAGAATCTAAGTTGAGGAAGGTTACCCTAAGCCAAATCCACCAACAAAACACTCTAGCAATGCACTTTGCATAAAACCAGATTTCCCTCCCACACTCATAGACCTTTCTTGGGGTCCCAGTGTTATAGGGTGGCAGCAGCTTTATGGACCCTCGCCCATCTGGCTTGGTAGCATCTGTCTGAAGACTGGATGCCGACCAGCAGCACCCTATGAGGGTTCCCTGCAGACATCTTTCCCTGGCCTTTCCTAAAGTTGCTGGAGACTGGACCTCAGGAGGGTTTTGTGTGCAAAGCAGAGCCCTGCCACTGAGTTCTCCACTTTTTCCCCTCATGCCCCAAGCAACTCTTCAGCTCTTACAGGTTGCACAACTCCCCTTTCAATTCCTTGCTTAAACATGATGCCAGTCACATGTTTTCCCAGTACTAATTGGTAGCTGGAACTGTCTGGTCAGTGATGCTGGTTCCACAATTTTCGAATACTGAGATTCAAAGGGAAAAGCAAGGTTTCTGCAAATATCGAGTCAGGGAGAGGTTGTTGTTGTTGTTGTTGTTGTTGTTGTTGTTGTTGTTGTTGTTGTTGTTGTTGTTGTTGTTGTTTTGTCATTGTCATTGTCATTGTCATTGTCATTGTTATTGTTATTTATTTTATTTTATTTTATTTTATTTTATTTTATTTATATCCTGCCTATCTGGTCGGGTGAGGACCACTCTAGGCGGCTAACAATCATAAAAATACAACAATAAAAAATATGAACAATTCTAAATGACAAAACATTACATTACATTACATATTAGACAAAAGAGAAACAATAAGGGGGGGGGGGGGGAAAGGGCATCAGGAGTTATCTGATGGGAAGGCCTGCCGAAACATCCATGTCTTTAGTTGATTCTTAAAGAAACCCAGCGAGGGAGCCCCGCGAATCTCAGGAGGTAGATTGTTCCAGAGGTGAGGAGCCACCGCCGAGAAGGCCCGATTTCTTGTCTTTTCCCTCTGGGCCTCCCTCGGCGTTAGGCTCCTCAGCCTCACCTCCTGGCTTGCACGAGTGATATGGGTAGATCTTGGTGGGAATAGGCGTTCCACCAAATATCGAGGCCCTAAATGAAGCCCTTATTAGCTTGTGATCAAGCTTCCATTCACACCCCTCTTCCCTAGTCTATGACTGCTGTACATCTACTTAATTCTTAATGGTCTGTCTTGTTTTGATTCATGGGACAGAATGGTGAACCGGGATGTTTCAGCTCTGTTTACTTGAAAATAAACTACCACACCCTAACAATGACATTTTTTCTTTTTTCAGTTGGCGAGCAATTATGGATAATTTGATGACACATGACAAAACCACATTTAGAGATTTGATGAGTGAGTTCTGGCTTTAATGTTATGTGGAAGATTTACAGATGCTTGCATGTCTAGAAATTGGTCTAATAACATTAGCTACCAAGGTGTTGCCGGTTGGCTCTTTTACATGGTTTCCTGCTTTGTGAGGGGGCTGGACTCAAAGACCTATGCAGTCCTTTCTACCTGTGCAGTTCTGTAATTGTAAAAATGGCTTAGCTGTGTCAGAAAGGAGTTTTTATATAGCTGCCTCTGGAGAAGGACGCATAGCAAGGATAAAACCTTTGTGCCATAACTTGGTGAAAGTTGGTGAATGTGATTTGATTCCTTTTTTAAAAAAATAATCAGTAATTTTTGAATTGCTATTTGGATTCTTCCTCACATTTTCTCCTTCTCTACTTCAACAGATGCCATTTTACTTTTTGTATGTGAGATTTAACTGCTCTGTAAAGCACAAAAATGTCATGTCTTGATGCAGAAAGGCATTGTTTCTGGAACCAGCCCAAAAAGAAAGTGATTAAAATCTCTGAAATGGGTTCAGAGAAAGTTCTTAACCTCACAAAATTGCAAAGAATATTTAATTATAGTGCTTACTGGAGGATCTAACTGTGTTAGATTTCTACTGCATATTCTCCCCAACTTCAGAATAATTATGACAAACTCTCAAAGATACTGTAATTTACTCGTATATGTTTCTTACAGAGGATCTTCATATTATAAATTGCATCTGGTATACTGTATGTGTGCAAAATGGGAAAGTAGATTCTAGAAACTGACAGTCTTGGCAGCCTTCTAATTAATGGCTTTTAGTAACCTAGTTTAGGTGATCTTTTATGCCAAGATCCAGTGGCATGCTTTGTTATCCCAAATTAGCAGAACTGAGATTTTCTTCCCCTCCTTGCTCCAGGTACAGTCCTCCGCGGTGCGAAAAGACCTGCCGCGGACCTGCTGTGAGGAGTTTTTCTAGGGTGCATGGCAGATATGTGTGTGCGAGGGGGGGAGAGGGAGAGAGCAGTGGAATTTGGGGAAAGTTCACTGCTGGATTATAGCCTTGGCCAGGAGGGTTTCCTTCATAGCCAACACCTTCACTCTTTTGCTGTTCCTTCTTCAGCACGCGTGGCTGTAGCTCAGAGCAGTTCCCTCAATCTGTTTGCTAATCGGGATGTTGAGTTGGAGCAGCGGGCGATGCTTCTCAAGAGGCTGGCCTTCGCTATTTTTAGTAGTGAAGTGGACCAATACCAGAAATACCTTCCAGACATCCAAGGTAAATAAGAACATGGACTTCATCAGAAAAACAAAACAAAACGAAAAACACTGTTGCTTATGACTGTGCACAAGCAGGACCATTGTCATCTAGAAGAATGGATTCCTTCTCCCTCCTGAAGGTCCTTCGGTGGCCACAGATCTCCTCCAGAGGATTTGGAACTCTCTGGAGCAAATTAGAGAGCTATGCAGGGAGGAAAGAAAGGAGACATTTTGTTCTTCTTCGTGGACTCTGTGAAATCACACTAATGGGTTAATCTGCGCTTGCGCAGAAGGCCTCGGAACATTCTAGAGCTTAAAGTAACACTTTTGGCTCCGCCCCCCCAGGACCTCATGGTCCGCCCGCCCTAACAGCCATTCAGTTCCATTTTTTCCGCTGCTGCAGTTAGGTCTCCTAGCTAGAGCTCCGTGAAATATTGGAAAGATCTGGAAGATTCCTGGATTTGGCTCCGCTTTTCATGCTTCAAGGGAAGTACTTTGCTTCATCTTATTATTAGGGGAGTTTTTGGACTGTGTCTGAGGGGTTTCCCCTCTCTCCCCTACCCTTTTTCCCCCCTTATTTCTTGGACTGTTTCTTTTCCCGCCTTTTTTCTTTTATGGCCTCCAAGGCACCTTCTTCACCTAAAGTTACTTTTAAAAGCTGTGCCGCCTGTTCTAAAAAGATCCCTTCTACAGACGGCCATCGTTATTGTTTATTTTGTCTTGGGGAGTCACATATCCCCCAGACTTGTCGCCACTGCGAACGTTTTACCCGGCAAGGCCTGAGACTTAGAGAGCAACGTCTTCGGGCAGCGCTTTGGGAAAAATCCCTTACCGCACCTGCTATGGCGGCTACCTCTGCGCCTGCAGATTCGGGTCCTGCATCCGGCCCTAAAACTAGGGCCAATGGCAAGCCGACTACGTCTACCAAGAAGGCTTCTGAAAAACCCAAGCCTCCTAAGAGTCAGGCCACGGCCGCCATTCCTCCCCCACCCTCTCCTGCGGCCACACCTCAACTCCAACCGTCGCCCTCCCTGCCTGCTCTTACTCCGCAATCTCCTATTGAGATTCTGTCCCAGGCTTCGTCGGCAGCTTCTTCTCCACCATCTTTACTACCGCCGGTCGATACGCCGGACATACCTCTCTTCCCATCCCCTAGGAAGAGGAAAGCTAAAACAAGGCATTTGGAAACAGCCTCTGGAGATTCCCGGTCTCCGAGCCCCTCGGGACCGAAGGTCTCCCCCCGCGGGGCTCGACATGTTCGCCCCAAGAAGCCTAAGAAGCATGAGGCTATGGAGGACAAACCCGCTCCGCTCAAACTCTCCAAGGGTTATTTGAGGAAATGGCGGAAACAGATGCAAAAGCTCTACGACCCGCGGCTTCTCTACAGCCTCGCTGTGCGGAGTTCCTCATCCGACTCCTCGTCCTCTTCATCGGTCTCCTCCGATTTTTCGGTACTGTCGGTACCGTCACCCCGCGATACCGAGAGGGACAGACACCGACACGTCCAGTCGGTACCGTCTTTTCCCGATACCGGAGCGAAAGGGTCTCGGTCGGTACCGGAAGAACCTTCCTCCCTACGAAAGACAGAGCAACGGGCCACTGCCGCTGGCTGTGTACGTCCTCCAGCTCCGATACCGAGCGGTATACCACGTCGTACCACCACCGATACCGGCGTCGGTACCGCGCCACTCGGTACCGACGCGGTGCCACCGAAACCGAAGCGTCCTCGCGATTCGGTACCGGCGAAACCGCGCAAGAAGAAACGACGCCACGCTTCTTCTGATTCTGACTCCTTTCAATTGGACCTCCTCGATACCGATACCGATCCCGATACCGGGCACGGTATAGGACACGGTACAGGACACGGTACCGATACCGGACCGAAGGGCAAGAAACGCTCCAAAAGAAGGGGCAAATCGATACCGGCCCCCGTTTTTCCCATGCCGGAACTCCCATTCCCCCCGTCCCTCCCTTCTGATCATCCCGACGATTCCTCCTCCGAATGTTCATTTTCGGACGCATCGGCTCCTAATGATAACACTCCGGACTCTGCCATTATTGATAAGAACCCGGTTTCTCCCGCGGCTGATTTTCCCAGCTATTCCCAATTAATACATAGAATAGCCTCTGCTTTGGAACTTCCTGTCGAACGACCACCGGAAACGGTCCCCGACAAGGTATATGGCAACATAGATGAGGATCAGAACTTACCCATGCGTCTAGCGTTCATTCCGTCGCTACTGCGAACCCTGAAACAGCCTTGGGACAAACCTTGTTCTACCCCTCAAATGTCCAGACGGGTTGAGAACTTGTACCGGATTCAGGGATCTGAACTGGACTTCCTTGTGAAACATCCCGCCCCCAATTCCCTTATTGTGGACGTCGCCCAGTCTAAGTTTCGGCCTGCATCAGCCGCATCCCCGAATAACAAGGATGGGAGGAAAATGGACATATTTGGTCGGCGTTCATATGCCTTTTCATCTTTAATTGTGAGAGCTGCTAATTATGTAGCCGCTATGGCGGCTTACCACCAGCACTTATGGGACTTGGCTTTACCATCCTTACAAGCTGCACCTGATGAGCTGCAACCTAGAGGTCTCTCTCTGCATCAGGAGGCCTCCCAACTCATTCGTCAGGAACGGGTCACGGTTCGTCATATTTTGGATGCTGTGTCCCGTAATCTAATGACGGGTGTTGCCATGAGGAGGCAGGCGTGGCTTAAATCTGCGGCTATTCCTGAGGACTCTAAGGCCCGTATCCTAGACCTCCCCTTTGACGGTTCGGGTCTTTTTGACCCTAAGACGGACGAGATCCTGAAGGGTCTCCATGAGGCTAAAAAGGCTGCCAGATCCTATGCTGCTCAACCGTTCTACAAACAACGCTACTCATGGAAGCGTCCATCCTTCTATCCTACTACACAACCAGGGAGATCCTATCCCGCCAAACAGAGGTATTCTCCCTCTTCCTGTCTACACCACTAGACATGACCAACGACACAAGATACGTGCTTCCTTCAAAAAGGTCGACCGTAAGAACAAACAGGGCCTTTGACTGCTCTGCAGCCATTTCTTCTCCTTCCTGCGCCACCCGCTTGTCTCCTTTCCTCTCCAGTTGGTTTATCATTACTTCAGACAAGTGGGTCCTTTCTATCATCGCTCACGGTTATGCGATAGAATTTTTAGAGATGCCTCCTCCCCGTTTGGTTCTCATCCCCCCATCCGACCCTCTAAAGCAAGAAGTAACCACCTTGTTACGAAAGCATGCAATAACCAGGGTGTTTCCAAATCCTGCCAATCCTGGTTTTTTCTCCAGGTATTTTCTAGTGACAAAGAGGGACGACTCTTTTCGCCCTATTTTAGACCTCAGGCGCCTCAACAAGTTCATTGTCTATCGCCGCTTCCGGATGGTAACCTTGGAGAGGATTCTACCCCTCTTGCAACAGGGCGACTGGTTCGTCGTCATAGACCTCAGCGACGCCTATTTCCACATAAATATAAGACACGACCATCGTCGCTTCCTGCGGTTTTCGCTGGGGTCAAAGTGCTACGAATTCTCCGCTCTGCCTTTTGGACTTTCCACCACGCCCAGAGTCTTTACGAAGTGTATGGCCCCGGTGGCAGCTTTCCTGAGAACCAGGGGCATAGCCGTCTTTCCATACATAGACGACTGGCTACTGGTTGCACACTCCAAGCTTCAGGCAGAGCGTCACACGCTTACCGTACTCCGCCTCCTCAAGACTCTCGGACTGCAGGTAAACTACAAGAAGTCTGTCCTTGTCCCCTCGCCGGTTGCCACCTACATAGGCGCCACTCTCGACGCTCGGACCGGCCGGGCATTCATGCCTCTAGAGAGAGCGCGAAAGATGGCTGTTCTCATCAAGAAATTTCGCCCTCTTCATCATGTCACCGCTCACACTGCTCAGAGGCTGTTGGGCCTTATGGCCTCCACCACTTCAGTCATCCCTCATGCGAGACTGAAACTTCGTTCACTGCAAGTGTGGCTCCTGTCACTCTTCAATCCTCTCTGGGACTTCCCCAAAAAGAGACTCTTGGTGTCGAAGGAGTTGTCGGAGCAGCTGAAGTGGTGGCTCAACCCGGGCAATCTGTTTATGGGACGCCCTTTTGCTCCCATTGCCCTACGAACTCGCATCACGACGGATGCCAGCGACATCGGCTGGGGTGCCCATTGTTGCGGTCTGCAGGTCCACGATCGATGGTCTCCAAAGGAGCTTGCTCTCCACATCAACAATCGAGAACTTCTCGCCATCTTCAAGGCCTGCCGGGCGTTTCTGCCCATTATCAGGGGCACAGCTCTTCAGATTGTCTCGGACAACACGACGGCTGTCGCGTATGTCAACAAACAGGGCGGTACCCACTCTTTCTCCCTCCTGTATCTTGCTGTCCAGCTATGGGAGTGGTGTCTCCAACATCATGTCTTTCCATCCGCTGTATACATCTCCACTCACGACAACATACTTGCGGATCGGCTCAGCAGGACTGCTGTTACCATGCACGAATGGGTGCTGGACCAAGCGGTGTTCCTAACACTCTGCGAGCGATGGGGAACTCCCATGGTGGATGTCTTCGCCACTCACCTCAACACCAAATGCCCCATCTTCTTCTCCAGGGGCGGTCACGGCCCGAACTCGCACGGCGACGCTCTGATGATGGCGTGGAGCAACCACTTTCTCTACATGTTTCCACCGTTTCCTCTCCTACTGAGAACACTGGTGAAGGTCTGCGACGCCAATGCGAATGCCATTCTGATTGCCCCGTTCTGGCCACGCCAACCGTGGTTCGCGAGGCTCATCTCGAGGGCGACGGAGTACGTCAGGCTACCTTACCTTCCTCATCTGCTGACCCAGAACGAAGGGACAACTTACCACCCGGATGTGCAGTCACTCCACCTCACCGCCTGGAGGATAGTCCCACGGTAGCTCACGTCCTCGCCCATTGTCGTAAGCCGTCCACTGACACCCTGTACGGGAGCAAGTGGAAGGCTTTCCTGAAGTTCACCACTTCTCGTCAACTGCCCGCGTCGCCCACTACGCTCCATACTGTTTTACAGTTTCTGGCTTACCTTTTCCAGATGAACCTTTCTCATTCCACCCTGAAGGTGTACCTTTCCGCCATCATAGCCCATCAACCACCAGAGACGGATAGTGCTCTGCTATTCCGACACACGAAGATAAAACGATTTCTTCGAGGGGTTGTACGCCTTCGTCCACCTACAATCAATCCTATTCCTCAGTGGTCCCTCCATACGGTCTTAAACTGTCTCTCAAAACCACCATTTGAACCACTTGCTACGGTTTCGGAACACCTCCTTACCCTTAAAGTGGTTTTCTTGGTCGCTATTACGTCGGCCAGAAGGGCCTCTGAATTGGCTGCCCTGAGGACCGACCCACCTTTCTTGCAATTTTTCTAGCTAGGAGACCTAACTGCAGCAGCGGAATTTGGGGAACTGAATGGCTGTTAGGGCGGGCGGACCATGAGGTCCTGGGGGGGCGGAGCCAAAAGTGTTACTTTAAGCTCTAGAATGTTCCGAGGCCTTCTGCGCAAGCGCAGATTAACCCATTAGTGTGAATTCACAGAGTACCACTCAAAGAACCAAAGTTACAGGTAAGTAACCTCTTTTTTCTTGACGCTTCCTCATGCGAAGGGGAAATCTATTAATGCTTTGTCAGTTACATTTTGCCAATGCTTTGGAGAGCATGACCTGTTCCAGGTTGCATTGAGGTTTTTGCACATGTACCCAACGATAGAGAAAATGTCCTGATCATTGACTCTGAATCATACCATTGCTTTTGTTATCTTTGACCAGAATCCTATTGCCAGTTTATAGAATTATGTTAGGGCAATCATGCATGTCTTAGCAGCAAGTTACCACTTATTAACAAGGTGTTAGTTGCATTGGTGGCCGTGGGCAAGAATAAACTGACAGCAGGAATCTGGCTATGGTGACTCTGGAAATGCACTGCGAGTTGCATCTAAACCTAGGACTTAACTACACAGCCCCTTTGGAGCAGGTTGGTACGGGCTAAATAAATCAGGTAGACATTGCAGATGCCCTGTGATGCAATCTTTATTTCCACATGGCTTATGCACCTCTAGTGATCCCATTTGATCCACCTCCTTTAAAGGTATGGGGAGTGGGGAAGAAGATGCAGCCAGCCTTTGCCTTCAAGGTTCCTGACTGACCCTGAATAGAATCTGCTGCCACCGTCACCACGGCTGTTGCCAGCAGACCCAGCATCCGAGCAAAGTGAGCCCCAACCCCTGACAATCCCGGGAGACCAAGAGGGCTGGACAGTTAGTGCCAAAAGAGTGGTGCTTAAAAGTACCACCAAGGTGTCTCTCACTTTACTTATCCTTGGAAGAACAAATAGCCTCCATTAAGAAAAACTAAAAAGAAAGGGCCCTCCTTGTGCCTCATGACTCCTCTCTCCTTCCATTTTTCTTTAAATTTTCTCTAAAGGATATACTTCATCAACACTGCCCTAAGTGTTGTGATTTTTTTTTTACCGCCTCCTCCCTGTGCTTCAGTGATCCTACATGCACCTGAAAAAAGAGCAGCTCCTGACAGGGATCCAGAAAGGTGTGGGTAGGAATGCTCTGGGGTGAGCTGGTGTCCTCTAGCACAGGGATCCTCAACCCCGGTCCACAGCCCAGTGCCAGTCTGTGGGCTTAGCTGGAACTGGAACACAGTGATGGCTCTCCTGCCTGCCCGCACGCATGCACGTGAGTGCGACACAACCCCTGTGCATGGAGCCCGTCCCCCCCCCCCAAATGGTCCGCAGTCCCAGAAAGGTTGGGTACCGCTGTTCCAGCAAATATGTTGTCTGATTACCAGCCAAAGGAGCAAACCTGCTTGTCTCCACAGCAGACCAAGCAGGAGGCTGAATGCCTGTGTAGTCGCCCTCTGAGCCATGTTTAGAAGAAATTCACTGACATAGAAATAATTTGAGTACTGTTTATTTCACTGAGTCTTACCTGATTTTGATCAACTCTGGATCCAACTCTGTCCTCCTGAAAAATTGGCATGGCTCTATCACACACTCAACCACACTGGAGATTGATGGGGTTGATTCTAAGCAACTGCATGAACATACACATGTGACTCAGATGAGATTCACTGAAGTTGTCTTAAATTGATCAGTTAACTGACTAAACCATATAATTTATTGAAAATCTTGTTTCAATTAAACTGTCTTCAATTATGTTTCAGGTCAACTCATCAACAGAGTTCTGAGCTAACAAATCCATCTTGACTCTCTTTCAGAACGTCTGGTTGAAAGTCTCCGTCTGCCTCAGGTGCCCACCTTGCATTCCCAAGTGTTCCTGTTTTTCCGGGTTTTGCTTTTAAGAATGTCTCCACAGCACCTGACCTCTCTTTGGCCTACTATGATCACAGAACTGGTGAGTTGCAAATGACAATCATTTGGAGCACAGGATACCCCCTGAAAGAACTACTGAATTCTCAGGGTCTGTATAGGCTATTGTATCTGAGATCTTAAGTATAGCAGGTTCTAAATAAAATGGGCTTCATTGCTGAACATGGATTACTTGTTATGTCCTATTGCTCCTTGCTCAGCTTTCTTCCTAATGCAAATTTTCACAGAAGATGTGCATATTGACTACCCTAGGAATCAGACCAAATGGCTATCTAGTCTGTAGGCCTGGATTCTGTTGGACACTGCCACAGTGTAACACCAGGCTGGTGCATCGATGCAAGAATCCCTACTTGTGCAAGTTACTTACTTGCACAAGGATTGCCCTTACATCGTCAGAAATTACTGCTATTGCTCCTGTCCAACTTGCACAAGGAGATACTTTCTTTGTACAGTCACACCACTTGTCCTATGAGAGTGCTTTGGCTCTACAGAGTCCTGGCCACAGTAGCTAACAAGATGGTCGTGGCAAGCCCAGCCTGCTGTCAGCGTAGTACTGTATATAGAGGCAAATTGCCTCTGATCCTCAGCTGCTTGAGGTTTTATTACTGTTGCTGTTACTAATGTTTAATGGTTACATATACATTGTACCATTCATCCAGTGAGATCAAAGTTGTGTATGTGGTTCTCCTCCCAATTTGTACAGCCTTTTTTGTTTGTTTGTTTGCTTGGATCTGGGCATTGCTATCTCCTTCCCCCTCATTGTTATCATAATTTTTGCCACTATATTTCTTACAAGAAGATCTAATAGCACCCAGGGGCACACGTAAGGGCTTTTTTTGGTTGTTGTTCGTTAAGAACAACAATGCCAAAGCACACAGCGATTCCAAAGGAAATTCTGAATGCTTGGGACAGACTCTTGTTTGAAGACAACCATGTGGCGTATAGATGTACATTACAGTGTTTCTTACTTTGCATATCTTGGTCCCTGTATTTCACTTGTGCATGTCTTCATAATACTTTTTTTAAAAAAATCCTTGGGGAGCGAAAGGGAATAAAGTTAGAATTAAGCACACAACAAACCAGTTCCAGGTATAGCACTCAGTCATTTACTAATATTAAGCAGGGTGGGGGGATTTTCCATGTACAGAAATGTGGATAGTGATTATGAACAATCTGAACTTAATTGGATGTTCTTGCACAACTGATTTTCCATTAGTAAGACGTCTCCACGGCTGTACATCAGCTGTTTCTCATCTTAATTAATGACATGATGTCTGGAAAGAGAAGTAATCCATCCAAATCTGTGTTTCATGGAAGAATTGTCGTCCTCCTATCTGGGTTGAAGAAAACCAATGTACAGACTTACATTTATATGGCTTCCTCCTCATCAGTTTGCCTTAACAAAGAATAGGTTAAGATGTTTTGTGGAGCCTTATTTTGAGCAGCAAAAGCTGCAGTTATGAATGGCTTAGTAAGAAATAATGTAGATAACTATATAGATTGAGGCCTTATCAGTCTATGAAGTGCTTTGTAAGACTTTTGTCTTTGGATTCATGGTGTATCTGCAAGGAGTTTGGATTCTTGGAGACCTCTCAGTTGGTCCATGACTGCCCCTCCTCCCAAACGCTTCTGCCCCTTCTTTCTCTGGAGGGACATGCCTGAAGCTCTGCAGGACTATGGTGGTTGATGCGGCTGCTCCTGTGCTGTGGTGGCATGGGTCTTTCGTATGTTTGCTGCCACAGTGTGTCATAGCATTTGAAGAATAGGCATATGGTGAGGGTTGAGGGCCACTCTTTGATACGAGGGTTAGCTTTTTCTTTGTTTAATGAGATATGGTTAACCCAGCCAGCCAAAGGTGTGGTCTCTGTGCCTTTGGGAAGTGTTTTTCCACGAGATTGGGGAAGAATGTTTATAAAATGCGAAATTTCAACTTTCAGGTCCAGGTATTTTTATTAATGGAACAAGAACTCACAGCGGATGAAGATATCTCAAGGTAAAGTCAATGTCTGCTTGCTCAAGTATCTCTTTCTATAGCCACTGAGATACAATTACATAATAGTCCCATTTAGTTTGTGCTACCCATTTGGAAGATACTGTTTCAGTTAGTAAGTAGGAACATACAGTGGTGCCCCGCATAGTGAGGTTAATCCGTTCCGGATTAACCATCGCTATTCGGAAACATCGCTAAACGGAATAGAAAAACCCATTGCAACACATTAAACTTCATTTAATGCGTTCCAATGGGCCCCAAACTCACCGTTCAGCGATGTTCCTCCATAGCACAGGCATTTTCGCGCCCTCGGTAAGCGAGGGCAGGGCGCGAAAACGCTGCGCACGGCCATTTTGGGTCTTCCAGCGGCCATTTTGGAACCGCCGAACAGCTGTTCCCCCGACATCGCAATGCGAAGATCGGTAAGCGAAACGCTTACCGATTGTCACAAAGCGATTTTTGCCCATTGGAACCATCGGTATGCGATCGCATTAGCGATCCCAAAAAACGGATCGCTATGTGAATTCGTCGTTAAATGGTACGCTCGTTATGCGAGGCACCACTGTAGTCTGTTAATCATAAGCACCAGAAAGCAAGTTTAATGTTTCATGAGCATCAAGTGTTTGATTCCACTGCCAGTTCAATTGCACAATTTCACAAACATTAGATTATTTAAACAAGGTCTTGTATGGTAAAAGGAATGCATCAGAAAGAAGCCCAGTGGGACATACCTCTTGTGGTTGTTGCCAGTATGTAAGTGTGTGTGTGTGTGTGTGTTTGTGTGTGTGTGTGTGTGTTCCCTGCCTGCCTTTTCTACCTGCTCAGTTCTACAGACCTCTTGCTCCTGATTTGCTGCCACATTGAAAGCATGAACCTCAGCAGCTGGTATTCTCCTTACCAGGACGCTTTCTGCGCCCATCAGAATTGCATCAGGGCTCCCTTTATTTCTTGTTCCATCTGCAGGTTACCCTTCTCCCTGAGCGCACACACAAATTTTGAGAGTCATGAAAAATATAATGTTACATTTTTTAAAGAAAGGGATGACAAGCTATAGGAGCTCTACCAAATGAAAAAGTGAATGTGTGTGGATGTATGCGCGCAGACTCCCCACGGATCTACATGCACAAAGAATTGGATTTCTTTACCCCACCCCTGCTTCTTCTAGCCTCTGCACTAGGATAAAGGCATTCCACCAGTGGACAAGTAGTTTTATACAGTAGTACCTCGGTTTACAAATGCCTCAGTTAACATAACTTCAGTTTACAAATGGAAATCCATTGAAAATAACACCTCGGTTTACGTTTTGTTTGTTTGTTTCGGTTCACGAAGAAAGTTTCCCCAGGGTGCATTGTGCCTGGAGGTTTATAGTGCTGCCCCCATTCCTATGGCAATCTGTGTTTCAGTTTACTAATTATTCACATTACATAACATCCTGGAGAACGCATTAAATTCGTAAACCAAGGTTCTATTATATTGTGTTTTCAAATGCCTGAGATGCAAATCTGCCGTACCCCTGCCCCCTTGTGCTTAGTTTCTGATTTGCAGATGTTCTGTTTGGCCCGTGTTCTTCCAAGCTTTTGTTAAGGAGGAGGTCTGCCCAATGTTGTTGTTTAGTCATTAGGTTGTGTCTGACTCTTCGTGACGTCATGGACCAGAGCACACCAGGCCCTCCTGTCTTCCACTGCCTCCCGTAGTTGTGTCAAATTCATGTTGGTTGCTTCAATGACACTGTCCAACCATCTCATCCTCTGTCGTCCCCTTCTCCTCTTGCCTTCACTCTTTCCAAACATCAGGGTCTTTTCCAGGGAGTCTTCTCTTCTCATGAGATGGCCAAAGTATTGTAGCCTCAGCTTCAGGATCTGTCCTTCCAGTGAGCATTCAAGGTTGATTTCCTTCAGAATGGATAGATTTGTTCTCCTTGCAGTCCAGGGGACTCTCAAGAGTCTCCTCCAGCACCACAATTCAAAAGCATCAGTTCTTCAATGGTCAGCCTTCTTTATGGTCCAGCTCTCACTTCCATACATCGCTACTGGAAAAACCATAGCTTTGACTATGTGGGACTTTGTTGGCAAGGTGATGTCTCTGCTTTTTAAGATGCTGTCTAGGTTTGTCATCACTTGCCTCCCAAGAAGCAGGCATCTTTTAATTTCGTGGCTGCTGTCCCCATCTCCAGTGATCATAGAGCCCAAGAAAGTCAAATCTGTCACTGCCTCCATATCTTCCCCTTCTATCTGCCATGAGGTGGCCATGATCTTAGGGGTTTTTTGACATTGAGCTTCAGACCATTTTTTTCACTCTCCTCTTTCATCCTCATTAAGAGGTTCTTTAATTCCTCCTCACTTTCTGCCATCAGAGTGCTATCATCTACATATCTGATGTTGGTGATATTTCTTCCGGCAATCTTAATTCCGGTTTGGGATTCCTCCAGTCCAGGCTTTTGCATGATGTATTCTGCATGTAAGTTAAATAAGCAGGGAGACAATATACAGCCTTGTCATACTCCTTTCCCAATTTTGAACCAATCAGTGTTTCCATATCCAGTTCTAAATGTTGCTTCCTGTCCTACATATAGATTTCTCAGGAGATAGATAAGGTGGTCAGGCACTCCCATTTCTTTAAGGACTTGCCATGGTTTGCTGTGGTCCATACAGTCAAAGGCTTTTGTGTAGTCAATGAAGCAGAAGTAGATTTTTTTCTGGAGCTCTCTGGCTTTCTCCATAATCCAGCACATGTTAGCAATTTGGTCTCTAGTTCCTCTGCCACTTTAAAATCCAGCTTTTACTTCTGGGAGTTCTCGGTCCACATACTGCTGAAGCCTACCTTGTAGGATTTTGAGCATAACCTTGCTAGCATGTGAAATGAGTGCAATTTTACAGCAGTTGGAGCATTATTTGGCACTGCCCTTCTTTGGGATTAGGATGTAGACTGATCTTTTCCAATCCTCTGGCCACTGCTGAGTTTTCCAAACTTCCTGACATATTGAGTGTAGCACCTTAACAGCATCATCTTTTAAGGTTGTAAATAATTCAACTGGAATGCCATCACCTTCACTGGCCTTGTTGTTAGCCATTGTTTCTAAGGCCCCCTTGATTTCACTCGCTAGGATGTCTGGCTCAAGGTCAGCAGCCACATTATTTGGGTTGTCCGGGACATCCAGATCTTTCTGGTATAATTCCTCTTTGTATTCTTGCCACCTCTTCTTGATGTCTTCTGCTCCTGTTAGGTCCCTCTCATTTTTGTCCTTTATCATGTCCATCTTTGCACAAAAGATTCCTTTAATATCTCCAATTTTCTTGGACAGGTCTCTGGTTTTCTCCTTTCTATTCTTTTCCTCTATTTCTTTGCACTGTTCATTTCAGAAGACCCTCTTATCTCTCCTTGTTATTCTTTGGAAGTTTGCATTCCATTTTTTGTAACTTTCCCTATCTCCCTTGCATTTTGTTTCCCTTCTCTTCTCTGCTATTTCTAAGGCCTCGTTAGACAGCCACTTTGCTTTCTTGCATTTCCTTTTCTTTAGGATGGTTTTTGTTGCTGCCTCCTGTACAATGTTATGGGCCTCCATCCATAGTTCTTCAGGCACTCTGTCCACCAAATCTAGTTCTAGAGTGGTCGCAAGATCAAATAGGCGGGATATAAATCAAATAAATAAATAAATTAAATTAAAAATAGTTCCTTAAATCTGTTCCTCACTTCCACTGTGTATTCATAAGGGATTTGGTTTAGATTATACCTGATTTCCCCAGTGGTTTTTCCTACTGTCTTCAGTTTAAGCTTGAGTTTTACTATAAGAAACTGATGATCAGACCCACAATCAGCTCCAGGTCTTGTTTGTGCTGACTGTATAGAGCTTCTCCATTTTTGGCTGCAGAGAACATAATCTGCTTTCGGTATTGCCCATTTGATGGTGTCCATGTGTAGAATCGCCTCTTGTGTTGTTGGAAAAGAGTGTTTGTGATGACCAGCTTGTTCTCTTGACAAAACTCTATTAGCCTTTGCCCTGCTTCATTTTGAACTCCAAGGCCAAACGTACCTGTTGTTCCTTTTATTTCTTGACTCCCTACTTTAGCCTTCCAATCCCCTATAATGAGAAGAACATCTTTCTTTGGTGTCAGTTCTAGAAGGTGTTGCAAGTCTGGCCAATAGAGTGATGCTGTTGTGCAGGTGATGATGTCCATGAAGAAAAAAATGTTTTCTGCTTGCCAGGATCTTTAAACTGTCAGAACTTTCCAATCAGACTCCTAGGAGCCTCAGTAGGAGTCAGAGATTGAGAACATTGATCAGTGGCTTGTGTCAGCCACACCTACCACTCAGTTTATGTTTACTGCTTCCCTATATATATACTGGCAGACAAATGCAATGTTTGGGTTTAGGTTTTGGTATGCTGCCACTTTTTCTGCATGTGCTCCATAAGGTTGAATAGGCGCTTGTCTTAAAACATATACAGTATGCGAGTGTGGGCTACACCTCCGCAACTGTTCCACTTTTATGTCTCTATATGTTAACTTGTTCCACAGTCCTGGTCTCAGAGTTCAAGGGCCTCCCTGGTCTGCTGACCTCAGGGTGCCTCCCTCTTCCAGTTTCACCACTGTTGCTGCTGTCCAGTTGCTGGGTCTTTCTCTGGGCTCAGTCTACACCACCTTCTCAAGAAAGAGGGCCAGGGGAGAAGCTCAGTTGATCAGAGGGTACCAATGAACAGGCAGCAATTGGCAAAAAGCAATACGGCTAGCAGGCTCCAGGGCCGCGGCCTTGGTAAGCGCTGGATGCCCTGCCTGTTAAACCACCAAAGTCCCAAAGGCAGCTGTGGGCCTTTTGGGATGTCTTGGAATCTCTTTTTTCTATCAGAGTTTTGGTCAGTTTGCCACAGAGCTATACAAACCTGGGAATACTTTGGAAACTAAATTACCTGGAGAAATTGCACATATGCAGTAATATAGAGTAACAAATCAGCACTTCCTAAATCTGCTTGTTTATTTTAATGGTCTTAAAAATATAATATCAACTTAAAGCTAATGCGTTTCTACCTTATCTAAGTTATACGTGACCTGCACAGAATAACCCGTGAATTCATTGCATTTCAATTTTAGGACGTCAGGTCCATCTGTTGCTGGCCTGGAAACCACATATACAGGAGGCAATGGATTCTCCACATCCTACAACAGCCAGAGATGGTTAAATTTTTATTTGTCAGCTTGTAAATTTCTGGATTTAGCCTTGGCGCTACCCTCTGAACATCTTCCTCAGTTCCAGATGTAAGTAAATGTGGTCCAGCTGAAATCCAACATTGTGAGAAAAATAATCCTGCCAAAAGTGATGCTTAGGGAACATGTCTTGGTTGAGTTTGAGAAGAGTGTTCTTTATGTGGCCTTTTGTTGTTGTTGCAACACAAAAAATATTGCCTGGAGAGTCCCTGCCCCTCACAAGAGAGATGTTTCATGTCATCTGTTGTTGGCTCAAATTTGGCAAGAGCACATCAGGAAATGGCCAAAGATTGAGACAATCAATCTACTTTATCTAGGTGATGCTTCCATAATCGTGATAGCTAGGGATATGCCACTTGGCTGGGTTTTAAAAAATAATAATTCCAAGTCCCAGCATTCTCCATTCTGGGAGCTTCCATCTGCTAATCTCAGACTAAGTGTTCTTTTGGGGTGGTAAGCTTGCCCTGCTGTTCTTTCCTAGGTATCGGTGGGCCTTCATTCCAGAAGCTTCAGATGATTCGGGGTTGGAAGTGCGGAGACAAGGCACGCACCAGAGGGAATTCAAACCGTATGTGGTGCGATTAGCAAAACTGCTACGGAAAAAAGCAAAGGTACATCAAATTATTCTACCTCTTTCCACACTTCGTAATTTACCACATATAACCTTTGCTATATTTCTAGTAGAAATTCTATCAAATGCTTAGTTAGCAAAATGTGCTGCTTCCATAAAATCTGCAACTTTTGGCTTGGTTAAATAAATATTTTTGCCAACCATTTTTGTGGAGTGGGTGGAAGGGTTGGATCCAGCTGTCAAGACAACCTGAATCTGTTAATGTAGCGACTTTCCCAATTTTTCAATGTTTTTGGCTCTGGAAAATAAACTCTTAATGATTTCTTTGTATGCATGTTTCCCTGCTGGATCAGCAGGATAAGGTTTCGTTCAAAGTTATGCAACCAGAACTGTCCAGATGGAAAGGGCATGGACACAGAAGTTCAGGTGCTTTGATGGTAGGATTGCAACACCTCATTTTTATACCATTCTTTTCTCCTCCCTAATGGAAGTCCTCATCACAAAACAAGCTACAGTGGTGCCTTGCATGACGAAAAACCCACAAGATGATTGGTTTTCGCAATCCCTATGGTGCTTCACAAGATGGTTTTTTCTATGACCATGCTTCATAAGACTTCCCCCCCCCCCCCCCGAGACCGATGCTTCGGAAGATGAATGAATTTCATTTGTCTTGCGAGGTTCCCAGACGAGTTTTTCACAAGACAATTTTTGCAGAATGAATTAAAATCGTCTTGCGAGGCACCATATATACAGTCAACCCTCGATTTACGAACTTAATCCATTCCGGAAGTCAGATCGTAAATCGGAAAGTTTGTAAATCGAGCCAGCATTTCCCATAGGAATGCATTGAAAACCAATTAATCCATCTGTTTGGAAAAGCAAGCCGGGCGGCCGGGGAGAAATCGGCTCCCTCCTTTCACCCAGTGCTGCCAGGGCTGCCTCCTTTTTGGCTTCGGAGGTTTCAAAGGGCTTCCTCCAATGTCGGAGGAAACCTTTTGAAAGCTCCAAAGGCAGGGAGGAAGGGCAGGAAATTTGAATTTCCCGCCCTTTCTCCCTGCCTTTTGGGTTCGTAATTCAATCTGCGTTCGCAAGTAGGGTCTGCTACTTGCTATGAGATCAGGTTCGTAACCCGAAACGTTCGCAACTAGGGCCGTTCGTAAGTCGAGAGCCCACTGTAGTTTGCCAGGAAAAACAGTGTTCTCCAGAAGAATGGATTTCAGCTCTGACAATTTCCATCGGACAAACGGCATTCAGGAAGTGATCAAATATACTGACAACTAAAAACAAAGATACCACCACACTGTGGTGCAAAATAAAGTTTAACTGCATATTGTCTCATTGTGTTTAACAGGTGCTAGTGGCTGCAATTCTGAAGGCTGCTTTAGAAACTGTTCTGTTGCATATTGATGATCTCTGCTGGCATAATATAGCATAACACGCTCTCACTGTTGTTGTAACTTACAGAAAAACCCAGAGGAAGACAGCTCAGGGAAAACCTTAAACTGGGAACCTGGCCACTTGCTCCTGACCATCTGCGCCGTCCGCACTATTGAGCAGCTTCTGCCTTTCTTCAACGTCTTGAGCCAGGTCTTTAACAGCAAAGTCACCAGCAGGAGCCTTGGCCATTCAGGAAGCCCCATGCTTTACCCAAACTCCTTCCCCAACAAGGACATGAAAATGGAGAACCAAAAAACATTTGCCACAAAAGCAAGGCAAAAAATTGAAGAGATGGTAGAAAAAGACTTTCTGGAAGGGGTCATAAAGACATGAGGCATAAATGGCAAGATGTTTACCTTACATCCTGTTGACTTCAAATGAAACCACTCCATCCCTCCAGACTGTATAGTTTCCTTTTTCATACTTTGTATGTAATGTATACTTCAGTATGTATTTAATTTAAATACCTGTAAATAAGTTCTGGATGTGGCCTGAATCAAGTTTAAATATCACTGGCTCATATTGACTATGGTGCCTAATATTTATGGTACATTTTTGGTTTTTGTCATCTTGGATGTCTGTCTCTTTAAAAAAAACTGCAATACACATTGCACATTTTTTTTAGTTGTGTCTGTTTTTCTGTCTGGATGCCTAAGCTGTGTTTTGCAGGGAACCATTTTTTAAATACAGTGGCTAAGCAGTATGAACTTTTTCCATGTGCCTGTTTTCAAGCAGATGCCTCAGTAAGAATTGATAACTGATGAAGTGCACATCTTATGTGCATGACACTAGCTTTCACACGTATGTATCGTTCAAGGTTTATAAGAAAACATTTCCCCCTTATTCTTACATGCTGTGACATCTGGAGCTGCTCTTAAAACAGTATGGTTCTGACTAGAAATCTGACAGGAGTTAATAAACAAGTTGAAAGTTTAACATTTGCCGTAACAGCTCCACTATTCACACCACCTCTGTTGGCCATAATGCAAGAAAAAAAGCAAGGCTCTGTGAAATACCATTACAACATATCATGTCTGTTATGGAAACAAGAAAAAGGGGATTAATAGCCTCTTCTTGCTTTGGTGCGAAGACTGGTTTTCCACCACACTGTATTAACCTCTTTAAAGCTACGATAATTAGGTCTCACACACTTTAATCTGAAATATACTAACATTTTAATACAAAAGTGACTCCATACAATTCTACAAATTACAGAAAGCAGTAACCTTCAAATAAGCTTTTTTAATAATTCAAAGTTGATTTAAGTTTTGTCTAAAAGTTTCAACAAGCTAAAAGTGAAGAATCAATAAAAAAAAGGCAACGAGGGGATGGTCTATGGTTCGGCTTGAATCATATGGCGTCTTCAGGCTACGGCCTTGGGTTATTCTCCAACTCCTCCAGCTAACTGGTGGACAGCCAAGCTGACTTGGTGGGCAAGTTTATCTGCATTTTTCTGGAGATAAAAGCATTGATTGAAATAGGCAACATTTAATCATGGTGGCTGAAATAAAGTATGAAACTTACAAGGATGTCACAGGGTGACACATGCTGCAGTGGGTATTTCAAAGTACGTGCTACTTAATTTTTTAAGGAGCTGTATATAGTTTACATTTTCCAGCCGCAAGAGAGCAGATCTAAATATTTCCACCTAAGAAGGATTTCCTCCCCAGGCAAACAGAAGTTTCAAATGAACTGATTTTCAGGACTGCAGCAGGGAGGAAAGGGTTAACCCTACCACCACCACCACATGCCTGCCACAATCTTAATATATTAGCAGCCTCCAGGAGATGTTCATATTTCCAGCTTAGATGTCAAAATAGCAAATGCTCTCTTCCTCAGCCCCTCACTCTTCTCATTCCCCGCCCCCTTTTGGTGCTCAGCCAAAACTGTTCCCAAGCTGGGCAAAGTCCCTCACGCACACCTCTTCTTTTAACTCCAGCCATCTTTCTAAGCCCCAAATTCCTCAGAAAGCCCAAAGAGAGAATTCTGCACAGAGAGGGTTATCTCACGGTCTCCCTCCCCAAAACAAGGAGTTTGAGAAGGAAAGCCAATTGACAAGGGGTATAGGACGGGAGCACAGCCATTCTTCACATGGTTGGTCTGTGAACAAGCTATTGCTTGCCACATCCTTGCCTCTCAAAATTGAGTAACCATGTAGCAGGATGATAAATCAGCCTTAAAAGCTGGCAGTGAGTCCACTATATGGACTCCAAATGCAATCACATGGCTCTCCAAATCCAGTTCTGACCTGTGTGTCTGCTTCTGCATACACTCGAACAACATCTTCGGTTCCAGATGGGCGAACGAAAGCACGAGCCAATCTAAACTGCTTGGTAAGCTCATCAATTTTCTCCTGCAGCCCTGGGGGTGTCACTGCTCGCCTTTCAGCATCTGTGGTGTTGATGACTCGCCTATCAGCAACCTACAAAGGCCAATAAAAAGGAACCATACAATCTGACCTGTCAAAACTCTAATCTAACTCTGTCTCCTAAAAATATATACCTTATCTCTTCCTGCTGCTGTTTTTGCAAAGATGTTGAGCAGAAAGATAAAGATACAAGCCCTATCTTTATCCCTGACCAGCAAGGAACATGCTGTTAAGACATGTAACAAGGGCAATGTCAGCGTTTCTTAACGCAAATCACAGTTTTAGCAGAGTAATTTGCAGTCCAGGCAGTCCAGAAATAACTCTCACACAGTCCAGCAGCATTTCCTTCAGCAACGTGTATTTACAGCAGTATTTACAGCATTCTGGCAGCATAATGTGTAGAAGTGATCTTCAAGCAGGAAGAAGATACAACTGACTGTACAATTCACACATATATACATATACAGGACCAATCAGATCACACATTGCATCATCCCTGAGTTGCATCAGCACTGCTGAGTCATCCTGACTCAGTTTTAACACACCTGATCATTATGGATTCTCATTAATACACTCCATTCTGCTCAGGCCTCTAATTTTCCTTGACAGGCAATAATATACATTTTCAATCAGCCACTAAGTGGGAGTTATTCCAAGCCATGACCTCTGTTAGGATAGTGTTATCCCTGCACATTTTTTTGTTTCTGGGTATTGCTCTTATTTTGGACAGTATGCCCATATTTATATGGATGTGGCCATAGGTCATGTCCAGAGGGTGGGGAAAGGGAGAAACCTTGGCTGTGGAGCAAGAGAGCACAAGACATGAGGTGCCTCAATCCAATATGTATTCTGACCACATCCTGGCAACAGAGAATGCACACCTCCTAGCATCTCAATTGTTGCATAACAAGCAAGGAGGGAAGAAATGTATGCTTGGCCCAAATCTAAAAAGTCGTCCCAATTAGAGCAGACCCACTGAATCAGTGAGTATTTAGCTAAGGCACCACTTGGGCATGTTACTTTGATTCACAATCTCTACTCTAGCTGGCACAAGCTAATGCATTTCAGGCCCTGCCTCAACTACGTTTTGTTTTTAATTTAAATTAGCACAGCTCCCATTTGTAGAAAGGAAGAGACGCTGCAGCCACTTTTGCCTGCTTTCTCACTAACCTTAACTTTAAGTTGCCGGTTTGGAAGATCCGTGTACATCGCATCCCACTGGGGTACCGTAAGGTTCTTCAAAGCTAAGATGGCTTCAATCACAAGCATGTCTGAGATGGCATCGCCAACTGTCTAGGAAGGACAGAAAGAGGGAGGAGAGGCAGTGCCACAGAGACAAGTTCAATAACAGGTGGATAATTAAGACTGCCAAAATGAGCCAGGTTAACAATTCATGGTTGAAAAGGTTCAATCACTGACCCTTCAGCCAGGGTTTTAATTTTGCACAGGCAGCCCATAAGCCAGTTTGCATGCCACGATACTCTCTGGTTTATTGGATAAAAATGAAACATTGTGAACTTCAGGGATGGTGCCCCTCCTCCTCTTCCACCATGAATACAAGGAGTCTAGAAGCTTTTGCTTCCACTGTTAATTAACTATAGCATTAAGTTGGAGACTCCAGCTGTTTTCAACTTTAGCCAGAGTCATAGCTTGTGTCAAAAATAAGGACACCCGTCAGTTCATTGTAATCCAAATTTTCTGCATAACAGAAGGCTGAGTCAGTCAGGAGTAGCCATTCAGATGATGTAAACTCTGTCACAACACAGTTGCTTGGTTTGTGTCTCGCAGCTATTCCTCCCAGAACCCACTTCCAAGAGGCTGAGTTTCAGTCCGCAGCCTAGGCTCACTTCGACTGCCAGGTCTATGCACGTGGCTCTGGAAGAGGAGAGAGCCCCAAGCAGAACTGTGCTGGGCGGGCAGGTGAGTGGGCTTGAGCAGGAATAGAAAGTCACTGGATGCAAACCTTTTTAAGACTGAGCCCAAAGCACTTTACACTGACACAACACACCGCACTCCCACTTCCTACACATAGAGTCAACCAACATGCAGGGCTGAGTCTACTGTAACACCAGGACTTGTTGATATATGATAACAATCTTAAGCATGTGCAGGATTCCTCCACAACATCACCAACCACAATATATATGGAATAAGAGTAATAACTCCTCAGCCTCTCAGGTTTTGGCAACAGAAGGAATTCAGTCAACCCTAAAATTGTCTTAATTTGGTGAATCACAGGATGGCTCTCCATTTCTTGTTGATTCCAAAAGATGTTATAAGCCTCTTTTTATTTTATTGTTCTATTTTTTTAATTTTATCTTCTTTTTCTCCTGTTATATTAATTTGTTTTATTGCTTATTGGGTTTTTTTGATTAATTTTGATTATTTTTATATTGTATTGTTTATTTGTAATATTGCTTAGTTATTCAGTTTGTTTCTTCTTCCTGTTTTCTTTTTCTTTTGGACTGGAGTGGAAGGCTGGCACCCCCAGTGGGGGGCATCTAAATATTCAGGTGATTACAGGCAGAGGGAGATACGGCATTGGTACAGTTGCCACTCATTCCAGAAGAACAGTGGACAGATGTTTGAAGGCTGTCCACTGTTCTGGCTCTGTGACAACCTGTCAGGTTAGAGGTAGCCGGCTCAGTTGCCCCTCCACTCTGAACCTGGTGTTGTTGAATGCCAGATCTGTATCAAATAAGTCCCAGCTCATCCAAGATATTATTCTGGAGGAGGATGCAAATCTGGCCTGCATAACTGAAACTTGGATGAGCAGTAAGAGTCTCTTGCCTGTCCTCTCGGTTATGCTGTACAACACCGGGGTAGATTGGAGAGAGAGAGGGGTGTGTGTGTGTGTGTGTGTGTGTGTGTGTGTGTGTGTGTGTGTGTGTGTGTGTGTGTGTGTGTGTGTGTGCGTGCGTGCGTGCGTGCGTGCGTGCGTGCGTGCGTGCGTGCGCGTGGGGGGGGCAGGGATGGTACTCTTGAGGTTGTTAGGCTCTCTGCTATGGCAACGCCGGGTCTTCACATGTCAATTGGGGCCAGGGATGGTATTGGGATCTTGATGGTATACCGTGCTCTCCGCAATCCAGCCATTTCCTTACTGGAGCTGGTGGACGTCTCCATGACTCTGTTGGGATCCCCGAGGCTATTGGTTTTGGGTGATTTCAACATCCATGTGGAGGCGGAGATTTCCGGACTGGCTCTTGAGTTCTTGGAAACAATGGCTTCCTTGGACGTGTCCCAACATGTTAATGGTCCCACCCACATGCGCAGTCACATTCTAGACTTGGTGTTCTCCACTGAGCTGAGTGAGTGTGGCCCAATGGTAACTAACCTTGCGTCAGTCCCCTTGTCATGGTTGGACCAAAACCTAATAAAAGGCAGCCTCACAGTGACCCTCCCTCCCTGCAGGGAGCAGGGACCGATTTTAATGATCTGCCCTTGTAGGCTACTGGATCCTATAGGATTCCAGGATTCCATGAAAGGGACTCCAATTGATCTGGCTGGCACTACTGTCGAGGCTCTGGTTGATGGCTGGTTCACCACCACCACCATGGCTGTGGACACGATTGCTCCTAAATGCCCACCCCGGTGTAGAGCTCGACCAGTGCCTTGGTTCAACCATCAGCTGCTATGAAGCGGAACGAGAAGGTTGGAGAGCATTTGCAGGTGGTACCCAATGGAAAATAACCTGAACGCGGCTAGGATCGCGTCTAACCTTTACCTTGCCAAAGTGAAGGCTGCCAGGAAAGCTTACTTCGTTGTCCAGATAAGCAAAGCTTCCAATCAGCAGGTGGAAATCTTCCATATAGTACACAATCTATCTGGAATTGGTCATAATGATTGGCCTCCCCTTAGCATCTCATCCAACCCATTTGCAGCATTCTTTAAATCTAAAGGGGAGGCCGTCTGCTGGGACCTAACCCCCTATTTGAAAACAGTAGATCGAGCTGAGATGTAGCAAGGCAGTAGAGAGGGTGGTGGCCGATCAGCTTCAGGCCCTTTTGGATGAAACCAATGCCCTGGATCCATTTCAGTCGGGCTTCAGGCTGCATCATGGTACAGAAACAGCATCGATTGCCTTGCTAGATGACCTATTGAGGGAGGCTGACAGGGGCAAAATGTCCTTGTTGGTTCTTCTCCACATGACACAATCTGGACACAGCCCTCCAGCTCTATGTACTGTGTTCCACTCAACACAGAGACTCTATAACGTCTTTGAGCATATTTAAATGTAAACTTAAGTTTTATATTGACACTCCTACCTGATTTATCAAGTCAATTGTGTTTTCAAGCATTTTTGCAGCTTCCCTTTTTAGGTTGTCTTTTTCTTCTTTTGCCTGGTGTCTTATTTTATCCTCTGCTGCTTTACTAAACAATACCTGGAAGAAAAAGCATACATGCTGATTGAAAGAAGCACAACATGGCCAGCATTATTATTGCCTCTCTCTTATTCAAAATGGAGATGCTTCAGAGATGGGTCCCTCCTTCCCTCCAAGACGTATCACTGAAGTTTGAGACAAGAGAGCTCTCCGAAAACATAAAACTCAGTCCAACTTTTACTTTTTTAAGGCCAAAACAGGGCAACAGATTGTCATGACATCAAATTGTGTGTGGGAAAACACACAAGAAGACATACTAAATTTCATCCACACTCCATGAGAAGCAAAGGGCCCTTCCTCTCCCAAGATCAGAATCATGTTTTCCTTCCCTACCAGCTGGTGGTCACATATCTCTGGGGAGTTCATATATAAGGGCCTAATCTTCCTCTAGCGCAGGGATTTGGAACAGATGAACCACCATTTCCCCCATCCCTCACTGCCTTCTGTGGTGGTAGGGCTGATGTTCCTGGGGGTCAATTTATTTTATTTATTTATTTATTTGATTTTTACCCCGCCCCTCTAGAACATGTCTACTCAATGTTAGCTCAGAACTTTTCATGGGCATTGTTTTTTAACAGAATGTTACCTTTGGCCTTAGCTAAATGGCCGAGAAGATATATTTTGTGGAATTTTGAATGTCAACCCACCCCACCCGGGAAGCAAAAACCACTGGCCCCACACTCACTTATCCCCAGTTACAGAATAATCCTTTAATCTGTAGAGCTCATTTTGCATCTGATCTATAATCCTGTAAATTAGCAAATAAAATTAGAGGCCAACAAATGTTATTGCAGGATAACTGAATGAATGCTTCTGAGGTGGCGCAGGATGAACTTGAATACATGGAAGGAGGTTTTCTGCCTTGTCACAGAAGTTCAAGAAACAAGAACAGAAAGGATCAACAAAAACTGTCACCATGTGTCTGGGGCACAGAAAAGGTAACGTATAAAGGACAGGATGCCACAAGTTGGTCAGAGGTACCTGGACTGGGGGGGGGGGGGGATTTTGCCTCCTACCTTTAGTGCATCGTTTATCTTCAAAGAAAATATATATAGGCCTGGACAGCTGCAAACCATCCAGAACCAGCGTGAGCATAGGGTAGCAGGCTGCAATGAGGAAGTGAGTAGGACTATGTCTCAGGGAAGGAAGACTGTAATGCAGGATGCAGGCCAAAACAAATTTTGCTCCGTTTGCTTTACTCTAGGACTGTGACTTTGGGAAGGAAGTGCTCAGCAAAAAGGAGACAGAGAACAAGCCCAAGCATTGTATGTATGTATTTACTCACACCGTTATACAGTGGACCCTTGACTTACAGACGGCTTGACTTACAGACTTTTTGAGTTACAGACTTCTCTGGCCGCAAAATTTAGGTTTGACTTGCAGACTGAGATTTGACTTACAGACCAGAAAAAAACCAAAATGGAACAAAAACAGCCTGTTACGGGATTAATCGGTTTTCAATGCACTGTAGGTCAATGGAGACTTGACTTACAGACTTTTTGACTTGAGAACCGCCTTCCAATACGGATTAAGTTCTCAAGTCAAGACCCCACTGTACACCTATCCAGAATCTGATGAAGTGTAGTTAGGAAGCATTGAAAAACAAATACCTACTGTGCCATGACCATTGGCTTCAAAATAAACCCCAATGTCAAATTCCTGGGCCTTGTGATGCAAATGCTTCACCCCTGTTTTGGCACAGTGGACGGGCACCTAGGACAGAAAGAGAGGGTAGCCTGAGTACCGTAAGATCCGTAGCACACCATTCAGAAACCAACCTGAGCTGGACAACGCAGGCCAACCCATGTGGTTTCAGCACAGCAGCCCATAAGAATACCCATTAGACCAGAAGTACACAAGGTTAGTCCTTTAACAACTCTAATATCCATACAGTCTAAACACCAGCTTCTCCCCACTCTAGCTGGGCCACTGAACACAATTCTTGGTTCCCAACAATTTACTTTTGCTGTGGACAAGCTTCCCTCCCCACTGTGCCCCATCTGTAGCAGTTCTTATGGTAAAGCTTGGGTTGCTTTCCATTAAATTCAAGACATGAAAGCAAGCAAGATGGTAGCACGTGACAATTAAGTTACCTTCATTGTTTCTTTCAAATAAGACGTAGAGCTCCCATTGGCATAGGCTGTTTGTATTACTGCAAATGTTAAGGTTTGGCCAGCCTGAAGAAACAGAGGGAAATGGTTTTCAGAATCTGACAAATGTTATGAAAAAAACCTGTATGAAATAAAAAGCTCTGGTTTTGATGCTCATATTTTCAAGCTCACAAAGACACTGGCCAAAATCTTGTTACTTAGAATAGTAAATCATACTACAGTAGGTCCACTGAATCAATGGGGATTTGGTGAGTCAACTCTACCACTGATTCCTTACTCAAATTGTGACTTGCTATGTAAAAGTAAGATCCAGGTAGAGTAAGCCCATTTTAAATCAAGGGAACCTACAGTGGAACTGGCTCACAAATCTCCACTGATTCTTTGGGCCTACTCTAGTGCAATTTACTATGCTAAGCTCCAGGATTTTGATCACTCCAACAATTCACACACAGATAGAACGTATTCTTCACTTGAGCTTTCACACCTTACATACAACTGAAAACAAAACAAAGAATTGTATTCATGAAACAAGAACAAAACTATTGACATCAATTTCAGGTTCTCATGGTCTACAGCTGACACCTCAAGCACTTCACAAAGCTTGAAGTCGTTTCTAGTTGGCTAACTTACCGAAGGGCAATTGCCATTTTCAAATGGCTCTTTAATGACTTTAAGAGTGATGACTATCCCTACTGCAAGGGAGCTTGCTGGCACAGGATGCTTCCAGGAGCAACATTCTACTTGTAAATAAGGTGCAAAGGGAGTAAATACCTTGTTTTAAATGAAAATGACATTTTTTCAATTGTTGCTAAGGTCCCTGGGAGAGGGAGACAAAAATGGCCATCTGAAGAGCTACTGTTAAATGAGGCAAGCAGGACAGTCTCTTTTAAAAAGACTACAGTGCTCAAGTTGTTTGATTATACAGAGTCATCTTTTAGGCCCCCGTTCAGAATAAAAACACCAAACCAGTAAAAAAAAAGTTCCAGGTTAGATAAACAGTGGTGCCTCCACTTATGAATGTCCCTACTTATGACCAATTCGACTTATGACCAGCTCCAGCCGCAAAATTTTGCTTTTACTTGTGACCGGAGCTTCCACTTACGAACAGAAAAAGGCAGGGAAAAAAGGTGGGAAATTCAAATTGTTAACTGTAGATGGCAAAAGAGGCTGCTTCTTTGTAGCTCTTTTGCCCCCATGGTTAGAGTGAGTGCGATCAAAGGCAGCTTGGGACTGCCTGGCTTCTGCTTTGGAGTGAGCGTGTGTGTATGTTTGCAGGGAGGTAAGGTGCTGTCTCCTGCTTTTTAAAAACTGTTATGTTTTTGCAGTGTGGTTTTAGGCTGGGGGGTTATGTTTCTGTGCTGTGATGGGTTTGTTTGTTTGTTGGGTTCTCCCCCCCCCACATTTCCGGTGGGTCTTCGGGGGTTTGGTTGCTTTTTGGGTCCCCCCCCCATTTCTGATGGGTCCTGCATGCTTCCCTTGCTTTTTCCTTTGTTTTCTGTGCATTTCCAACCTTGTCCCTCTGTTCTCTGTGCATTTCCAATCTGCTCCGTTTGTTTTCCGTGCATTTGCAATGGGTCTTGCACGCTTGATCGCTTCTCTTCCCCCACCCCTTCGGCCAGAATGGATTAATCACGTTTCCAATTAGTCTTGCAATAATTTTTTGTTTGTGTGAAATTTTTCTTTGGCCAGAATGGATTAATGGGGTTTCAATGCCTTCCTATGGGAAATGGTGCTTTGACATATGACCATTTTGACTTACATCCATCTTCTGGAATGGATTATGGTTGTAAGTGGAAGCACCACTGTACCATACTGCCCCAAATTGCATGGCACACTTTCCACCTCTTCCAACTGCTAAGTTTGCACAAGAGGTTTCTGTATAAATTCACCTCACAACAGCCTTCCATTTGTATCACTCCTTCTCTACAGCACGAATATCCAGTATGTGTGCATGGTGTGAGCTCACAGTAAACCAGGCAAGACTGACTCTTTTAGCCATGCAGCAAAACAAAAGATACGCCCTCATCACCAAAGCGATTCCATTACCTTGTCCAGAAGCTCTTTAAGGAAAGTGCTGATTAGAGTTGCTATTTTATCTCCATCGAGAAGATGAAACTGGCCAGTAGCATCAGTATAGTAGTAAACTATTCGGTCAGCGTCACCATCAAACGAGCAGCATCGCTCATTGGGCTTCATTTCCAGGCCTAACAAACAGGCAGGCAAAACACAATTTGTTCAACAGTAAAAGCATTGGCGTTTGAAGCTTGAACACAGATGTTATATAGTTAGAAACAGTACCAACATGCAAAATTGGGAAGGGACATTTAAAAGAATATTTAAACAAAACAGAAGTGTTGTGTAGCACTTTATGCTAAACTAAATGCTACACCAATTTATACTACTATGCTATACTACTAAAACCAACTACATAGGCAACTGAAGTCCTAAAAACATAAAATTGCCCTCTTTTGAAATACTGCATGTGGAAAGACAATCACACAGGTGGGATTCATATTTTGTCTGTCACATACTGGGCACACAGCCAGTTGTGCAACCTCAGCATGTCCAACTGATTAACAGACAAGTCACCAGGTTTATATGCACCACTTGCCCTGGACCTCGATTATTAATAATAGGTATTGTTGATGAAATCAACTGGTGACAGCTGAGGGGCATGTAGCGTGAGCTCTTAGTTAAGTGAAACCAACAGTGGCCACATGGAGATTGTGATAGGACCTATTTGTTTTAAGAAAGATGCCTCTTTTAAAATAGCAAAGGTTTAGAAAGATGTGCGCTTCTAACTGCATACCCGCTGGAGGCTTCTGATGGACTTTCACAAAATCAGCCCCACAATTGTGATTGAGCTTCCCTTTCGTTCCATCATTCTCTAGGCGCACAGCAAGGCCTGCCAGAAGGTACCGTTCCATTTCTTTGAGCTTCAGAGCCCCAATGCCATTTGCACAGTCTATCTTCAGACATATGTGGCCATCCCTCTGACTTGTGGCCTGCCAGGAAGCAAAGCAAAGGCTTGTTTCTGAAAAACCATCACCTCGTCATATGAAACACAAAGCCTAAGAACTAAACCAAAAAAAAAAAAAAAGAGGAGCAAAGAAAATTAAAAAGGGGAGAAAAGACTCAAACAGGATTTTTTTTAAAAAAAGGAAAACTGAAAGTTACATATTGCAATATGATTAAAGCAACCCAACACCCATATATTCCTCAATAGCACACATAGTTTTCACCACTATTCCTCCATGCCCACCTAAAGGTTTCATAAGTTACCACTGCCTTTTAAAAGCCATCTGCTGTTCTAAATTCACTTGTGTCTATGGGCCTTGGGAGGCTGTCCTCAAGCACAAAGGGGTGATATAAATATTCTAACTAGGCATGCAAGTATCCTGGAAAAAGACACGTCATCGTCGTTTAGTCGTGTCTGACTCTTCGTGACCCCATGGACTCCAGCGCTCCAGGCCCTCCTATCTTCCACTGCCTCCCGGAGTTGTGTCAAATTCATGTTGGTTGCTTCGCAGACACTGTCCAGCCATCTCATCCTCGGTCGTCCCCTTCTCCTCTTGCCGTCACACTTTCCTAACATCAAGGTCTTTTCCAAGGAGTCTTCTCTTCTCATGAGATGGCCAAAGTACTGGAGCCTCAGCTTCAGGATCTGTCCTTCCAGTGAGCACTCAGCCTTGATTTCCTTTAGAATTGATAGGTTTGATCTCCTTGCAGTCCAGGGGACTCTCAAGAGCCTCCTCCAGCACCAGAATTCAAAGGCATCAATTCTTCGGCAGTCTGCTTTCTTTATGGTCCAGCTCTCACTTCCATACATCACGACAGGAAAAAACATAGCTTTGACTATTCGGACTTTTGTTGGCAAGGTGATGTCTCTGCTTTTTAAGATGCTGTCAGACATACTGAGGCATAATAGTGATCATAGATGTGCTTTCTCATTTTAGCAAGGTGTCCATCATGCAAATGGTCCTAGGATCCATTCTGCAACCAGCTGGGTGACAGGCACCCTGTCAAAGGGAGTAATCACTTGCACAATTATTATTCTGTGCACAATTTTTTTTCAACAGAATCCTGACTACAGTAACAAATAAATAACCTTATGCTATTTTATTGCAACATTTTTGGGTTTTGTTGTTATTGTTGTTGTTGTTTTTATTTAAATGCCTTCCTTGCCTTTCTAACACAAAAAGGGGGGAACACAAAGCATTCAATGGCATACTTGTGATTTTCATTTTCTGCCAGTTTTAGGACTGCTGCTTGTGTGCATGCCAAGGGGAAGATTATATTATTATTGCTGTCTCTATTCCTTACACTGAAGGAAACATTCTGTATCTTCAACTTTGTGAACCTAGCACACAATGGCTGCCATTCTAAAAGCTGGATCCCAACTGTGTTTAATTTGAAGCCAAAATTCACTGATTTCCACAAGGCTTCCAAAACTACTTCTCTTTATAAAACCAGGAGAGCTTCCAACAATGAATAATCAGCAAAGCACCACATCTGGCCAGATCAAAACCAAGTTGCATTTAACACCTTTGTGACTAAAAGCTCACTGCTAGGAATATCCTAAAAGCAGGCAAGGTCCAGCAACAAAAACAATGCTGTGGCTTGGTCACAGTGCTGTAACTTCACAGGGTTAGAGAACTAGTAGGTGCTGTTCTTAATGGGAGTTTCCAATGTGGAGAAGCACTTCCCTAAGACCCTTTAGGTAAGTACGCTAAAGAACATAAGCAAAGGCTTTGTTTAAGAAAAACAGTTCTTTCACCTGTTTTGTAAGCTCCACAAAAGCCTTGGAGAGTTTTTGATAGTAGCCTTCCACTGTCGCAGTTCCATAGCCACCATGGGTGTTTCGACAGCAGACCATGTAGTGTAGCTGTGGTGTCGTTACCAAGCCATAGTCTAGGGTGTTGTTTTTTTTAAAAGAGAGAATCGTAATCGTCAGGTATTAATGCTATTCAACTTCAGAAGTATATTTCAGAGTATTAAACTGCCATATACTCAGCTATAGGAGAAATAATCAGCGGAAGTTTTCTAGACAGGGTCCTATCCCAGCTCTATCTGGAGAAGATGGGGATTGAATTTAGCACCTTCTGCATGCAAACCAAGTACTTTGTTATTGAGCTTCAACTGCCCGCCCAACCCCAACTGAGTTGCAATTCACCCATTTTTGTGTAAGCTTGCCATCAGGAGAGTAAAAGGCATACCCTGGTATTGACCTCCAAGGACAGACACACCATCAGTTACTGACTGTGAAAGTTTCTTGCTGCTAGGCCTAGATACAAAGCAAAGAAATAAGATTACTTTTGATAAAATGCCATGCAAACAAAAAAGTTTCCCCCAGAGAATTACTGGCATATGAATATTGACAATCCTTAGCCTGCAAGTCAGCTGAAATCTACTGCCTTAGAAAGGATGAATAATAGCAGCCAAAGAGTTAGAAAACACAAGGGGTAACTGGATACTAGACACATCTGAGGTGGCCACCCATAAATTATATGAATGAAAGGCTTCTTAACCAGATCTTAAATATATGGCAAGAAGAAGGGATTTAGACTAAATATTAGGAAGAACATCCTAATGGCATTCAGCAATGGAGCAGGCTACCTCGGAATCTAATGACCTCTCCTTCTTAGAGGTTTTGAAGCAGAGACTGAATGACCTGGGGTGAATGGTTTTGGGTGCAACAACAGGGGATTTCTTGTTCTAACAAGAGGCTGGACATGACTACTTTTGAGCCTTCCTTCAACCTCATGAGTCACTGGCTGAAATCCTGTTGCACAGCTCCACATGCACCATGCGAATCAAGCTGCCTCTGATTAAAAGGCTTACTTTGACAATTTTGGAATGAAAGCAACTTGTACACAATGCAATGAAATTGCACGCACCCCAAAATTGCCAAAAGAGGCCTTTAATCAGTGAAGATGCCACTGCTAGTGTCACACAGAGCTGACAGAAATATATAAGTTACAGATGCTAAAAGGGACAAGCAACTGACCTATGGCCTTTTCTCCCCCAAGGTACATGCCAGGCTTATTGCTCACCTGGTGTCTCTGCCAATAACAATGAATGCATCATTCTGAAGGTCCACTGCTTCCTTCTGGCAGATGGCATTCAGGATAGGTAGCAACTCCTTCTCTTCTGCATTGGCTAAACAAGTAGCATGCTCTTCCCAGGCAGGTGCCAACATTTCACCCAAAGGATCGATCAACTTCACACCATTGTCTTCCTTGGGAGAAGGCAATATATTGTTATAAATGATTTGGATGTGATTGTGAAGGAGTAAACTTAAGTTTCTCTGAAAACCTAAGGACAAGTCTGGTAAAAATTGACTTCTAACAGCCACTCCAGAAACACAAATGGTGATGGAGTTCTGTCAAAGTCTCCTGTAAAAGGAAAGAGCCCTTCCCTTTGTAAACACAAAGCCTGGAGGGAATCTCAAGTCAAGAAGAAAGGCAGGGCATCCTTCAGACATGTATTTACTAGATCAAGTTTGTTGTATTAGCTAAAAGCCATCACAATTATTGAATACAGAAATGGTCAGATAAAAACATGATAAAAGCCGTCGCAATTGTTTAAAATACAAAAAATGGTCAAGTAAAATCATGATAAAATCAAAGACATGTAAAATAATAAGAGACCCTTCATATCTGGGAATCTCCCACACAATTGATTGCAATGGCTTTCAGAAAATTAGCTCGAATATTTCTGGCCGCCTTTGCGAACAGCGCTGTTCTATGTGTAACATAAGGGTCACAGTCCAAGAGTAACCTGACCACCTTTATCTGAGGGCTTTCCTCCTGTAGAGCAGCCAAAGTGTTACCCAGGAGCTTTTCTCGGGGGTTCTGATATAACTGACAATAGAGTAAATAATGGAGAACATCCTCTATCTCACCTGCTTCGCAGATGCACAGCCTTAGATGTTTAGGGACACCCATATACCTACCATCTAAGACAGCGGCTGGCATGGTTTGGAAGCGGAGTTCTGTGAAAGCAGTTCTCAAGGGGGCAAAAGTAAGTGTCTGTAAGTGTTGCGCCCTTGAGTGGTTTGTTTTCAACAGATGGTACCAGTGTGAGAAACCTGAAGAGTGGATTAAGGCCAGGTCCTGGTTGTTATCCAATTTATAGAGCCAATCTCTCAACATTCTTTTAACTCCAGAAAAGATGAAAATGTCTGTAGAGAGGGATTTAGGTTTTAGTAGGTTTTGAACTAAAGTTGCCCAGCCGCCACTCTTCCACTGCTCTATCATACAGCGTTTGGGTAGTCGGTAGTCGGGCATATCCATAACCCTCTTATAGTAAGAGAGTATGGCTAAAGTTGCCCTGGCTTTGATGGATACCATGCCTGTCTCAGTTCTAAGATAAGCTGCTGCAGTCCCCTGGGGTGCCGCGAGGATGTGTCTCAGGAATTTATTCTGTCCTACTTCAAGATGGTGTAGGTTGTTCTGATTCATATCCCAGATTTCAATTCCATAAAGCATTTGGGAGATGACCCTCCCTGAAAACACTTTTCAAAATGCCACCTTTAGAATGAAAAAATTTGACCAGAGCATGGCTAGATTTCTGAACTGATATTTTCATGCTCTGTATCTGGGATTTCCAGCAGTTTTTCTCATCAAAATGTACTCCCAGGTATTTGAAGGTCTGGACTTATTCTATTTTTTTTTTCCGCCTATAGTCCAGCTAAATTTGGGGGGATGCTTTCCAAAAATCATCACTCTGGATTTTGTGCAATTTATTTTTAGTTGCTCTAGGTGGCTGAACTCTTGGAGTTTATTTAGGCTTTGTTTCAGTCCCTTTTTGTTCATGGATAATAGAACAATGTCATCAGCATATATGAGACATGCAACCTTATAGTTCCCAATTGAGGGGGCGGAATGGTCTGGATGGTTTAAAGCTGTTACAATGTTGTTAATGTAAAAGTTAAAAAGTAGGGGTGCGAGTAAACATCCTTGTTTTACCCCTTTATTAGCGTGAATTTCCTCTGTCAGCCTTCCATCTGTACTAATCCTTACCCTCAACGTTGTGTTGGAGTATAGTTCTAATTCGAGTTAGGAGTCTCTTATCAATGTTGGTCTCTGTGAGCTTATCCCACAGGCGGTTTCTAGTGATTGTGTCGAATGCAGAGGAGAAGTCAATAAAAGCCGTGAACAGCCATTTGAATGGCCTGGTGGTATATTTGCACACAAGATGATGTAGCACGTAGATTTGATCTACTGTGCTATGTCCCTTTCTAAAGCCTGCTTGTTCCTGGTAAATGATGTTATTTTCCTCCATCCGTGTAGTCAGCTTCTGGGAAAGAAAGCAGGTACTGTATAAAGCTTGGAGCTGATATCCAGTAAGCTGATTAGGCGGTAATTCTGGGGGATGGATTTATCACCTTTTTTGTAAATTGGGAAAATTATGCTCTGCCTCCACCCATCGGGAAGAACTGTATTTAAAGCTGCAAGCCCATGCACACTTCTTTACAAATAAGCCCTGTCAAACGTATATTGGACTTGCTTCTTAGAAGGAATGCACAAGACTTGCATGCATAGGAAGGAAATGTTCAGAGCAGACTAGAGAGACTTCAGGTTTGTAAGGTCTATTTTTGGACTTGCCTGGTTGTTATTTTTTTCCTAGACTGTTACAGTCTGCCAAACACTAAATTGTTATTCCAGAGGTATAGTAAATTATTTTCTCCATCCGTTGGGCAACACACGACTCCACAAGGATTCTAACACATTATTCTAACAAAGGCATGGACAAAAGCAGTCTGTTGGCACTCCTGTTTTACAGATAAGGAACACTGAGACTCAGATACAAACAATTAGAATAAGGCCAGCCACAGCAGGTTTTTTTTAAATTTAAACCAAGTTTAATTAAACTTAGATCTCATCCAGATTCCCACTCCCACAAAACAAGGCAAATTTAGCAACAGCTCAAGCAATTTAGGGAGCTCATCTAACTCACCCAATGGATTCCCATCAATTCAATTAATCTAAAAGCGTACCACTGATGTCAGAGTTTTAATGTCAATCTCTTCATTTATAACTCATCCCTTTTCTCCCTTCTCTAAAACAGGCATTTCTCTTACTTCAGGGTTGTGGGAGGCTGTAACCATAACACCAATGGTGGCCTTTTTCTGCTTCGACCTCAACACAGCCAATAGGCCCATGCGAAACATGATGTGATCAAGGTTTTCTGCCTTGGTACGGAATCCAGCTGTTCCATACTGGAGGGAGAGGCCTGGAGGTTTGGCATGCAGTTTTGAATATTTGGCAAGTGTTTCAACATCCATTTCTATAAGAAATGAAATAGAACAGGAATACTACCACTGTTAATACCAGAGGCAAACATATTGCAAATGGCAACAATGCATAAAAAGGATAGAGGAGAGAGAACAAGAACTAACATTATAAGAGAAACAATTATTTCAATTACATAGAAAGAGTATTTCAGACTAGAACTTTCAGAAGAACTGTTTGTTTAGGCAAGATGTAGCAGAACAAATCAATAATTGTAATACCTCAAACTACTTATCAAATCTTTAGGTTATGCCCCAAATATTGTAGGATGGTTGATTACAAGATTCTCTGCATTCCCACTTCTGTGTTCACACCCTTAACTGTACCTTTAACTATATCCAAGTACAGTAGTGCCTCGCTTAACGGGCACCTCGTTTAACGACGAATCTGCATAGCGATGAATTTTTGCGATCATTTTTGCGATCGCATTGCGATGGTTTAGATAGGAAAATATCGCTTTGCGATGATCGGTATCCTGTTTCGCATACCGATCATTGCATAGCGATGATTTCCCAAAAGCTGATCGGTGGTTCCAAAATGGCCACTGGGTAAATAAAATGGCTGCCCGCTGTGTTTTTGCCAGGATTCCTCGCTTACCTGGCAGTGAAAATCGCCGCCGTATGGAGGATTTTCGCTTAAAGGTGAGTTTTTTGCCCATAGGAACACATTAACTTTTTTTGTAGTGTTGTCCAGTTTTACTTTGGGGAAGAGCACCTCATTTCGTTGCACCCACTTGTGAGCGCAATGACAAATAAATTTCTTATGTCTTATGTCTTATGTCTTATTAAATGGGTTTTAATGCATTCTATGGGCTTTTTATTTCCGCATAGCGACGAAATCGCTTTGCAGCGTTTTTCGTTGCACAGATTATTGTCGCTATGCAGGGTGCCACTGTACATTGATTACTTGAAGTGATTTTGGTAAGTGCTTTTACTGTAGGGTAGGGCAGGGATTATAGTATTTCAGTTGTATTGCATATAATATTGCATATACAATGATGCCATTGTATTTTGTTAAAATTTTCTTATTTTGAACTGTTATTTTTATCAATGTCCATAAACGAACTCTTTAAACAAAACAAAGCAAAAATACAATCTTAGTAACACAGGTCTCCTGAAACAGATATTCATTTTTGCAGGATTTATCTTTAAGTTACATTTTTAACCCCCAACCTAACTTGAATGCTATCAACACATAGTACATTTCAGTGGTCTAGGTCAGTATTTAAGCACATTCACCTGGAGCTAGTGGAAAGGGGACTTCCCCCCCCCACACACACACAACCTATCTACAGTGGGCCCTCGACTTATGAATGGCCCCAGTTGTGAACGTTTCAGGTTACAAACCCGATCTCATAGGAAACTATAGACCCTACTTGCGAACGCGGAACTGAGTTACGAACCAAAAAAAGGGAAAAAAGGGGGAAAAAGAAAAAAGAAAAATTCTGCCCCTAGTGGTATTAAGCAGCTCTGCATTAGTTCCTATGGGAACTAATGAATCGACTTGTAAACTGCCCCTCGACTTAAGAACCAAAAACAGCCAGAACGGATTAAATGGTTTTCAATGCATTCCTATGGGAAAATTGGTTTCGATTTACGAACTTTTCAGGTTACGAACAGGCTTCCGGAACGGATTAAGTTTGTAAATCGAGGGCCCACCAGGACATTACACAGATAAGAAGAGATCCTGCAGAATAAGGTGAGATGTGGTACATAGGGTGGGTATAGAATCCAACCCCCCAAATTTTTTTAAAAATCCAATAATCTAATTCTGCTTTGATTCTTACATTTAATCTCACAGTTCAGAGCTCTAGTGCAGGAGCCTATGACAGGACAGGAGGGGCAGAGTCAAGAAAACTGGGAGTGACAGAGAGTCAGTTAGGAAAAAGATGGTGAAGCATTTAGATAGAGAAGACTGTGAAGTGTTTAGACTAGATATTGGACAGTTCGTTAGTTAGAGAATATTAAAGAGTTAACAGAAATTACAGTGGTGCCTCGCTTAGCGATGTTAATTGGTTCCAAAAAAACACATCGCTATGGGAAAACATTGCTAAGCGAAACACCATTTCCCATAGGAATGCTTTGAAAACTGGATAATCCGTTCCAATGGGAACGGATTACCGTCCTTAAGTGAAAATCGCCATAGGAAACATTGCTAAGCGAAACGTGGTTCCCCCATTGGAATGCACTGAATAGGTTTCAATGCATTTCAATGGTTTTGACAGGTCCATTTTCGCTATTTTTAAAGTGTCTTAAAATGTTCAAAAACTGTTTACAATGCTTGGAATCATTAGTGCACCTTGTAAAACCTTTGCAAACTTAATTTGGCTTTGTTCTGAGTCTTCGTTAATTTTTGGTGAATTTTTCTCGCCCCATTGAAATGCATTGAACTGTAGGTTTGACAGCTGTCAATGCATTCCAATGGGGGGGAATTCACCAAAAATTAACGAAGACTCAGAACAAAGCCAAATTAAGTTTGCAAAGGTTTTATCAGGTGCACTAACGATTTCAAGCATTTAAAACAGTTTTTGAACATTTTAAGACACTTTAAAAATAGCGAAAACGGACATCGCTAAGCGAAACAGGGGGACCCAAACTGTCATCACTATGCGAGGCATGGTCCCCATTGGAAACATTGCTAAACGGGGCGCAAGATCACTCCTAAAACCTCATCGCTAAGCGAATACATCGTTAAACGAGGCAATTGCTAAGCGAGGCACCACTGTAGTACATTGACAGTCAGAAAATATTGAGATCTTGATTAAAGTAAATGAGTATAAGCAAGCTGATAAGTAATCCACCTTTATTGAATGAATGATAATAGAACATCCATTATTTTCCTTCTGTGATTAACTTATTAATGCTTAAATAAACCTTATTTTATTTGGCAGCAAGAGTATGAGACTCATAATTGATATAGTGAGGACAATATCCTCTGGTGGCAGCGAAAAAGGGGTAAAGAACAAGTCATGTCCAAAGGTGAACCTGGGTGAGGGGCAAAACACAGGGGTCACTGGGGGGGGGGGTGTTGCGACAATATATTACAGTTACTGTATATCCCAGCCTTCTTTCAAAACTCTGGGTATCCTTCCCTGAAGCTTTTACCCTTAGATGAGGTTGCTTAGACTAAGAGTCCATTTGGCCCAAGGTCACTTAAGTGGGTGGGGATCTGAACTCTGGTCTCCTAAGTGCTGAAGGCATGAAGCCCTACACGATGTCAGCTGTCTCGCTGGAGTGGGAAAGCTGTACAACCAGAAGCCCCAAATGCAAGACTTTTCAGAGATAGAAGACAGCTTCGCTGCCAGTCAGTTACCCAACCCCTACGCACAAGGGCGCTTCCCTTTTATTTCCTTTTAATGTACCTTTCATGGAGCCACATCAAAGGGGACGCGATACAGGGTAGGACCCCAAAGGATCTCAGCTGCCTTGGCTCCTCCTCGGCCCTCAAATGCTTGGCCGGGGATGCCGTTTCAGGGCCCTCACGAGGAGCCAAATTGTGGGGCCACCCCCACCCCATCCAAACCACCCCATAAGTTCGATGTAATATCTTTTTTTTTCGTGCGTGTGAGAAACAGAATCCCGCCGCCAAGGGCATCTCACGCTCCTAAACCTTTTCTGCAGGAAGAAAGCTACAGTAGACTTCTCTTGTTTTCTCGAACCATCCCAAACCAGCGGGCGCACCCCGGGGGGGGGGGAACCACCGACCTACCTCCTGCCGCCCCACCTGGGGGGAGGGAGTTCCACCGGCGGACGTGGCTGCCTCGCCTAAGACCTCCTTCCGGGATCGGCCAAGCGGATCCAATAGGCAGGCGCGGGGGACGCCTCCCTCCCTCCCTCCCTCGCTCGCTTTCCTGACTGCAACCACTCGCAGCGCCGAGCAGGGAGCCTTCACACGTGACGGCCTGACTCAGACACGGGATACCGCCTCCCCCGGCCGGCCGCCTGCAAGAGTGCGGAGGGACTCCTCTTCGTCACGAGGTCTTATGGCGGGCATTCAACTCAGAGGACTGTCAGCACGCAAGGGCGACTGGCACCGGGATTCCCCCTTCATCTCCCATCCTCAGCCCTAAGGATTGCATACGCGCGTGTCTCTCCAGGCCTGAATTCCACGTATCTAAGGCCCTGGACTGTGGGGGTGGGGGGTCAACTTGGGGTCATCCTCTCAAAGACCCTTAGCTCGTCCGCACGTTACGTGACGACCCAGCCTTGGAGGGAGGCGCGGCAAAACCTACTGCGCATGCCCAAAGAAAGGTCTCCCGTTCTGTGCCTGTATCCGCTTCCGCGTCCACGCAGGCAGAGGCAGAACGTGCTCGCAAGCGCGAGGCGGATGGTGTGCGGGGATCCCCTGCGAGGTACGGCGGGGGTGTGCGCGCGCGCGCGTGTGTGTGTAACCTCGGTATCACGCGGACCAATGAGGTTTATTCCCAGAAGAAGCGTTGGCCGTCAACCCCGCGCGCGCCTGTCTTGGAAGGGGTGTGTGTCATCGAATGGGGCGCGCGGGCTGCTGTTACGAATACAGATGCATTTGCATCTTCCTCAGAAAACCGGGTGAATTGTATCAACACAGTGACGAGTCCGAGATCTGAGCGGAGTGGTTTGCATTGGATATTGCGCGGAGTTGCTTGTTTTAGTCTAGTGTGGTTTTCAGAGAGAGAGAGAGAGAGAAAGAGCGTATGGCAAAAGCAAGCCAAAAATGACAAAAAACACACTGAAGCAGATCTATTTCACTGGCAGGTTTCAAAGGAAGTGCGTTGTAATCTACGGAAACCTCACACTGAAGTAAATCTGTCCCTCTTTAAAGCGCTACGATAAATCCACGATCGATTTGCCTTCTATTGATGAGACACTGAAAGTTACTTGTTCTGCACTGCAGCTCACAGGCTGGCCACACAACCTATGGGTTTCTGGGAGTTGTAGTACAGAAAAGACGGCTTTTCACATGTCCGATGCTCGGTGCAATCATTGTGGAACAAAAGATGGATGTAGACAGAGCAATGGCACCAACGAGGGATGCAAAATATGACCTTGAACTCTAAGTAGAGACTACTAGGTCAAATGGGCTATTGGTCAGATCCAAAATGATACTTCTTCAATTTTTTTTACAGTTGCCAAAGGGAACATGATGCATTAAATGGCCCTAAATAATTTTGCTGACACAAGTGACACTTTAGTATTACTGCCCACTTTCTACAGAACTTTTCCCACTATGTGATAATGTGATTACATCACAAGTCGCCAGGTGGGATTTGCAAATAAAAGCAGAGAGTCACTGTCATAACTATAAGTAACAACTACTACAAGATATATTGTGTATTTGTCAGATATAGCAAGTATCTGACAGAATTCCGTTAAACTTCACCAGGCTGTATGAAAAAATTCACAGTTTGTACTGGATTTCTAGAACTCGTGGATGCTGCACAGGACCTTCCAGAGGAGTCAGAGTAACTGCATCAGTTGGCTTATGTAGACGAGGAAGCCTGCTTTGGAAGTGATCTAATAAATAGATTATAAGTAAACCTTGCCTTGGCACAGGCAGTCCTTTTTCATGGGGCAAGTAACCACAGCAGAAAAGTCTCTGATTAATCAGCATTTTCCATTGGTTCAACTGGAAATTATTGTTACCAGTTTAGAAACAAACCAAGCTGCTAATCCACTTTGAAAAACATAATGTAATACAGGTATTCTGTCTTATTTAAAAACTGGTAAATGTACCTTTCTAGTATAATCATTTAGGTTAATTAGAGACGTTGGCCTAGCTACTTGCCCTATGCAAAGGGACTGCACATGAAGGCCAAAGGCAGCTTTATCGTACCAGTGAGGTAAACCTGACAACTTACCAGTTGGTATACCTCTGTATGCCAACTCTGTCCCAAGGCACTATATTATCTGCATCCAGGACTGTTCAAAATAATAAAAGTGGACACCTGAAATGACTGTCACTGATGAAGGCAAGGCTACAGGGATATGAGCTGCTTAGTATCTTGTCTCTGTGATGAACCTGCTGAGGGGAAGTGATTAACCAAGCTGTCCCCAGACATTAGTGGTAATCCAACAGAAAGTTCCAGAATCATGACAGAATCCATGGAAAGTTTTTGTTTGCTTACTTAACTCTCCCTGCATGGATGTAGTGTCTTTTTGCCCAGGTATTCCGGGTGGCTTACAGTTTAAAACACTACAACAACAAAAATTAGAAGCTGCAAAAAGCAAAACAATAAAAGGGCAAAATTTTCTCAGGCCAGGTGGTGGTGGTTGTAGCTTTGGCATGAAAATTTTAGAGTGGACTCCCATTATTTTCTTATGCCCTCTCAAAGTTTCCTGTCTTGGGTTTTTCCGAATTACCAACCCATGATTCAGCATCATTTGGTGTTGCATTTGGGTCTTTGCCTTCCAGGCAGCTGTTCCAGATCTCTCAAGTAAGGCCATAGAAGCTAGCAGCTGGAGCTCAGCCCTTGACGAAACTAAGTTTTCCCACACTGGCAGTTGCTGGATACTTGACATTAAGTGCCATTAGTTAGACATTAATCCAACGGAGAAAGGAGTAGACAGATAAAGTGCAAAGTTGTTGTGCTGTCCTTGTGTATTTTCGTTCTGGTAAAAGGTAAAGGTAAAGGTTCCCCTTGACAATTTTTGTCCAGTCGTGTTCAACTCTAGGGGGTGGTGCTCATCCCCATTTCCAAGCCATAGAGCCAGCGTTTTGTCCGAAGACAATCTTCCGTGGTCACATGGTCAGTGCGACTTAGAGACGGAACGCTCGTTCTGGTAGCTTGTCCTTAAATTACTGTTCATGTTTGTAATTTTGTGATAGATACAAGGTTGAATGCACGACTTAATAAATGAAAGTAACACTGGACTCTTAATTCACTGATTTACTATGTTCCTTAGCAAAAGAACAGGACACATTTTTGCATGGCCTTGATTTTACTTATTTAGGCAGTCTCTTTGAACTCTTTAGGTGCAAAACTTAATCTGTTTCAGGATTATAGGTTTAATTTTTATCACAGATAAAAAGTGAAGTGTATTTCATTTGAATTTTAAAAACCCTTTTAGTCAAACTGTAAAATCTTCCTGTCAGTTAGAGTAGGCTATTCACAGGTGTATGAACAGTAGAACTTGTGTTGACTGATGTTCTGTCTCCAGGTGGCTGGCTTCACATCTGCGCCAATGTCCAGCATCAGCAAAGAAAACATCCAGCTTCAAATGGCAGAATTAGAAATGCTTTTATCTATGTTTCCTAATAAAGGAGAACTAACACTTCAAGATGAAAATATTATGCATACTATTCAGAGGTACCTGAATGATGAAAGTGAAAATCTTTTACATAACATTGAATACTCAATTGCTGTTACTACAGATGAACCAAAGGTGAGACCATCTGCTTTCCATTTCAGTGCTTCCCCCACCCCTTTTCTGTAGTTTATCTTAATACAAAATATTTGTGAAATCATGTCTACCTTCAAGGAAACATAACCTAGTGGTTTGGCTGCAGAACCAGAGTTTAGGAGTTTGATTCCCCCACTGTACCTCCTTGGCAGGAGCTGGACTCAAACGAGCCATGAGATTCCTTCCAGTTCTACAGTTCTAAGATTATGTTGATGATCATTGTTCTTAGGATTCACAGGAGCTGATATACTATATTTTACATGTAAAAGTGGACCTGCACTCTGTCATTCATAAATCAGTCACTAATCTTGTTGCTTAGCATAGTAAATTGCACTAGAGTCGATGCATTGAATCAATGGGGATTGGTGAGACAGCTGCTCTGTAGATTCATTGATTCAAATGGGCCACTCTAGTTGCGACCAGTGTAGTAAGTTGCAGCTAGTGTTGGATCTTTTGAATCAAAGGAATTTATGTTGGAGTTGAATCACTAAATCCCTGCTGATTCAATGGACCTACTTCAGTGGAAACTACCATGCTGACCAACAGGATTTCAGCCAGTGTGTATAAAACAATATTTGGAAAATAGCTAAAAACTTCAGGTGACTTGGAAATTTTTGAGGATTAGCCAACGTGCTGCAACTTGAACAAAGATTCTTGTGGCACCTTAAAGACTAACGCACAAATTTTGATTAAAGACTCAATGGACTAGAGTCCAATTTCAGAATGTGGCTTCCAGTATGTTATGTAGGACTGTCAAACCAGAACATTAGGCTATTGTCAGTTTTACCAGATGCCTGTTTATTTCCAGTCTCAAGTATATATGCTGTCTTGAGAAGATTTTACAAGAGTCTAGATGTCCTTAAGATCTTTAAATGTAAAGATCTTAAGGACATCTAGACTCTCGTAAAATCTTCTCCCATATGAATTTGCCTGAGCTTTATTCCATTTTCTAACTCTCTTCACTTTGTCCCTCCAGATTAAAAGCTACTGTACATAGTTATGAGAGTGAGGGTCGGTTTCGTTGTACCTTGGGTAGGTGTGGTAGCACAGGATGCCCTTTCAGTGTGTTTTATTTCCTGCCTCCTACCTGGAGAAAGAGAAATGGGATGGAACAGGATGATGTCAGGGCAGAGGAGCTCTGCCCTCATCCCACAGACATCACATGCCCTTCAGCACTGATCTCGGGGGAGAGCCTGTTTCCCTATTGTCCATTAAGGGGGGTGGGGGTGGGGGGAAAGAAGAGAAACAAAGTACAAAAGTTAGGTTGTAGGATTTTATTGAAAACCTTTTCTATGTGGGACTACAAAAATGGCCAAATACGACAACTTAGTAGTCTGTCATTTCCTTTGAAATACTGAGCATGGTTTGGATGCAGAAGCCACCCTTTCTGAATGCACAGCGGAATTTTTTTCCCTCTTCAGTGATCTGTGTTGCATAGATATTTCATGGCGGAAGTGCAGCAAGATGTTATTCCATGTGTGGCATTCCATTTCAAGGGTTTGGGGGCTCAGTACAAGTACTCCTGTTCCCTTCTCATTAATTCTTTGGAAGGCAAAGGATTCATGATTAATATATTGTGGAATCTACATAGAATGAAGGCACCATTCAAAGTCAGCCCTGTGTGCAGCTCAAGCTTCTGTTCATGTATTCATTTATAACCTACACTTGTACTAAGGCTGTAGGCAGCTAGGCTGCCATATTGTGGAGGATGTATTTCATGCATATACTAGGTCATATCAGAATTGTGGTGCACCATTTTCTGCAGTGCTGAAGCATGGGTACATTTAAAGTTCATGGATGTGGTGTACTTCAGCCTTGTGGAGCATGCTCTGTTTTTCTAAAAACGTTAAGGTCACTTAAGAACGATGTGGGGAGAAAAGGGGGAGGGGAGTAGCTGAGCTGATCACTATACCTCATAAGCAATGCAGTGTAGTACAAATGTAGGCCTATCTTACTGCAGAGTAGCAATTCTAGCACAAAGGCCAGAGATACAGGTATAGGTGCATGCTACTCAATTGTTTCCTACAGAAGGAAGAATGGCTGAGCAAAGCACAGACCTTCCATCCACAGTTTGCTTATAGTGACATGCTGGTTTATGTCTTTCATGGTAAATCAGAAAAATATCCCATAGTGTTTTTTCTTTGGCTTCCTTGGAAAGAGACAAGGCAGAGTGTCAGCTGATCATGTTGTGAAAAGCAAATCATGTAGTCTTAAGTGTGTTTAGCTGTTCCTACTTGTAACAGGAGCAATCAAGGAGCGCACACTAGGATGTCAGTGTTCACAACAGTCCAGAATGTTCAAAGAATCCTTGATTATCATAATAAGACAATCTACCTGAAAATAAGCCCTAGTATGATTTTTCAGGATGCTCATAATATAAGCCCTACCCCAAAGATAAGCCCCAGTTAAGTGAAACCCCCCCTCCACCATTGTGCAGCAACCAGAAGAAGATGACATGACTGTATTTGAATAAATATAGATTGTTGTACATGAAAAACATCAAACATCCCCTGAAAATAAGCCCTACTGTGTTTTTTAGAGCAAAAGGTAATATAAGAACCTGTCTTATTTTCGGGGAAACACGGTATCAGGAGCATACCCATATTTTACAGGTGCGGAACACTGAAATTAAACAGGAAGGGTATCCTCACAAGGTGCACCTGAAAAATACAGCTGAATATTAATTTTCATTGTTCAGTGTGACTGTTAAAAACCTGGGAGTCAAAAAACTTTGCTGATCTGATGCAGCAGTGCGAGTAAATCATGATCTGCTTGGTTGTGTTCTGGTCGATCATGTGATCTCTGGCATGTGAAAAACTCGAAGTCATTGCTTGGGGGCCACACCCCACTTCATGAACTGGGCCTAGCTTTCACTGAAGCAAAAACTTCCAAGTAAAGTATTTATAGTTCCCATCATTTCTCAGTAATATAATCATCATTATTTATATAAATGAAACTTGTCTAGGTACCAAATACTGAACTGTAATCTTTGTTATTTTTATTTGCAGGGAAGAATAAATCTGCAAGTAGTTTTGCCTTCTGACTACCCCAGTGCAGCACCACAGCTTTTTGCAAGATCAGAGGATCTAGATCGGCAACAACAACTGCAACTCAACAAGGATCTCGCATCTTATATTTCTTCTTTTGAGTCAGGAGAACTTTGCATATGTGCTGCTGTGCAGTGGCTGAGAGACAACAGTTTGCCCTATTTACAGAACAGTAAACTTTATTGTCAAAGACTGCCAGATAAAAAAATAGTTAAAACACTGTTTAAGCGGATGTGGATTTATAGCCACCACATATATAGGCAAGAACTAAGGAAGAAGATTTTTGATTGTGCCAAGAAATTAAATTTGACTGGCTTCTGTCTAACTGGGAAACCTGGGATCATTTGTGTGGAGGGTGTCAAAGAGAATTGTGAAGAGTTTTGGCATGTTATTAGATACCCCAACTGGAAACACATTTCTTGCAAACATGTGGAGAGTGGGGAGATTGAGGCAAATGGGGATGACTTACGGCTCTTTCAGACTTTTGAAGATTTACAGTTTCAAGCCCACGGTGACTATGGACTGAGGAATGACTATCACATGGACCTTGGTCAGTTTCTAGAATTTTTGAAGGCTCATCAAAGTGAGCATGTATTTCACATTTTGTTGGGTGTTGAAGGCAAATGTTCTGATAGTTAACAACTCAATATGTTTTTACTTGTAAAAAACATTACTCTACTGTAATAAAACTGAGCTATGGTTGTAACATCAAAGTAACTTGGAAGGACTTACACAGTAATCAGTCATCATCTTGTATAGTGACGTTTCATTCAGAACAAAACCTCTCTACTTATGTTTGATTTATTCTGAATTTAGTCAATGATGCATTTAAATCCAGACTTGAGAGACAGTTCCTCTCAAAGCAAGCTTGCACGTATCTCAAGCATTAAACATTCGTTGCACCATTCTGTAAATAAAAACATATCCACTAAGCCATACCTCTTCAGAACTACTATCTCATCTCCTGGCTGCACAAAGCCATGTTATATAGAAAATGCATGAGCATATATTTTGGATGTTAAACTAGAAATGCTAAACAGCTGCATGGTTTACTTGTCCACTTTCTGCTCAGTCTTCTAATGTTCAAATCTTAGATTGATACAGATGACATGAAGTTAGTTTGTTCTGTTTTTTTTGTAGGTAAGCACAAAGACTTCCTAATTTTATGTACTTGACCACAGATGATACAATAAATTATACAATCAGAAGGGAGCTCCAATAATAATCATTATTATCTCAGTAAAACAAACGGTAGAAACCAGCATATAAATTATGTAGGGCCCAAACTGTGGTGAAGCTAGACAGCAAAACTTTTAAAGGAATCCAGAAATCTACATGACACTTAAGAGATACTTGTTTTATTGTGCCTTCCCTGGACTGAGCACTATTGGTAGTAGTAATTAAGAGCTATACAAAACAAAAACTTTCAAACACTATACTTAAGCATAGAAAGAGTGGCATCGTATTCCTAATATTAACTACAGAATAGGCCCATTGAAGTTAATATTAGGAATAAGATGCTACTCTTTCTATGCTTAAGTATAGTGTTCGAAAGTTTGTGTTTTGCAGAGTAGGCCCATTGAAAGGGACGTGGTGGCGCTGCAGGCTAAACCGCAGAAGCCTTTGTGTGCTGCAGGGTCAGAAGACCAGCAGTCGTAAGATTGAATCCATACAACAGAGTGAGCTCCCACTGTTTTGTCCCAGCTCCTCACCAACCTAGCAGTTCAAAAGCATGCAAATGCGAGTAGATAAATAGGTACCACCTCGGTGGGAAGGTAAACAGCATTCCGTGTATAGCCGCGCTGGCCACGTGACAACGGAAACTGTCTTCGGACAAACGCTGGCTCTACGGCTTGGAAATGGGGATGAGCACTGCCCCCTAGAGTCGGACATGACTAAATGTCAAGGGGAGCCTTTACCTAGGCCCATTGAATCAACTACTGAATGGTAAGTCAACACTTACATAAATCCCATTGAGTCAATGAGTTTGCTTTAGTTAGGACTATGAATAAAACTTTGTTAAAAAGGAAATTCTAAAAGCATAATTACAAAACAACAATTTCAACAAGAAAAAAAAGTGGAAGACAGCAAAAAGACCAATGTAGCACTAGAAAAAGTGCAGAGAGGACCTGAAAATTAAGAAAGGATACAAACAGGAAGGCCAGGCCACAAAGTGAAGTGTACAGACAGATAGCGATTGCAGGGATGGCATTAGGATGGCATAAGCCGTGAATGAGCTGAGGTTAGCAACAAAAAAGCATTCTTTATGTATGTGCATAGCAAGCTACAGAGAAAAGAAATAATGGCTCAGCTATGAAGCGGAGACAGAAAAATAGTAACAGATGACAAAGAAAAGGCAGAAGTGCTCAATTCTTTATAAGGTTACCTAAGAATACACCGAGGAATTATACCAGAAAAAAAATGTATATTCCAGACAACCCAGATAGTGTGGTTGCTGACCTTGAGCCAGACATTCTGGAGAGTGAAGTCAAGTGGGCCTTAGAAAGCATGGCTAACAACAAGGTCAGCGAAAGTGATGGCATTCCAGTTGAACTATTAAAAACCTTAAAAGATGACGCTGTTAAGGTGCTACATTCAATATGCCAGCAAGTTTGGAAAATTCAACAGCGGCGAGAGGATTGGAAAAGATCAGTCTACATCCCGATCCCAAAGAATGCTCCAACTACCGAACAATTGCACTCATTTCACACGCTAGCAAGGTTATGCTCAAAATCCTCCAAGGTAGGCTTCGGCAGTATGTGGACTGAGAACTCCCAGAAGTACAAGCTGAATTTCGAAGGGGCAGAGGAACTAGAGACCAAATTGCTAACGTGCTGGATTATGGAGAAAGCCAGAGAGTTCCAGAAAAACATCTACTTCTACTTCATTTAGTATGCAAATGACTGGACCAGAGCAAACTTAAAGAAATGGGAGTGCCTGTCCACCTTATCTATCTCCTGAAAAACCTATACGTGGGACAGGAAGCAACAGTTAGAACTGGATATGGAAACACTGATTGGTTCAAAATTGGGAAAGGAGTACGACAAGGCTGTATATTGTCCCCCTGCTTATTTAACTTATATACAGAATACATCATGCGAAAGGCCAGACTGGAGGAATCCCAAGCTGGAATTAAGAAATATCAACAACCTTCAATATGCAGATGATACCACTCTGATGGCAGAAAGTGAGGAGAAATTAAAGAACCTTGTAATGAGGGTGAAAGAGGAGAGTGCAAAAAACAGCCTGAAACTCAACATCAAAAAAAAAACTAACATTGTGGCCACTGGTCCCATCACCTCCTGGCTAATAGAAGGGGAAGATATGGAGGTAGTGACAGATTTTACTTTCTTGGGCTCCATAATCACTGCAGATGGAGACAGCAGCCACGAAATTAAAAGACGCCTGCTTCTGGGGAGGAAAGCGATGACAAACCTTGACAGCATCTTAAAAAGCAGAGACATCACCTTGCCAACAAAAGTCCGAGTAGTCAAAGCTATCGTTTTTCTGTACGGAAGTGAGAACTGGTTCATAAAGAAAGCTGACCGCCGAAGAATTGATGCTTTTGAATTGTGGTGCTGGATTAGACTCTTGAGAGTCCCCTGGACTGCAAGGAGAACAAATCTATCCATTCTGAAGGAAATCAACCCTGAGTGCTCACTGGAAGGACAGATCCTGAAGCTGAGGCTCCAATACTTTGGCCATCTCATGAGAAGACTCCCTGCAAAATATGCTGATGTTAGGAAAGTGTGAAGGCAGGAGGAGAAGGGGACAACAGAGAATGAGATGGCTGGACAGTGTCATCAAAGCTGCCAACATGAATTTGACCCAACTCCGGGATGCAGTAGAAGACAGGAGGGCCTGGCGTGCCCTGGTCCAGGGGGTCACAAAGAGTCAGATATGACTAAAGTGTGCTGCTTATTAGACTAAACGACTAAACAACAACAACAACCTGTAATTGTAGTTCTTTGAGTGGTCCTCTGTGATTCACACTCTGGGTGATCCATGCATGCGCAGAGCATCATCAGAATATTCTGGAGCTTCTGCAATCAGAAAAGATACATTAATATAGGCCCCTCCCCCCTAGTATATGTATCTTGACGCCAAGGCTCAATTCAGTTAAGTCAACCGCCACTTTGGAGTGAGGGCATGACAGTGGGGAGGCTGGGTTGGCATGTGTGAATCACAGAAGGCCACTCAAAGAACTACAAATACAGGTAGGTAACCTGTCCTTCTTTGTGGCCTCTGTGAATCACACTCTGGGTGACTAACAAGCTGGCTTACCTGGAGGAGGGTGTCACGCCAAGGTAGAAGAAAGCATAGCACGTCTAAAATCTGCATTGGATTTCTGGCAAGCGTCTAGCGATAATGATTAATAAATGTGGATGGCTGCAACCATGTGGCAGATGCACAAATCTCATGGAGGAGAATCTCTCAGAGGAAAACTGTGGATGCTGCCAATGCCCTGGTAGAGTGTGGTCAAAGGGACTGTGGCACCGGAACACATGCAAGCTAATAGGCAAGTTGAATAGCAGAGGCAACCCACTTGGATATACACTGAGAGGTGACTTCAAGACCTATCGATGGAGGCTGGTAGCTGACGAAAATCTAGGCAAATGCCAGAATGGTTGCATGCAGGCTATATAGAAAGCTAGAGGCTGTCTAACATCCAAGGTGTGAAGAATGCTTCTTGAGGAGTGGATGGTGATGGGAGGAAGGATGGAAGAACCAATGGTTGAGATAGGTGGAACTGGGAGACAACCTTGGGAAGGAACGAAGCATCTAGAAAAAGCTGAAACTTGTCAGGGTGGAACTGGAGATATGGATAGTTGGATCATAAGGCTGCAAGCTCATCAGCACATCATGCAGAGGTGACTGCCACGAGGAATGCAGCCTCAAAGATGGAGGTCCGTCAATCCGAGGGGTTCAAAAGGGGCCCTTGTAAGGTGCCAAAGGACTAGTGTCAATAACCACTGAGGTGAGGAGAGCGTGTATCAGGGTATATGTGAGTTAACTCTTTGAGAAAATGCTTGAGAGTAGGATGCCTGAAGAATTTACAGGCTGGAGAGGTTGGTGGCTGCTGCACCACAATGGCAGAGAGATATACTTTGAACAATGAGAAAGTCCCATGCACTTAATGTGTAGAAGAAAATGTAGAACTGTGTGGAGAGAAGGGTTAATTGGTGACCATGCTGTTGAAGGATTGGAATTTTTTCCATTTATACATGTAGGCTCATCCAACACCTTGTATGTTAGACAGCCTCTTTGCATGGTGAATAACATTCGTCAAGGAGGCAGAATCCTCCATGCCCTGAGATGAAGCGCTGAGAGATCTGGGTGGAAGATCTGAGCCCTGTTTGGGGTGAGGAGGTGAGGCAGACGGGGAAGATGGCAAATTTGGAAGAAAGCTGGTGGAGAGTGAGATACCAAGGCTGTTGTGGCCACCACAGAGCTATCAGAATGGCATTGGGTTTGTCTTGCCAGAGATGAACGACCACCTTGTGGAGGAGTGGGAATGGTGGAAAGACATAGGTAAGCATTTTGGGCCAAAGTCTGACAAAGGCATCACCGAGGGAGTTCTTACTGACTCCTGCACAGGAACAATAGTGTTTGCATTTTCTATTTGTTCTGGATGCAAACAGGGCAATTGTGGGTGTCCCCCAATGAATGCAGAGGGACAGGAAAATCACTTGGTCTAGTTCACATTCATGGGCTTGGTGTTCTTTGTAGCTGAGTAAGTCTACAAGGTTGTTGTCTTGGCCGGCTACATGGACTGCCATGAGACATATGTGGTAAGAGAGGCACCACTCCCACGAGCGTGGGGGGTGCTCCACCCCCCATGCATGGACCCCACCCCCCAACGAGTCCACGACTCAGAAAAGGTTGAGGACCACTGCTCTAGAATATTCTGATAAGGCTCTACACATGCGTGAATCACCCAGAGTGTGATTCACATAGGCCACAAAGAATTTGATCTTTTCCCAAAACGTGAACTACAAGTGGAAGGGACAGGATTGCAGCTTGAGCTTGATAAACAAATAGTCAGAGAATACCTTGTTATTTTGAACAAGTTCAGATCTCTAGGACCCAGTGACCTGCATGCAAGAATGTTGAAGGAACTGTCTGAAGAACTCTCAGGACCATTGTCTATGGTTTTCTTAAAATTATGGAGCCTTGGGTGATGTGCCAGATGATTGAAGGAAGGCTAATGTTGACCCTGTCCTTAAAGGGGGGGGGGCAATTAGGAACCTTGGAACTACAGACCAGTCAGCCTGACATCAATCCCAGGGAAAATTCAGAAGCAGCTTATAAACCAGTCACTCTGCAAGCACCTTCAAAACAATGCAGTATTAACTAGAAGCCAGCATAGATTTGTCAAGAACAACTAAGCGTAAACGACTGAAATACTTTCCACTTGCATGCCAAAAGAAGAGTCTGTTCATGATGGTTCAGAGCAAAAAGATATATGTGGCCTGCTAAGCAGATGCCTTTTGGTTTGCCTGTCTACAAAACATTAAATCAACAAAAGGCTGTTTGCTGAAGTTTAACATAGACCTTATGTATAATGTACAAAGCTCAAGCTTCTGTCAAAAAAATATGTTTAACTAAATTGGAGGACCTGCATAACCCTGTGCAAGGTGGTATTTTTCAAAATTTGATATAAAGTTTATAAACATGAGTAGTGCATAGTATATTACAATGTGCATGTTTATGCATGTTAAACAGCCTACAGATAAATCTTGTTCGCTGATGTGATGAAAATGAAATTATCTTAGAATGTAAGCACATGCTATATGCAGAAGGAAGCTGTTGGTAGACAGTGGCCAAACTCCTGTTGAATAAGCCCACTGAATCAGTGGAGTTCTGGCTGCTGAACTTCTCAAGTTCCATTGATTGAGATGGGCCTACTCTAACTGTGACTGACTTTAGCACAGTAGGTTGCAGTTCAAGTATGGCCAATTTAATCAATGGAATTTAGGGAGGAGTTGACTCACTAAATCTCCATTAATTCAAAGGGCCTACTGTAGTGCAATTGACTGAGTTAAGCAACAGGATTTTGGCAAATGCTTTTAAAAGGCTTCTGGAAAAACCCTTGTGCCCAATGCATATATAGCATACATATCCAACTGTTGGGATAAGATGGGTAGTTGTGAAACAACAGGATGTGGAAAAAATGTAGATGAAAAGTCACCAGTGGCTTTCGGGTTACACAAGAGACTACATTGGAAGAATTGCTAATTTCATAAATGTTCCGAAGGAAACAACAAGACAGTTGAACTTAAAGGAGAGGCCAAAATATTTGGGAAGGTGAAATTCCCAAGACAAATTAATGAAAGTTGATCAGCAGCTGAATGAAAACACTGCATTTAGAGGCAGTGTGCCTTTGAATACCAGTTGGAAACAAAAAGTGAGAAAAGCTTTCATGCTGTATGATAGCGGAGGGGAGCCTCAAGTGCTAGGATTGTCTCTTTTCCAGATGACTATGCCCCATCCTCATCTGCAGCATTTGTATGGGTTTTCCCCGTTCTAAATATTCAAGTGCATCTCCCAAGGCTTATTTACTGGCCATAACAGCTTTAAGCTAAAATATGCTGATGTTTTGGCCCCTCCCTTTTGCCTTTAGCCCCACTCTCATGGCCCTCAAGAATTTATTTCAGACTCAGTTTTGTCCCTCTGTCTGAAAACGTTTCCCTGTACATTATCTTTGTGAGCATCCTAGAAAAATCCACCCACCATAGCCAGAAATAGGACACTGAATTACAAAGCCCTTTTCTGCTGGGCTCTTCTGTAGTCTTATACTAAAAACTGACTTTGCTGAAGACAGGGAACTAAAATTTAATTTTCCTAAGTGAAAATCCAGGATCTGAATTTTTGTAAAAGAATAATCTTGTGTTTTAGGTTATTCAGAAAATATTGTTTATTTTGTGACGAACTGCCAAAGTTCTTAATTGGATGGTCATAACGGAATATCCAAATCCTTCCCTGTCCTGCTATCTCTCTTTTTTATGGTTTACCGACTTGCCTCCCTGTTAAAAACATGCACTTTGGTAGCTGGGACAATTTTCTGATGCACTTAATAGAGAAAAAACTCAAGCTATTTTCTAATCTAGGAGCATTTTTGTTACAGAGAAAGACGGGTTACTTACCTGTAACCATGGTTCTTCAAGTGGTCATTCTGTGAATTCACACAACAAGGGTTAATCAGCGCCAGCGATGATCTCCTCGGAACGTTCTAGAGCTTAAATAAAAGAAACAAAGTTGTAGGTCATTTACACTGCGCATGCTCCTCCCACCCCCTCCTTAGTTCCATTTATCCGCCACTAGAACCTCAGTAGACTGAGCAGAGCAATAAATGTAAATGCCAGTGACGGATAGTGGGGAGGCAGGGTGGGATTGTGTGAATTCACAGAATGACCACTTGAAGAACCATGGTTACAGGTAAGTAACCCGTCTTTCTTCATCGTGGTCTTCTGTGAATGCACACAACAAGGGTGACTAGCTAGCTACTCACCAGGCGGAGGGACGTCACTGGAGTACAGATGTCAATACTGCTTTCCCGAAGGACGCCTCTTTCCGAGCTCTCAAGTCCAGTCTGTAATGGGCAACAAACGTAGAGACGTTAGACCACGTGGCAGTGCGGCAAATATCCGGGACATCAATGCCACGTAGCAGAGCGGTAGATGAGGCCACTGCCCTCGTAGAATGAGCTCGAAGTCCATCGGGAGGAGTCTGGTGCGTAAGCTGATAGGCTAGTGAGATTGTGGAGACTAGCCACCTGGACAAGGTGGATGGTGAAGCTGGTAGCCCCTTCTTTGAACCAAAGTAACACAAGAAAAGCCTATTGGATAAACGGAATTGCTTTGTCCTTGAAACATAAAAGGCAAGGGCTCTTCTAACGTCCAACATATGAAGCATGCGCTCAGTATCATCAGACGGATTCGGAAACAAGGTAGGTAAAATCAAGGGTTGATTCAGATGGAACTGAGAAACAACCTTAGGAAGAAAGGAGACATCAGTATGCAGAACAACTTTCTCCTTAAAAAATTGAAGATAGGGTTGATCCACCCGAAGCGCCGCCAATTCACCAGCCCTGCGGGCAGACGTAATGGCCACTAGAAAAAGGGACTTGAGAGATAAAAGTTTTAAGTCACATGTAGCCATTGGCTCAAAGGGAGGTCTCATGAGGGCATGCAGCACTAATTGCAGGGACCACTGAGGTACAGGCAACTTAGTTGGAGGCCGAAGATTCACTACACCCTTTAAAAAGTTCTTAACAGTCGGATGTGAGAACAGACGAGAAGCCGACGAACCAGGCGGCTGAAAGGAAACAATCGCCGCTATATAAACCTTCAAAGTAGAAACAGAAAGGTTAAAGTCGAAAAGATAACGAAGAAAAAGGAGCAACGTAGACAAGCTGACTGGAGAAGCAACGAGTCCTCTAGACGCTGTGAATTTCAAAAAACCTTTCCATTTGTAACCATACAGCCTCGTGGTGGATGGTTTTTTGGACATGACTAGAACTTCCCTTATCTGCGGGATATCCTCCACGCAGTGAGGTGAAGGGTTTCTAAGTCCGGGTGAAGTATCTTGCCCGCATCCTGTGTCAAAAGGTGAGGATGAAGAGGGAGCCGGACCGCCTCGTGGGACATCGACCTCAACCTGTGGAACCATGGCTGGCGGGGCCAGAAGGGTGCTACAAGGATGGCATCCGCTCCGTCGTACTGGATCTTGAGTAAGGTCCTCTGAACTAACGGAAACGGCGGGAACAGGTAAACTAAACCCATGGTCCACCTTATCATGAAAGCATCCCCGGAGGACCCGACTCCCCGTCCGGCTCTGGATGCATAAAGAAGACACTTCTTGTTGTGAGTGGTAGCAAACACATCGATGACCGGGGTGCCCCAGCGGCGACACAGGAACTGGAATACGTTGTCGTCGAGTTGCCACTCGTGTGTCTGCGCCACGCGGCGACTCAATTCGTCTGCTATCGTGTTGTCCTCTGTTGCAATATGCACAGCCACTGGAAAAACATGGTGTTTGTAGCACCATTCCCATAGCATCACCGCAAGTAACAGCAGGGACTTCGAACGTGTTCTGCCCTGCTTGTTCACATAGTACATGGCCGTGGTGTTGTCCGTGGCTATCTGAACACCACGACCGTGTACTAGGGGCAAGAACGTCTTGAGTGCTTTGAGGATGGCAAGAACCTCCAAATGATTGATGTGAAGTGACCGCTCCTCTGAATTCCACAACGCATGAATCCTGTGGTGGCCACAATGCGCACCCCAACCCACCGGGCTCGCATCTGTGGTCACCTGTACAGTGAGTTGAAGCTGCCGAAAGGGTCTCCCTATTTTCAGGTGTGGAGGGTAAGTCCACCACTCGAGCTGTGAGGCAAGCTCCTGAGTGACTAGAAGCCTCTTGTGTGGATGATCTGTCTCCGGATTGAACAGGGACAGGAGCCAGACCTGAAGGGATCTGAGTTTTAGTCGGGCATGGGCCAACCCTGGTGTTGTTGACGCCATGAGGCCGAGCAGATGTTGGGCGTGTCTTGCTGACACGGTTGTCCCTGGGCGAAATTTCCTTATTGCCTTGCGTATCTTTCGACGTCTTTCTGCTGGAAGAAAGATGCGCCCCTTCCTCGCATCGAGCCTTGCTCCGATGTAACTTATGACCTGAGATGGAGTAAGATGCGACTTTCTTAAGTTGACTGTGAGTCCTAGATTGCGTAGAACATGAAGGACGTATGCTTTGTCTTGCAGGGCCTGACGTCTGGACTTGGAGACCACTAACCAATCGTCTATGTACGGGAACACCTGGACCCCGTTGAGACGAAGGTAAGCCGCGACTGGAGACATGCATTTTGTGAAAGTTCTGGGAGCCGTAGCCAAGCCAAACGGGAGGGCAAGAAATTGGTAAATGGCATCCTGAAATAGAAACCTGAGGTACTTCCGATGTTGAGGGTGAATCGTAATATGAAAGTAAGCGTCCTTTAGGTCTATGACAAGAAACCAATTGCCCTTTGTTAAGAGGTGAATTATTTGTTCCAGAGTGACCATCCGGAATTTTCGTGGACAGAGGTAAGTATTGAGCAGTCGTAAGTCCAAAATCGGTCTGATGCCGCCGTCTTTCTTGGGAACGGCAAAATACTTTGAATAAAAGCCGTTCCTGACGTCTCTTGCTGGTACCCTTTGAATGGCTCCTTTTAGAAGAAGGGAATGAACTTCCTCCTCTAGAGCAGGGTCGGATGGTGTAGGAAGAACCTGTCCTAGAGGAGGGTAGTCGAGAAACTCCAGCAGATATCCGTACTGAACAATGTTTAGTACCCAAGAATCGTTTGTAATAGCGGACCAATTTTTTAGATACGGAGAAAGCCTTGTTGTATGATAAAGCGGAGCTGAGATGACTGGGTCAAAGGTACTGTTTTGATTTCTTGACAGGTTGTTTGAATCCCTGACGGCGCTGGGAATGCTGAGAGCGGTAAGTATTAGAAGAAGAAGCAGTATTGGAAGACCTAGCTTGCGACTGAGGCTTAAACTGTTTGAACTGAGAGCCTTGCCCATATTGGCTGTAAGGTTTCTTCCATTGGTACCTGTTAAACTTCGGTTGAGGCTGAATATAATAAGATTTGGCAGTCTTTTTTGCCTTGTGTAATTCCTCCAAGTGGGAGTCGGTCTTTTCATTAAAAAGACCAGAGGCGTCAAATGGCAAATTTTCAACTTTCACCTTGACATCATCCAGAATATTGGCAGCTCGCAGCCAGGCGTGCCTACGGAGAGTAACAGCCGACATTAAAATTCTAGCTGCAGCTTCTACAGAATGTCTAGTAGCTATACGAAGATACTTTGAAACAGTCTGAGCTTCCTCATAGGTATTGAGAAAATCTTGTCTGATATCCTCAGGTATTAACCGCAAACCCGGCAAAGTTTTCAGCCATAATTGCTTTTGATAAGCTCCCAGAGCAGTTTGGTAATTCGCCACTCTGAGAATAAAAGCGATCAGAGAATAAATCTTCCTGCCAAGAACTTCAAGCTTTTTCCCCTCCTTATTAGTGGGGGTAACATGCGACTTCCCTGTTGGTCTGGTGCAACTAGTCTCAACAATCAAGGAATTGGGTATAGGATGTTTCAGGAGAAACTTGGAATCCTCCCCAGACACACGATAAAGATTCTCAGTGCGCCGAGATAGTGCAGGCGTCGTAGAAGGTTGATCCCAAAAATCCTTGATGATCGTAGTAAGAACAGAAAGGTAAGACAGAGTGGGAGGAGGAGACCGCTCACTATTAATATCTCCAAAAATGAGATCCTCCTCTGGAGGAGCTGGTGTGTCCATTTGCAGTTTAAGGACCTTGGCCATTCGTGCGAGCATCTGTGAGTAAGATGAGAAGTCTTCCGACGGAGAGGATGCATGGGGGTCACCCGTGTCGGATCCCACAGTGTCACCCACTGGCAAATCCTCCTTGTCCTCTGGAGGAGGAGGTTCCTCCTCAGAATCAGAGAAACTGTCCGAAAAGGGAACCCCCTCTTCTGATAAGGGAGAATGTCCTTTTTTGCGAGCTCGAAGCTCAGGTCGGAAATCCGCTGTAGAAAGACGGTGAGGGTCGGCAGCGACAGACGTCACAGATGAAACAGGGGCAGTAACACCCCTGGGGTGGTCGGTAAGCAGAGCAGGTCGCGGAAGCTCCTCGACGTCGAAGTGGTGACGGCGTCGGTGCTTCCTTGGTGGAGATGAAGACGAGGAGGAAGAGACATAGATGTATTTTGCCCTCCTTCGGCGTCGACGTCTGTCCTGCGAAGTCGAGGGCGAAGAGGAGGTGTAGCGCCGTCGGTGTCGACGTCGATGCTTCCTCGGCGGGGAGGATGACAAAGACGAGTCATCTGACGAGTGACGTCGGCGCCGAGAATGGCGAAGAGGTGATCGATGCCGTCGCTTGGAAATATGTTTAGTTTTGCGAGACCTCTTCCGCGGCGTCGGCGTCGGTGTCGAGGAAGCCGAAGTGGAGGAGTGAGCCGAAGACGCCCGCCCGATAGACTCAGGGCTGTTGGGCGGAGACACCAAGCTTGCGGTGACTGCAGCAAGCCGAATAGGTGTTGGGGAGGCAGTCCCCGGGATCCTGGGTGGCTCAGACTGTCCTGGGGGTAGAGAAGCGGATACCCCAAACAAGGACTCCTTGTCTTGTGAAGGCTCCTCCAATGCAGGGGAACGTAGGGAGGGCGAGACAGAAGGTAACTCCTCTATCGTTCCCAAGCGCTTAACAGCTCTCTTTTTTGTCTGCTTTACAGGCTTATTCTTCGCAGACTTAGAAGAGGACGGCTCCTTGGATGAATTTTTATCAGGTTTGTCTGTAGCCCTCTTAGAAGCTTTAGAGGCAGGAGGTTGAGGCAGATTACTTGAGGTGGACGGAGAAACTGCTGCACCGGGAAGCTCCATAAGGGACGGCTCTGAGGCAGCCAACGCAGCGCTCCAGAGATGAAATTTTAAGCGCTGCTGGCGAGCACAGAGGGCTGGCTTAGTAAAAGCCCTACAATGCCTGCAATCCTGGGGAGAATGGGATTCCCCGAGACAAAAAAGACACTTTTCGTGCCGGTCCTGGAAGGGGAGCTTTCTATCACAGCTTATGCACCGGCTAAAGGGACCGGAGGGGGACATAAGCTGAAACCGCACCAACGCCCTGCAACGGAGACCGTTGAAAAGGGCGGGAAAAACCCGAGCTTGCCAAACAAGGGAAAACCAGAGTTCAAAGTCCACAAACCGAGCCAAGTCAGGACAGGAGAGAGTAGAATAGCCGAATAGCCTTGCCAAGGGTCAAAAAAGCCAAAAAACCCAGAGAATAGTAAGCAAAATAACAGAGCTCTAGCCGAAGAGAACCAGTTCGTCCGGCGGAGAAATGGAACTAAGGAGGGGGTGGGAGGAGCATGCGCAGTGTAAATGACCTACAACTTTGTTTCTTTTATTTAAGCTCTAGAACGTTCCGAGGAGATCATCGCTGGCGCTGATTAACCCTTGTTGTGTGCATTCACAGAAGACCACGATGAAGAATGACAAAATATTGAAGTAACTATGTCAAATTTTAAATGATCATACCGATGATATATTGCCATGTCACTTCATTGTATTCATTTTTTCAATGGAAAAACTAATTCAATGGAAAAACTAATACAGTACATAACCAAAATTTCATACAGTTGTCAAGATATATGAAAAGTGCCTTTCTCCTTTATTTTCTGTACTTCTCTTTAGCTGTAATAAATGTAGCAGAGCCGCTTAAATTTTTTCTTAAAAGTGTGTATATTTTTAAAATTCTCATATTGGTATACTATTTGAACTTACTTTCTTTAAACAACAGTATAATATTTGGCGTTTTAAATTATTCTGTGCAGTTCAAAAGGAAAACAAGTATGTCCTGATAAGGCTGCTCAGTGGAAAAACTAATACATAACCAAAATTTTATACAGATGTCAAAATATATGAAAAGCGCATCTCTATTTTCTGTACTTCTTTTTGGCTGTAATAAGTCTAGCAGAGGCCCTTTAAATTTTTATTAAAAGTGTCTACATTTTAAAAATTATTTTATTTGTATACTGTTTCAGCTTAAGTAATTCATTTAAAAAACAGAGCATTAATAACATTTGGCTTTTAAAATTATTCTGTGCTGTTAACAAGGAAAACAAATATATCCTGAGTTCTGACAAAGTTGTGCTATCGTTTAAAGGAAGATGAAAACTTGCAAGTCTCTCAGTGCTGCTAGTATTTCCGTGGTGCTGTTCTTCCATTAAAAGTTTGCAGTTTGTATTTTCATGGCTTCTTTGGGCCAGGAGTAAGAATCCGTCAGAAAGTTTTCATAGTCAGTGCTGTAAATCTGGGAGTGAATGAAAGCTTCCTTGTCTACTGGCTCAGGGTAGAAAGTGGCAGTGTTGTTGCTGTAGGCTTGCTCTACAATCTGAAAACAAGACATTAGGAAGATTTTGCATCACCTTGAGAGGCAGCACAGTGTAAAAGTAAAAAAGTTCAAATTTTAATATTGAGTAATAGATTCTAATCTAATGTATCAGTGAAAATCCAATCAACAAAATGTATTTATTTCATAGATTTATATACTGCTGACTTAGTGTGGGACTATTCTAAGCAGTTTACAAAGATAAATAAACAATAGCCCAGACCACTCCCAACCAATCAATAAAATTCTGTAAATACCTACTTCAAATAAAACTTCAAATGATATATAGGCAAAGCCCTTAAATGCTTAAATGCTTCCAGAAACAAAGAAAAGTCTTTGGCATCCTATTTCATAAAGTATCGGCTATGGCCAGAAGGCAAGCTTTCTGGTGGCTGTTTTCTCAGCCTCTCTTGGCATAGCAACTTGGAGAAATAAGGCCTGTGACGAATGGGTGGAACATGGCAATGTTCTGAGGGAGAACTGCTTCAGCAGATACTGGGGCCCAAACCATTAAGGGTTTTACATACTAGCATTAAAACCTGGAACCTGGTGCAGTAAACAACTGTTAGCCAGTGGAGGTGAACCAGAACTAGTGATATGTGATCAAACTTATTCACACCTGAGACCAAAACTTATTCACATCTGAGACCATTCTGGCTACCACATTCTGGACCCGCTGTAATTTCTGCACCAGCCTCAAGGACAGATTCACATAGAGGGTGTTACAAAATCAGTCTTAGGGATCACCAGTGCACAGACCAAAGTAGCCAGGGATCTTCCATTCAGGTAGGGGTGTAACTGGGCGATAAGTCTAAGTTGGTTAAATGCTGGCCTGGACACAGCTGAAATCTGATGCTCCAGAGATAGGGTGAGTCCAGGAGCATCCCCAAGTTACAAGTGGAAGGAGGACTCTATCCAACCTAGGGAGTCTACCCCCTACCCTTTCCAGAGGACCTCCCAAGAGCATGACCACCCCCATCTTTTCCGGGTTCAGTTTTTGCCTATTAGCCTTCATCCATTCCAGAATTGAGGTCAGACAGTGCTTCAGGACATGGACAGCATCCACTGCAAAGTAGAGATAGAGCTGTGTATCATCAGTCAACATATTGATGAAAACACACTCCAAATCTCTGGATGGCCTATCCCAGCAGCCTCGCATAGATATTAAAGAGAATTGGGGAGATAGACAACCCCTGTGACAATCTACAATTCAGGGTCCAAGAGGCCAAAAGTTCTTCCTCAAGCTGAACTTTTTGGACACAGTCATCAAGAAAAGATCAGAATCAGCTAAGCACCAATCCACCAACCCCCATACCTGACAGTCTGTCCAAGAATATACCATCAACGATGGTGTCAAAGGCCACTGAGAGGTCAGGGAGCACCATCAGGGTCAATCCTATTAACCATAGGCCTCCCTGAGGAAGTAATCTTGCAATGTGACCAGTGCTGTCTTAGTACCATAGCACAGCCTGAACTTGGACTGAAACAGATCCAGATAATTCTCCTCCTCCAGGAATGTCTGGAGCTGCTCTGCCACCACACGCTTAATCAACTTGCCCATAAATACTGGCAACAGGCCTAAAGTTGGTTAAATTGTCCATCATCAGGTTGGAACATTTTAGGATGAGCTGTAGAAAGGCATAATGCTCTCCCTCAATGAGACATTTATAATAGTAGCAGCCCAATCCACAGTAACCCCATCAGCTGCTTTCAAGAGCCAATCTGGCCAAGGATTGAACACAGAGGTAGTGGGTTTGTAATGTCCCAGAGTCCTGGCCACATTTACAAATGTTACCGACTGGAACCTATCCAGTGAACCAGAGGAGATGGTGCACAAGCCATCTGACAGCAATCCACTGTCAGAGAATTCTACGTCCCATCAGATGGGCTGAATTTTAACTGACCCATCTCCTTGTGTGTGTGCGTGTGCATGTGTGTGTTACCAAGGCCAGGATAAATTTCAGGAGGAAATGATATGACCATAACCGAGGGCAGAACTTGATTATCTGCCACCCTCAGATCATACCCTATCAATGTTCACTCTAATTTTCTTCCAGCGCTGGGTGGTGGTCCCATCCTGCGTGTGCAGGGTTCCAGCCACAACCAGAACCAAATGGGTAGCAACACTGGCTGCAGGTGCATGGCACCAATGCAGCACTGTGCAGCCATGCATCTGCACAGCTTAGGGGGAACATTGTACTCTATCCATGTCAACATCAGATCCAGAGTGTGGCCTGCTCTATGCATGGGACCAATAATATGTTGAGATAGATAGACCCATGGATGTCTATGACTTCCAGGGCCAAACCAGAAAGCTCCGTGTCAGCATGGATGTTGAAGTCCCTCAGCAAGAAAAGTCTGTGGGCCCTCAACATCATTTCTGAGAGAGCCCTCGTAGGGAATGTGCTGGGATGCAGGGAGTATGCCATCACCAACCCAAATCTATCCCTCTGCCCCACTGTCAGGCAAAGATTCTCTAGACCCAGAATCAACAACACACAGTTCCTGCTGACACAGATGGAATCCTTATAGACTTTGGTGACCCCCTCCACCTCTACCTACTGATCTGCCGTGATGCTGGATGGAATACTCAGGTGGACACAGCTGGGAGAGTGCTTCTCTTCCATCTGCACTCACCCAGGTCTCAGTTATAGAAGCCAAGTCATCTCTCTCCTCAATAAGCTCAGAAAGAGAAAAAAGAAATGGATTCAAATTAAAAGAAAGATGATTCTCCCTAATATTAGGAAGAACGTCCTGAAGGTAAGAGCTGTTTCTGACAGTGGAACAGAATATTTCATAAGGTGGCAGGCTCCTCTTTGTGAAGAGGTCTTTAAAGAGAGATTGGTAGCTATCATTAGAGATGCTTTTAGCTGTGTATTCTGGCATAAGGGAGTTAGGGTATATCACTCCACAGTACATTCCAGTTCTACAATTCTATTACAGGTATGTTATTCTAATTCCTAATCAGCATAAAGCTCAGCAGGCTGGCTGTTGTCTAGCCATGATCTGTCAACCTAATCTATTTCATTCACCTGTCTTGAGGATAAAGAGGGAGGGGAGAGAATTCTGGATAGTCTTGTTAAAAAGGGAACAAAGTGTAATAAAAAAGAAGTTGGTCTTGGGGAAATAAACTTTGTTTAGACAAAGCCTTTTGAAAAGTGTTGGGAAGACTGAGTATCCTTCAAACTAATCTCCTGAAAGTGGCCACCAGGCAGCATAATGGAGGATCCAGATAAGAAAATAAGCTGTAACTCTGTCACAGCTAATTAGACTGCCATTATTTGAGGACATTTTCAAAAAAAGCTTTGCTAACAAAGCAGTCACAAAGTACACCATCGATGTGTTGTTCGATAATAAAACATGTTAATAGCTTTTTAACATAACACATTCAGCCCTTCATAATCAGATATTGCATTAGTAACTTACTTTCACAGCAATTTTCAGGGAGACATCTTGAATTGATGCTAAAGGTGGATACAAACGTCCTTCCTCTAAGTGCTTCTGTGAAACTTGTTGACATATAACCTAAGGACAAATATAAGACATTTACCTATAGACACTCATTTTATAGTTCATTTGAAAATACATTGCCATAATAAGAAAGCTAGGGGTGGCTTTCCATGGGCATTTTCTTTGAAGCTTTGATGGCCCCAGTAAGGCTCTTGTTGATGCCTGTCCTCCCTGTTCAACCTGGTCCTCAGAGCCATATTTTGATGCTTCTCACAATGCCCCTGACATAGTGCTGCTCCATGGCATTTTTGGAAATTTATATGGTAGTTACATGTAACCACTCCAACCATGCTCTCCCCATCATGGCTCAGAGTGGTTATTGAAGTTTTGTCTGTTGCAGCTACCAAGTATCAGCAACAGGCCTACAAGAACACATTGAAACAGGATCTAAACAGACTTTTTCCCCTTTCAGACTAACATGTACAGTAGAACTCCCGTATCTGCAGGATAAGTTTCATTTATCCACAGTTTGCTGCAGTCCTATATACAATATATAGGGTGCCCCCTTGTGGTCTTTGTCCCACCCCCTTGTACAGTACATTATATGTAGGGTTCCCTTGTATCTGCGGTTTCAGGCATCCATGGCAGATTGTGTAACTGATCCTTCACAGATAGGGAGGTCCAATTGTACACAGAAATGCATCAGCTGAAGGAAAACCGATGCATTTTACATGTTTGTTTTAAAGGAAAAGAGTGTGTAGAAGCCAAAACCAAATATGTAATAAACCTAAAAGCAGTTATTAGCAAAATTCTGCCAAGTCAGGTGGCTTCACACATGGTACAAAATTGAAGGGGGGTGTTTGTGTCTTTAATTAGAATCAATCTAATTCATTCAGGAATCTAAAAGTGGTGCCATCTTCTGGATTCTTGCATGAATCAGACTGCCACTAATTGAGTGTTATTAGATTACATTGAAACAATGAGGAAACATTGCTAATCTAATAATTAATTAGAAGAACTAATTAATTAGTGGAAGTCTGCCACTCAAAGTGATGCCACTTCCTTTCCACTGGTATAATTTATGCAAGAGAGTTCTGGCTGCTATTATAATGCCTAATAATATAATCTGCAATATCGAAATTTTGTAACACCTGCCTACTTTCCAGTGTGATATACAGTATACCATAATATGACAGCAGTGCCTTACTGCTTATAGAGGACTCCTTACCAAGGACAAACAGACAGGTCTCTACACCAAGGAATAAACAGAGATAAATATGAGATCAGAGATGGCAGTATTGAAAATGTGAGAAAACAGTTGAGTTGAAATGGTCATTGTTGAACCAAGAAAAGTTACCACTGAAAGAGCAAAACAACAATAAAAATTGTCAAAAGGTTCATGTCTGAATAAGAACAAGGGTTTTCATCGCAATGTACGTCTTAATCAGTTGGGTTGTAATGTAAACAAGGATTACATTTAAAAAAAATTATCATTGTCTATACTTTATACATTTCAGTCTCCCCTGACCTGTTAATTTCTATCTTAACTGGAATTAAAAAGATGAATTAACAGTGGCTACACTCATACTTACTTGTTTATATAAGATTCTGAGTGAATAGGCCAAAGATAGCAAACCATTTTGCTAATAATTAACACCAGCTAAAACTAAACCAGCAAAAAAGAGTGCACACAGCGACTTTGGAATCTCACTGGAGTTCTTCCTCTGACTCTTCCTCTTGATGAAGGCTACAAAAGGGAGAAGATCTCACCTATTCTACTCTACGCCTAGGCGACTCCATGAGGAGCAAGCTGGTGGCTGCACTGAAGGAGCCTCCTGCCCTCTGGAGCAACTACCACCTGATGGATAAAGATGCCAGGAACTGAATGGTAAGAGAACAGCTCCAGGAAGACTTCTCAGAGGGTCAGAGTGTGAGGGCTGTGAGTTAACAGCAGATGCATAGATTTGATCCTCCCCAATAATTTATGCAACTCAGATTTCCATTCACTGTTGATTTATCTGTTCTGTTTCCTAGGAATACTGTACTACATTTGACATATTTTACCTCATAATCAGTCCATCACCAGGTGTACAACAGCAGGATTTTTACTGAGATAAAATATTACCTAGCACTACCAAGAGTATACCTTTTTGTTGCTTAGGGTGCAAAACAGCATTTCACCCCAAGTACTAAATAAACTACTGACAGTGACTTTTCCCCATATTAACATATTTTTTGTACTGCAGAATCCACAAGGGGGAGCTAAAGTAGTTTAAAAAGGAAGAAGTTTTCTCTGTTATTTGACTATTTTCCTGTGGTAAATTAGTACAGTAGTTGCCTCTTCCAGGGATACATAAGCGCTTATAGGACAGGAAGCATGGTTTCATTTGCATGGTAGTTAAGAAAGTAGTCAGACTGCAATGTGACAATTACTGCAATTAAAATTAAACATAAGGATGCTGTCCAGTGCATAATATTCTAAATTAGGAAGAGATAGTTTTCACCTTTCTTACATTATAATCATCTTATTAATAAGAAGTTTGAAGGCAAAGCTAAAAAGCTACACAGCAAACAACTGATAGCAGGCAAACTTAATTATTGATTTCCTTTTCAGCCTTTTAGTCATTGTATCATTACATACCATATCTGAAACCTAACTTTCCCCTTCCTGCTTTGAAACCCTTCATCATGTAACAATATGCAGTTCTCAGGTCTATACTTTAACAGGAGCTGACCAGATATTATTGTTTTCCTATTGTATCCCACAAGACCACATTTCAAAAGAAAGTTGTGCCATAGTCACAATGCAACCACCCATTATGTCATAAACCTATTTATTTTCTATATTGTTATTTTTACTGTGAAGAGAAAAGCCCTATCAGTTTTTCACAGATACCATCGAAGACCGAGTACCTTGGCTTTTTGACTATTTACACCAGATTATACCTGGAAAGATTCCACCATAGCATGTTGACTTGCCAACATAACTCATTACTTCATAATTCTCTGACATTTTAGTTCTGCTTCATCAGGCTGAGAGAATGCGGCTTGCCATCATGGCAAAACTGTCTACAATTACACTATTTTAGCTTACTCAGCCCTAGATTTATCATCTCAAACTCAAAGCTGAACTTTACTTAACATGAAATTAAAAACACCTGAAAACAAAATATGCTATTCTTACAATGACTAAACAGCTCTTTTTATTAGGTTTAACAGGCAAAGGGATCAATTATAAAGCCCACAGTTATAAATGTCAACGTTCAGTCCCAATCACACAGATCTCTAGACTCTTTAGAAAGCTATTGCAGAAGGTTATCTTTTGACACCTTTTCCTTTCTCTGATTGCAGCAGAGTTAAGGCGAATTTGTACACAAGAATAACTTTATTTCTTGTTTCTCATAGTTTTCCATGGGCTCAGTCCTGAACCCTAGATGGTTTGGCTTAGAAGGTGACTGGATCGTCAATTACCCTGGGCTTATAAAACAAGTGAATTCATTTATTTATTTTTAAATTGCATGACATGCAAGGCTGATTTGAATGGATCCAACCTACTTGCTGCCAAACCAGCTTTATTTCTCTGCTTCCAGGGGCTACAACTTTTCCATGAAGAGAGGATTCAATCAGGCTTTCCCCCCTGCAGACGTTGTTGTAAAGATGGGAGGGTGCATCTGTAACACCAGTACAGTATTCCCCTCTCTCTGCAAAGTTTCTCCTTCCCCGACACTTTAAAAAAACAGCTTCCCACCCAAGTGGGCATGATATGCAGGCTATGCAAAAGCAAAGTACTGTCAATAAGGTTTGCTGTGAAGCTATTTTATCATTAAAAGCTTAAAAAAAAACTTTTCTATAGAAAATAATGTGGAGAAGGTACTTCATAGACTAGAATACAGAACATCATAAGTTTGAAAACTAATTTTGCAAAATAGATCATGCTTCCCAACTCAAAACAGTTCCATTTGGGATAACCCCTTCCCATCACTTATCAGTTACTACTAGAGATGGGCACTTCTTATTCTTATCTCAGGGATACGATTACAAACCACAGCACCGCAGGTGTTGCGGGGGTCCAATTCCCTCTCACAGAACTGGCCAGCCCATTCAACAGGATCCACACAGCACTGTGGTCCTTCTTTGGTGGCAGTGCACCAATCCTGGCAGAAGCCCAGCCCTGCCACCCCCACAGCTGACCACTCTGGCACAGAGGCAGGACGGGGAGTCTTTCTGCTCTGTCGATAAGTGGTTTGCTGCGTGGGGGTGGGTGGGGAAGGGCTGGCTGGGTTCCTGTCAGGATTGGTGTGCCACTGCCAAAGGAAGACCACAGTGTTGCGTGGAACTCAGGGAGTGGGCCTGCCAGTTCTGGGGGAGGGAATTGGGCCTCTGCAGCACTTGTGGTGCTGCAGTTCATATAAATACCTTTGAGATAAGAATATGAAGTGTCCATCTCTAGTTACTACCTTCCATTATTTTGAAGTAACACATGCAAAAATTATTGCTCTCTGGTGACATATAATTTTAAGCTACCATATTTTTCCATGTATAAGATGCCCTCATGTATAAGACCCCCCCTTTTCCAACCCAAAATTAAGAAATCAATATTGCAAACATAAAACAGAACACACTTTTATTTAGCAATTAGGTGACATTTATGTACCAGCACAGTCATACCAGTACATACCAGTACAGTTCACACTTAGCTTTGAGCATATCACATTATTCATCCTCTGGGATCAGAACACTCCACCATCACCAGTCCCTATTGCATCTGAGCCCTGTCTACTTGCTCCACCTCCAACGAGATGTGTTCCAATTGGTTTGTTCAGCATCAGCTGATGTCATTTACATAAGGCTTGTGATTGGAGGCAGCTAAGCCTCATGACTGAAGGAAGCCTGTTTGCAGAGGCAAGGTATGGGCAGTTTCGCAATTGTACAGTTCTCTCCTCGGCTTACCTCCGTGTATAAGACAACCGTCAATTTTTAGTCTAAAGATTATAGACCAAAGTATCATCTTATACATGGAAAAATACAGTAGTTTAAACAGTGTGAGAAAGGAAAACCCCAAAGTTTTTTCTTGGGCAGCAATATAGGTAAAAGCTTATATTTTGTACAGAATTGTATAAAAGCTTATATTTTGTACAGAATTCAGTGATGTTGGTAACACGTCTGGTCACACACTAGTCACACAACTTGCCCTTGGGTAATTATCTCCAGTTCACCTCTGCAACTTATGCAGTTTCACCTACTCCAGACAACTCTGCAAGCATCTTGAAAATTAGAAGCAAAGACATGCCAGACTAACCTTATCTCATTTTTTGATTGGGTAAAATTGATTGGGTAAAATGGTAGATAGTGGGAATGCTGTAGACATAACATATAATGACTTCAGCAAAACCTTTGATAAAGTGCCCCATGATATGCTGGTTGGCAAACTTAACTAGTGTGCTAAATGTAACAACTGTCAGATGGATACACAGTTGGTTACAGAATCATACTCAGAGAGTGCTTATCAATAGCTACTTCTCAAACTAGGAGACAGTAAAAAGTGGAGTCCTGCAATACTTAGTCCTGGGCCTGGTGCTCTTTTTATGATGAGAGGGTGTAGAGAATACTTATCAGATTTCTGGATGACTCAAAATTGGGTGGAATAGCTAATGCCTTGAAAAACAGGAACAAAATTCCAAAATCTCATGATAGTCTTGAGCACTGGGCTGAAAACAACAGAATTAAATTTAACAGGGATAAGTGCAGTTCTACACCAAGGGGGGGGGCACAGACACAGATACAAGATGGAGGATACTTCATTCAGTAATACTACAAGCAAGAATGAGATTGGAATTCTTATAGATCACAAGCTGAACATGAGCCAACAATGCAATGTTGCTGCAAAAAAGGCAAATGCTATTTTAGGATGCATTAACAGAAGTATAGTCTCAAAATCCTGTGAGGTACTAGTCCCCCTCTATTTAGCACTGTTTAGGCCTCATCTAGAGCACTGGTTCTTAACCTTGGGTTACTCAGGAGTTTTGGACTGCAACTCCCAGAAGCCTTCACCACCAGATGTCCTGACTGGGGTTTCTGGGAGTTGCAGTTCAAAAGCATCCGAGTAACAAAGGTTAAGAACCATTGATCTAGAGTACTGTGTCTAGTTCTGGATACTGCACTTTAAGAAGGACGCCAGCAAACTGGAACAAGTTGAGACCAACAAGCATGATTGGGGGGACTGGAAATTAAGGCCTGTGATCTCTCTCTCTCTCTCTCTCTCTCTCTCTCTCTCTCTCTCTCTCTATCTATCTATCTATCTATCTATCTATCTATCTATCTATCTATCTATCTATCGTCTGTCTAAGGAAAATGCTTTTGCTAATGCCAAACAGAAATAAAGTAAATGGGATTACAAAGATAAAGCACAAGTAGCAGGTGGGACAGACACAGACACACACACTGAGAGAGATAGAGAGTGATCAGGATTTTTCTTTCAGTATGTTTGATATTTTCAGATTGTGGATAAGTGAATCAGTGGATACTGATCCCACAGATAAGGGGATCCTACTGTCCTTGAAAGACATATGGAGGAGGGGCAGGATCTGTTCGCGACCATCTGAGTACAGGACACATAATAATGGGCTCAAGTCACATGAAGCCAGATTTCATCTGAATATCAGGAACAACTTATTAACTGTTAGAGCAGTATAAAAATGGAACCAATTACGGCAGGTAGTGATAAGAACTCCAACGCTGGAGGCATTCAAAAGAAAATTGGGTAATCATATGTTAGATCTGCTTTGGTTTGGATTCCTGCATTAAGTAGGGGGTTGGACTTAATGGCCTTAATAACTCCACTATTCTGATTCTAAAATGCTAGCAAGATTCTGGCGTTGTGCAAAACACACACGTTCCATTGCACACTACTTTTTTGGGGGGCGGGGGAACAAAAATATTTCCATGCCATTTTCCCACAAGGGCCCAAAATGTGGGAAATGCATTCAAGCTCTCATAATTTCACCCAATGCAGTGAAACCTTTTACATTTTTCTCACTTGGTTGAATGACATGAGTGAATGACTAATGTAAATTGCACTGAACGTAGTGAGACTAATGTGTGACTAACATAGTTAGACATCAACGCCATATGTCTAACAGTGCCATCCTAACTATGCAATGTTCCAGTAATTTAACAAATCCCCCTTGTAAATGCTGTGGCAGTAAATTTTCTTAGTTAATATTGTCTTTGGAGGAGTAAAGTGATTCCTTCTTTGCAGATAAGACATGACTAATCAAATTTATTCAAGATGTAAATATGCGTTTGTTTTCTTGATACTCAATTTCTACAGCATGATTGAGATCAGATGTTAAGTCCTCTAATGGCTGCAGTATTACTACAGCCTTCTTTATTTGTTAGAATTCCTGGTTGCAACAATATGGCTAGAGGGAGTGCCTAGATCCATCCTTCCGCTGTCAGTTGGCTCAAGGAATGATAGGAGAGTCTGGAGAGGTGTTTGTTCACATGGATGCAAGAAAGTAATGCTGGAAACCTAAGTTCTTCCTCACATGCACAGACTGTGTATAAGTAGGAATGTCTTTGTGAGATCCAAGGCGAGGCTATAGAAGCGCTCGCCGGAGTGTTGTCCTCCTTTAAGAGAGAGAAGGAGACTCAAACGGAATCAACGGCTACTCGCGTCGCGGTCAGACATCAGGGTATAGACACCTGTGATTTGGAACAGGGTGTGAGGAGACTGTCAGTGGCTACCCAGACAGGAATAGAAAGGGCGGGAACACAGGTGGGGGAGCGACCATTGGTAGAGGTGGGACATGGGGATATAAAAGGAGAGCGGGACAATATACCCGGAGGTTGGGTATTGATATGGGTGGAGGATCCCTGGACAGGGAAATGTGAGAAAGTGAGGGTGCCTAGAGAAGAGGCAGATTACAGACGACAAAGAGGTTTACCCCCCCCCCCAAACCATCCTATTGGGGAGAATCAGAAGCCAGAGAGTGGCGGAGAAGGTTGAGAGAGGAAAAGGAGGCGGTAGAGAGGGAAAGGAAAGCATGGCATCTGGAGGAGGCTCGCCGGAGGAGGTATTTACCGGAACCTGGGACCCCTATGCAAAGGGAGCCGACCCCTATCACCTGGAGAGGGGAGATGAGGAGACCTTACCCCTGATCGAGGTGGACATTGATGTTAAGGAACCGGGTGAGACTAACCCGTTTTCCAAAGGACCCTGGTATGATCCAAGTTACCATCCATTTTTCCAAGATGTATGGACACCCTCGTTAGACCCGGTGGCGACGAGAGAAAAGAACAATGACAAGATTAATGTTGACACTTCTTTATTTGATGTTCCAATAAATCCTAGTTCTGTTTTTCAAAAAACTGAGCATCCTGTGTTTGTGTCCGATAAGCCTGAGGTAACCATTGAACCCTCACAATCTTCTCTTCAGACTCTTCTGTCATCACTCGAACAAACTGACAGCAGCAGGGTGGGGCTCAATGTACTCCTCTAACCATCTGGATGAATTTCAATGATTGAATAGGGCTTATGAATCATATTTCAAAGCAGCTACACACAGAATGCAGACTTATGTATGTATGAGGAATTTATACATCTCTACCTATGTGTGCCACCACCCAAATGACAGTCACTTCAATCCTCTACACTAGGTTTGGGGTTGTCACTTAAACTTGTGAATAAAGTCACCTTCTGGATCTCCGACCTAGGCAAACAGCCAGTGTTCTTTTTTACCCTAATGATTTAACTCTGCTACAGTTCTAAGATCACAATTCCCTTTTTAAAAAATAGTAAGAATGTTTTGGTGAAACACAGCTTTCTGTACTGTGGCGATGCTATATAAACTGTGTATCATAGCACTAATCAGCTACATTATCTTAGATCTCCTATCTATACAATGATAACCAAGATAATAATTGGTCTTATGATTTGTACCTTTGCTAGTTAATCCTGCCATTTATAAAACAATAAGCAAACGTATTCTATTTTAAAAATTGCAAAAAATGCAAAGGAATAAAAATGTTCAGTGACCACATAAAAACAAAATACAGTGGTGCCTCACAAGACGAGCGCCCCATTTAACGACGAAATCGCATTATGATGAATTTTTTGCGATCACAAAACAATCGCTTTATGTTGGTTTCAATGGGGGAATTTCGCTTTGCAATGATCGGTTCCCTGCTTCGGGAACCAATTCTCGCAAAATGACGATTTTTGGCCAGCTGATTGGTGGTTTCAAAATGGCCACCGGGTTAAAAAAATGGCTCCCCGCTCTTTTCTGGGATGGATTCCTTGCTGCACGGGCAGCGAAAAAGGCCGCAATATGGAGGATCTTCGCTGGACGGTGAGTTTCAAGCGCATAGGAACGCATTAATTGGGTTTTAATGCGTTTCTATGGGCTTTTTTATTTCGCATTACGACGTTTTCGTTCTACAGCGATTTCGCTGGAATGAATTAACGTCGTAATGTGAGGCACCACTGTATAAGAAACTATGGCCAAAGTCCCACTGCTTAGCATAAGTCAAATCTCAACTTTTGATGCATTCTATCTTGCTAACAAAGTGTCCCTGCTGTGACCCTCGGGGTGGGGGGAGATGCATGCACACACACAAACAGCCAGGGTGTGAATGTGCCCTCACTGAATCACAGCACAGAGTTTGTCTGCTAGGGAAAAAACTGTGACCAAGAGTCACAATTTGGCTTACAGTAAACAACAAAATTTGGGCAATGTTTAAACTGTCGGGTTCTTCAGTATATAATCACAAGCCTTTACTTTTTTTGTAATTTTACATACTTTCTGTTCCTTATTAAGAGACAGATACTTCCTTTGACAAAAGTTCTAACACGTCTATGCTATTACTCAGCCTTTCCACAGGCAACCCTCATTCTAACTCCCAAACTCTGACAGCACTAATAGCACTAACCAACCCACAGCTCTACTAACTCTCACACATGCACCCTTAAATTCAACACAGCCACAAACCATACAGACCAATCAGCTCACAGTTCCATTAATGTTTTTCCTCATTTCTCAACTTCCATAACTATCACTCCTGATACATATCCCACTTACAATTTTCAATCTCACCCTCTCACTTACAGTACAGGATGATACAGTACAAACATATAAACACACAAGCTATCTCTATCTGTTATTCCCTGGAAAATGTGCACAGTATTACAGCCCTAGTGAGTCTTAGTGACATTTAGATAAAAACCTGAAGGGCCAAAATTGAATTTAATGTAGATATTAGCATATAACTTCTTCCTTAAAAAGTTAACTGCAAAGTTTTCTAATTTTTATAATTTTTTTTTCTTTTGGCTGCTAAAATTGACTCTCAGCCTTTTTTGCCTTCTTCTCAAGTCTGACATCTGAGATTATTCACAACCCACTGTGTGTTCCACCTTTTCTTTATGAAATTTCCACAGTGTTTTACAAACTACTGTATACCTAAATTGCTTACCAAGCCAAATGAAGCCATGGAATTTAAAAGGCACTGCTTTTAAAATAAACATGGCAGTTTAGGAAACAGAATGAAGACTGCCATATCCAACTGAAATTACAAGCAATGTTTTAGGGAAGAGCATAAAATTAACCAAGTTACTTTGCAATAAAGTGCTGTCCAGCTTGGTTGGTCAAACCAGTGTGAAGAAACTGGGCCTTATATTGATTTTTGGACATGCAAAGTGTAAAGTGTTCCTGGGGGGGAAACATCCTACTGGCAAATTTAAACACCAAGTTTGGCAAGGCTGGAAACTGAATTTCTACAAGGTAAATCCCATAGCAGAGGAGAAGTGAACAGCAGCCCATTCCTTGCCTGAACAATTGCTCTCTTTTAGATGAAATTCACTGTGATTCATGATTTTATACTTCAATGGCAGAGTCAGAGGTCATTTTTCTTCCTTCAAGAGGAGGCAGACAGGAAAAGTAAGGACTAGAGGCTTTACTATTTATGGCTGTTGGAATACTTTACATTGTTTTATAGCAGAGGCTGCTATGAATCACCGTTTTGGACTATTCTCAGTGAGAAAAAGTTAATATCCAGTCCCAAAGAAGTTTTAAAAGGCTGTTTTAGGCTGTATTTGGAAGACATTAATACACTTCTGTATATTCTTTTCTCATTTTAGTGGCTAATTATTCCTTTTTTATTAAAACACAGATTTTTGTAAAATACATTTAATATAAGCAAACAGTTAAATTAGTAACATTTATACCTTTGATGGTAGATATTATGCTCTTTACAATGTTCCTTACTACCACCATTACCTACTTATATAGTAGTACTATTCAAATAGGGAGTTCTTTGTATCTCTATCAGGATCTCTACACTTCTACAGCTAGCCTTATACTACATCTGATTCATATAGCTTTGTGCGCCTTATATTGTTTTCTGTCTCTGATTGGGAGAAGAACCTGTTGCATTTAAAGCACTGATTTCCTTCATCATTTTTCAGAACTCTTGTCCAGTTTCCTACACTACATTTTATATCATTTATGAGTTCCATTAATTCAGGACAGTACTCAGGTCCTACAGAAATTGCCAGAAAGGATAAAGTTTACACTGCAGGGCATACCTGGCATGTGGTCATATTACAGTATGAGCAGCTTCCACCACTGGACTTCTGCTGGCAAGAATAGAATTCAGCAGAAGGCGAGTAATCTCGCCTTCTCGTTACAGTTCTCTGTGCACCCCAAAACCTGATCTGTATGCTGGAAGTCCCAAGGCAGTTCTGGGCATGTCCAAAAGCTGCAGGAGGGAAAGGAGGAAAGGGAGTTCCTCAAAGCAGGGGCCAGAGTACCAGCACCCCACTTGATTTAGGCATCTATTTGTTGTAGGACCTCCTTGTTATTCTATATCTTCAGATTCTGTTATGTTTCTGTGTTGAAATGGCTGCTTTCATGAGAATAGAAATGTTTTCCACATTCTCTTAATCTAAATTTATTGATGAATTTTGGAGTTCCATGTTGCTTGAGCTTGTCTTCAAAGGAAGTTGTATTTTAGAGGAATCCTTCTGGATTTCTACATTCCGCAATACAAAGGACTGTACATGCACATTTTCATATAACATTCAAATTATACATATCAATAAAACACCACCAAAAGCAATATTGGTGTAAACACACATATGGTCCCATCAAGAATAAAATTATCAGTACAGTCAGTAAAATATAGAAACCATAAAGGGATTGAAAGCTGAGGCAAAACTAAGTATGGTCTGATTTTGGTATTCAGTTTATAAATTCTTCCACTTAAACCCAAATTAAATACAAGTACAACAAAGAGAATTGTGAACTCAACAATAATAGAAAAAAGTAATTTAGCAAAATCTAAGATGGTTTAGCATGTTGGGCACATGGTTGTGGAACCAGAGGTTGGGAGTTCAATCTCCCACTGTGTCTAGGGAGAAAAAGCCAGCCTGTGTTGCCTTGAGCAACTACAGTGGTGCCTCGCTTGATGACGATAATCCGTTCCAGCAAAATTGCTGTACAACAAAATCGTCGTTAAGCGAAAGTTAAAAAACTCATTAGAATGCATTAAAAACCAGTTAATGCATTCTAACGGGCACAATACCTCATCGTCCAGCGAAGATCCTCCATAGGCCGGCCATTTTTCCAGTGCCTATTAAGCGAGGAATCCATCCTAAACACAGCAGGGAGCCATTTTGCACAGCGGACAGCCATTTTGAAACCCAATGATCAGCTGTTTTTAGATCGTCATAATGCAAAGAATCGGTTCCCGAAGCAGGGAACCGATCGTCGTGAAGCGAAAATCGCCCTTTGAAACATCGTTTTCCAATCGCAAAAGCAATCGCAAAAACCCCATCGTAAAGCGGATTTGTTACGGGGCGGGGTAATTGTCAAGCGGGGCACCACTGTACACAGATCTAGATCATCGCCAAGAGAAAGGAATGGTAAACCACTTCTGAGTACTCTATATCTAGAAAACACTGGAAAGGAACATTGTAAAGTGGAATGGACATGACAGCACATAATTACTATATTGTTCTTAAGGATCGACCATTCATCCTGCTAGGCTTGGTCTTGGCGATTTACTTCACATTCTGTTGGCTTGTTTTTTCTAGAGTTAAGAATCAATGGTTCAATTCTTTCTGTTTTTCATTCCGTGATCAAAACAGAGAAATCAAGTGTTGTAGTGTTATAGCAGCTGACTTTAGTCCAATGCATTTCATGATGTGCTTGACATACAGACAAGTACAGTGTTTGGTAGGCTTCATTCAAAAGATGGCTTCTAAGCTGTCTGTAATAGCAGTGTTTCATTAGACAACAAACTACTCTCATCTGGCAATTATACAAGCCAATTATATACTGCCACTTTGCTACCTGTTTACCAGTAATGTTCCACTCACAACAGTAAAGCCAAATGAGCACCTATGTTTTTGCAGAACATATCTAATTAAGGATAAGTAAGTCACATTCATTCAAGTGTACAAGGAACAACTAGTACCTCAGCAGTAGTGAGGAAAATGTCTTCACTTATATGTCTCATTCCGCATGACACAACGCCAAGGGCAACTCCTGGAAACACATAGGCATTGTTACCCTGTCCAGGGAAAAATGTACGTCCATCTGGAAGAGTAACTTTATCAAAAGGGCTTCCACTTGCAAAAATGCCACGCCCCTAAAACAGATAGAAATAATTTTGAAAATGTCAGCGCATGCATCTATATCTACAAAGCAATACTTTTAATCATAACATACAGGAATCCATACACTAAGCAAAATAAGACTTCTGATATTCTTAACATGTACTGTTGAATTAATCTCTATGTGTTCTCAGGGTTAAGGCAAGTCATTTTATGTCCTGTAGTCCCACTTTCATAACTTTAGCCCAATGCTTGATTGCACATTTTATGGTATACCCAATAGCAAAATGGTACAGTATCATGCTCATTTCATGTGACTTCCAGTCTCTTATTTTTCATTTTGGGAAGACTGGAATCATACCTTCAGAACTAGCTTCAGCCACACACAGAAATATGAATACATAAAACTGAACTGAGACCAAGATCTGTGACCGAGTCTTCTAAAATCTTTGCAGACAGATTTTGAAAAGGACAAAAGTTGCAGACAAATGTTTAGTAACTACATAAAACAAGAATATCAGAGATTTTGCTATCATGCATGTGATACCTCCTGACATTCCCTCTTCTATAAATGTATTAAAATTATTGTCATATATTGTTATCTGAGCACCCTAGTTTGTAGTGATATCACTGTAGATCTCTGATCCTGCTTAAAGCCACAATGTGCATCTGTCAGGATTTCTAAAAATGGCACTAAAAACCCCAAACAAACACACCACAACTCATATGTTCAGGTCTTACACCAAACAAATAGCTGATCCCTTAAGTGTGGAAGCCCCTGTGCTAGAGCATAAGCTTTACCACATTTACTCATCACTTCTAAAAATGGTTTTATAACTCAGCCTTGTGTCTGGAGAAGCAGCTATAAAGTTGCAGCCTTCATGACTGAATTAGATTTATAAACAGAAAGTTTATAACCTTATTTAGGGAGTTACAAATATATAATGTAACACAAACACAGTCTAATTATTCAAAAGAATATGGTTTAGCTTGGTGTCATGTAGAATTATAACAGCTTGCCTTATACATTTTTGATGGTGTGTTAGGTATTTCAGTATATCTAATTCCAGCCAACAGATGAAACGGAACACTATAACCATGCTTTTAAAATATTAGCATTCCTATTTCATTCTGGCATTGCATTCTGATGTAGACTTTGTAATAGGCAAACAGGACATGCTACATTTTTAGTTCTATTTATAATTTATAAGGCTGAAACAGCAGAGAAATTTCAAGGGGTAAACCTGTAAGCCAACAGTGAATGTAATCTATCTTGAATTCATATGCAGCAGTATTTAATATTTTTATTATATATAATTGGATTCCTATTGCTTGCTCCAAGCTGGTGAACCAATTTAAATAACTTAGATGGTTAATTTATTAATTCCCCCCATATGCATACCTATGGATTATGCATGTGGTTATAGTGTACACATCAAAAATGGAAAACTTTATTAGGAAAGCAAATACTGTACTTATTACACTTCTCCCTTCAACAACACTGGAGGTAGGAGTGTTAGGCCCCTGTAGTTCAAAATCCATGTATAACTCTTAACGCCCCTGACATCTCTTCTAATTCTCTTCTATTTTATTATAATTGTTATTGAATGATTATGTATATTCTTGTGTTTTATTGTTTTATTTTGTATTGGAAGCCGCCTAGAGTGGAACAACTAGTACCGCCTAGAGTGGAACAATAGGTGGGGTATAAATCAAATAAATAAATAAATTAAACAAATTAAAAAATTTAAGTACAAAGCATAAACAGTTGATTCTCTCTCTCTCTCTCTCTCTCTCTCTCTCAATCATACACACACACACACACACACACCACCACCACCACCACCACCACCAGCAGACTGGGGCTGCCACACTGCTAACAACAGGGCCTAGGTAAGCCTGAGACCCACTTTTCTCAGGCCACTTCCTGGTGACAAGCAACAGTACAGGATGGATGGATGGATGGATGGATGGATGGATGGATGGATGGATGGATGGATGGATGGACGGATGGACGGACGGACGGACGGACGGACGGACTGACTGACTGACTGACTGACTGACTGACTGACTGGGGGGCATGCATAACCAAAAAGATGCTGCTCAGGTGCATGCAATTCAAGGGAGAAGTGTATTGTTTAAAATACGATTTATATTTGTTTACTGATATAGACCAAAATCCTATTGGCATATTACACACATACAAGAAGAATCGTGTTTTTTGCTAAATGACAAGGTTGGCCATGGCAGTTTGCATCATTCCTCTTCTGTATGCATAAAAATTCAACAGGATTTTGGCCATAGTGCTCAGTTTAGCAATTACAACTGCAGCCAGGCCCCATTCTGACTCATACAAATAGTTTGCTAAAAGCTGACATGTAGTCTACTGTGTATTTAAACAATGCTGTCTTGCCATAAAATAAATTACCCCATCCAATTCTCTCCAACTCATACATCCTGCTATTGGTTCAAACAAAATTAAATCATATAAGTTAACTATACCTCTCAAATCATTGTCTGTTTCTCACTTGTACCACACACTGATTATTACTATCTAATTGCCTGTATTCTGCATCCCTGTTGCTCCTGGTACCCTTCCACTGGTTCACCCTTCCTCTGAATTGGCCCACCTCAACATAAGGATTTATAAATGTCCTTTGTAAAAATCTAAATAAACAATTTGATTATCGTAAATGACTGCTCAGATAACTCATCCTGTACCAGTATAACCAAGTATGTATAAACTAACTTTCTTTCCTTACCTCAGTTAGATGGTAGCAGTCCTCAGCTGAGCATTCTGCTTTACTAGTGGGATTACTGAGGGCAAAAATAATTGGCCGCTTGTTGAACGAAGCCATATCTGTGATAATTTTTTTTGTAAATGCGCCACCAATGGCAGCAACACCTGAGTAAGAGAAAATTAATTGGTTATTTTTCTTTCTGGTCCATATTTAATATAAATGCATTACCATTGAGAGAATAATAGAACAGTGTAACACTGACTTGTTATAAAGATAGTAAGGTACACTGGAGCAAAGCTACAAGATTACAGGTGACACAGAGATACAGTACTACCTAAAAGTAGCTCAGCTGACACTTGCCACTAAATGGTATCACTATATGTGTTTCCCATTGATGCTACTAATGAAGAGTGGAGAGAAATTTTAAAAAATGATGTTGTTGCTGTAACTGTGGAAGTAATCTATAAACAGGCCTAGCATTCTTGACAGCAACCCCATTTTGGCTTTAACTTTCAATTCAGCTGTGATAATATAACACATGAAGTGTCATAGATTTTAGGAAATAACTCCACATTGCCGATATGCTTGACTAAATGTCATACTTCTTCTAATCAAAGGCAGATTTCGTAAAATGACAGGAACCACATTCTGACCTTCTCTCAACACTTTCATTAACATGTTTCATATCACACAGTAATGATATACACCCACTTAGAAGTATGGAAGCAATCACAGTGAACAGTCAGAAAACAGTGCACACTGCTCTTTGTGTTGCAAAGGAAGTAAGTCTACTGGGACATTCTTCATACACAACATTTAGAAGATTTACTTTGGAACTTTGATGGTTAAGAATAGTAGCTGTTGTCATCTCTAATACTGTAAAGAAATCTCCAATCGTCTAAAAGCCCAGTCATTTGATCTCCTTTGCCAGGGTAAAGTGCTTAGAACTGAAATACCAATAACCACACCAGTTCAGGTTCACAAAAACTTAATACAGCCTTGCAGTAACACTGTGTCAGTGTTTCAGCCAGTACCATTGTACCTGTGATGTTAAAGATGAATTTAGATGTTTTTGTTTTACATTTATATAAATACATTTACAGAAAGAGATGAATTTATTTGAAATAGATGAAGGCCTGCCCCAGATGTTTCATTGTTCAATACATATTGGCCTTCATCTCCATTGCAATCTTCCTGTGACTTCCACTTTCATCTGAGACAATAATAATTCAATATTAAAGTTTTCAGAATACTAGTCACAGAAAAATGGTACAACATACCAGAATTTACCCTGCTTATTTGCACTAATATGGATGGAAAATGCACCACTGTGTAACTCCCTTCAAATGAAGAGGATGCAAGAGATGTTTTTTGGAACCATGCCTACAGTGAGAAATTTCAGGATCTGAAATGGTCATAATTCGGACATAAATTAAAGGTATATTCAGCAGTTGTTTGTGTTCTAAACAAGTCTAGATGCAGCCAAATTACTGCTCGCTTCAACACATAATCTTTTAAAATTTATTTCTGGGGCTTTTGCTCTGATATTTCAAAAATGTAAAGACAAAAACTAGCTTCTAACATATTTAACAGCTAATTGGTCTTAACAAAATTTACTATCTCATTTGGTCAAAGTTTTTACCATTTGTATGAAGTTTTCTTTTTCTGTAATATTTAATGGTAAGGATGACAATCACATCCAACTTCCAAAATGAATCAGCAAATATAATTTCACTTGTATTTGATGGCTACTTTCACCATCTTTACAAAATAATTACTTCTGTTCTTGGGTCCAACAATAACAAGTCTTCTTCCTGAGCACTGTCTAGCAAGACACCATATATGGCATTTGCTGAGACTCAAGTTTAATGAAAACCTTGGGAAAATATCACAGAACATAGTCATCCCAGCTATGCAAAGAGAGGTTTTAAACCATTTATCATCCAAACAGAAATTTAAAAAAAATCAAACTCAATCAGTCTCTCTTGCTTACATAGCATATTTCTCCTATGTTCTGTACACTGCAGCGCAGTCACAACAGATGTATATCTACATTATTTATTGTACGTTCTGTCAATGGTACAGAGTACGAGAGGATAGTTACAGAGTTACTAGCTGTATTATGTTTTGAGTAAAAATGTGAGAGGACAGAGCTAACTCCATCACTAAAAATATACCTATATGTTTCACAAGTATGGATTACTCCACATCATGTCACATGTTACAGAAATAGGAAAGTTACTTTTTTTGAGTTATTTAGCCACCACTAAAGAAAGTGATTCAAAAATTTCTACAACTGAAGCTTCATGTGGTATAGCGAGAAAAAACAGGGATTTTTAGTATAAACCTGAACATAACTTTCTGAGAACTCTGCTCAGAGAAGAGTTGGACATGATGGCCTTATAGGCCCCTTCCAACTTTACTATTTTATGAAGATTAACAACCTATATTTTTTAGTTCACACATATCTAGTGCATGTGTGTACACACACACACACACACACACACACACACACACACACACACACACACAAACGAGATTATAAATCGAACGAAATGGCAAAGATTGGATGGATGGATAACACAAATGCGTGTAGATGTTACCTATAAGAGCTGTTGGTCTTATTTTGTTCACAATCTCTTCTAGATTTTTCATTTCATCATGCTGATGGGCAAACCGCTCTTTCTCTGGTGTTAGTGAAGCACGCCCCTAAGTTTAAAAAAATAAAGGTTATTGATTTAAAATGTAGCTTTGCATTTATTGCCATGTTATCTGTATGAATGAAAGGATTCATTTTTACTTCAAAAACATCTGTACAACTTTTCTCATTTTAGGAAAGTCAATCAACTTGTCCATATTTGCTACATACCAAACATATGAGAGCTATGATTTTTTGAAACCTGCTTTGTCCATTTACATCCTGCCCAGACAGGGGAATTTGAGATGGTCTGGTTCATGCTGCTTATCTTCAGTGCAATTTATTTTAGCTCTCTCTTGAGTGATCCTCCATTCACACTGGAGCTGTTTATTCTTCTGTGAGAAGGCTTCACACATGTGTTTGGACCACCAGTATACTGAACAGCAAAGTTCATATGGTTTACTCACAAGCAAGAAGGCAGTAGCAACAGTAACCGAGGACAGTGGGGGCACAAGGGGAAAACACTGGGATGAATGGTATGGAGATGGTAGACAAATAATCACCTCTTCCCCCACTTTTCTCCTCAGCTGGGGCTCTACTGGGTTTGCCCTGCCTTGTGGGGGGCAGAGCCCATGCAGTCAATTAGCCCTCTTTCCCACCTTTTCCTGCAGACATTGTTCACTGGGCTATGGTGACTCCCCCCTCCCTTATTAAATAAAGTAAGTGGCTCATACTAAACCATACCAACAGTGATTCAATCAGTGATCTATATATCCACTTAGAAAGGCCGTTAGAGAAAGGTTTCATTAAGCATTTCTCTCACCTTTTAGAAAGACAATCAGATCTTCTGACATGCCCATGCTTCTATGAATTTTTCATAATTTTGATACTGAATGCTTTCCAAAGTTTATTTGATTAAAATCCATTATATTCCACAAAACTTTTAATCTTCTAAGCTGCCTTGAAATGTGATCTAGTGAAGTGGGCTGTGTAGCGAGCAGCCCTGTCCTCACCTGTCCATCACAGTAGAAGAGTGGAGTAGAAGCCAATGAGAGGACGGAAGGCGGAGCCAAGGGGGGAGGGGGCTGAATATAAAGGCTGGTGTATGGAGTATGAGGAGAGAGAGACTGTGAGTGAGAGAAACTGTGAAACTTAAAAGTGAACTTAGAGTGCATTACAGATCTGTAAGAACTCTGAATGGAACAGAGTGTTAATAGAAGTTTAAAGTTAAAGTAGAACTGATTCAAATACAAGTGATTAGCAACCTGTGATTTGCCTATTGAATATTAAACATATGTTTAACTTCCCTGGTATAATAAATCATTTAAGTTTTAAAAGTACACATGTCTCTTTGATTAAATGGTATTGAAGCAGCAATACCTGGTGGCAGCGAAGAAAGAAGAAGAGCAAGAACCTCATGAAGACCTGAGGGAATAGGGGCTTCAGAGGGGATCACCACAGGCTGTAGTCCACAAAAGTTTATGTAACATTAAATTTACTAGTTTTTAAGATGCCACAAAACTCTTTTGTTGTTCTAATACATGTAAATATTTCATTGGCTGTTTTAAATGAAAAGAAGACATTGTGGTACCTTGAAGATTAATTGCTATATTTTAATGTAAGCTTTCATGGAACATGTCTGCTTTGTCAGAAATAAGTGTCAGAACAAAAATACTATATAGTAAAACATTCATACAAGGCTCTAAAGGGACAGTGATGTCTGGTGGCACTTCACACCTAGAAATGATTTATTTATTATTAAAATATTTTTACCCTGTCTTTCTCCTTAAAAGAACCCAAAGTGGCTTTGTTGTTGTTTAGTCGCTAAGTCATGTCCGACTCTTCATGACCTCATGGACCAGAGCATGTGAGGCCCTCCTGCTTCCACTGCCTCCTGAAGTTTGGTCAAATTCATGTAGATAGCTTCAATGACACTGTCCAACCATCTCATCCTCTGTTGTCCCCTTCTCCTCTTGCCTTCACACTTTCTCAACATCAGGGGCTTTTCCAGGGAGTCTTCTCTTCTCATGAGATGGCCAAAGTATTGGAGCCTCAGCTTCAGAATCTGCCCTTCCAGTGAGCACTAAGAGTTGATCTCCTTCAGAATGGATAGGTTTGATCTCCTTGCAGTCCAGGGGACTCTCAAGAGTCTCCTCCAGCACCTTAATTCAAAAGCATCAATTCTTTGGCGGTCAGCCCTCTTTATGGTCCAGCTCTCACTTCCATACATCGCTACTGGAAAAACCATACCTTTGACTATGCAGACCTTTGTCGGCAAGGTGAGGTCTCTGCTTTTTAAGATGCTGTCTAGCTTTGTCATCACTTTCCTCCCAAGAAGCAGGTGTCTTTTAATTTCGTGGTTGCTGTCCAGTAATTATGGAGCCCAAGAAAGTCAAATCTGTCACTGCCTCCATATCTTCCCCTTCTATTTGCCAGGAGGAGATGGGACCAGTGGCCATGATTTTAGTTTTTTCGACATTGAGCTTCATTTTGGGCGCTCTCCTCTTTCACTCTCATTAAGAGGTTCTTTAATTCCTCCTCACTTTCCGCCATCAGAGTGGTATCATCTGCATATCGGAAGTTGTTGATATTTCTTCCGGCAATCTTAATTCCGACTTGGGATTCATCCAGTCCAGCCTTTTGCATGATGTATTCTGCATATAAGATAAATAAGCAGGGAGACAATATACAACCTTGTCGTACTCCTTTCCCAAATTTGAACCAATCAGTCGTTCCATATCCAGTTCTAACTGTTGCTTCCTGTCCCACATATAGATTTTTCAGGAGGTAGATAAGGTGGTCAGGCACTCCCATTTCTTTAAGGACTTGCCATAATGTGCTGTGGTCCACATAGTCAAAGGCTTTTGTGTAATCAATGAAGCAGAAGTAGGTCTTTTTCTGGAACTCTCTAGCTTTCTCCATAATCCAGCACATGTTAGCAATTTGGCCTCTAGTTCTTCTGCCCCTTCAAAATCCAGCTAGTACTTCTGGGAGTTGTCGGTCCACATACTGCTGAAGCCTACACCTTGTAGGATTTTGAGCATAACCTTGCTAGCATGTGAAATGCGTGCAACTGTACGGTAATTGGAGCATTCTTTGGCACGGCCCCTCTTTGGGATTGGGATGTAGACTGATCTTTTCCAATCCTCTGGCCACTGCTGAGTTTTCCAAACTTCCTGGCATATTGAGTGTAGAACCTTAACAGTGTCATCTTTAAGATTTTATATAGTTCAACTGGAATGCCTTCACCTCCACTGGGCTTGTTGTTAGCCAAGCTTTCTAAGGCCCGCTTGACTTCACTCTCCAGGATGTCTATCTCCAGGTCAGCAACCACACTATCTGGGTTGTTTGGGACATCCAGATCTTTCTGGTATAATTCCTCTGTGTATTCTTGCCACCTCCTCTTGATGTCTTCTGTTTCTGCAAGGTTCCTACCATTTTTGTCCTTTATCACGTCCATCTTTGAACAAAATGTTCCTTTCAGATTTCCAGTTTTCTTGAACAGATCTCTGGTTCTTCCCCTTTCTATTCTTTTCCTCTATTTCTTTGCACTGTTCATTTAAGAAGGCCCTCCTGTCTCTCCTTGCTATTGTAGTCGCAAAGGCTTTCATGGCTGGGATCTAATGGTTGTTGTGGTGTTTTCGGGCTCCTTGCTATTCCTTTGAAGTCTGCATTCAATTTTCTGTAACTTTCCCTATCTCCCTTGCATTTTGTCTCCCTTCTCTTCTCTGCTATTTGTAAGGCCGCATTAGACAGCCACTTTGCTTTCTTGCATTTCCTTGTCTTTGGGATGGTTTTTGTTGCTGCCTCTTGTACAATGTTACAAGCCTTCAGCCTGTAACATTTGTCCACCAAATTGAGTTCCTTAAACCTGTTCTTCATTTCCACTGTGTATTAAGAAGGGATTTGGTTTAGATTATACCTGACTGGCCCAGTGGTTTTTCCTACTTTCTTCAGTTTAAGCTTGAATTTTGCTATAAGAAGCTGATGATCAGAGCCACAATCAGCTCCAGGTCTTGTTTTTGCTGACTGTACAGTGCTTCTCCATCTTTGCCTGCAGAGAATGTAATCAGTCTGATTTTGGTATTGCCCATCTGGTGATGTCCATGTGTAGAGTCGCCTCTTGTGTTGTTGGAAAAGAGCGTTTGTGATGACCAGCTTGTTTTCTTGACAAAACTCTATTAGCAGAGTTATTAGTCTTTGCCCTGCTTCGTTTTGAACTCCAAAGCCAAACTTACTTGTTGTTCCTTTTATCTTTTGACTCCCTACTTTAGCATTCCAGTCCCCTATAATGAATTACAAGAACATCTTTCTTTGGTGTCAGTTCTGGAAGGTGTTGTAAGTCTTCATAGAATTGGTCAATTTCAGCCAATCAGTGGTTGGTGCATAAACTTGGATTACTGTGATGTTGAAAGGTCTGCCTTGGATTTGTATCAACATCATTCTATCATTTTTGAGACTGTATCCCATTACAGCTTTTCCCACTCTTTTGTTGACTATGAAGGCTACTCCATTCCTTCTATGGGATTCTTGCCCACAATAGTAGATATGATAATCATCTGAGCTAAATTCGCCCATTCCTGTCCATTTTAGTTCACTGATGCCCAGGATGTCAATGTTTATTCTTGCCATCTTCTGTTTGACCACATCCAGCTTCCCAAGGTTCATAGATCTTACATTCCAGGTTCCTATGCAGTATTTTCCTTTGCAGCATCAGACTTTCCTTTCAGTTCCAGGTGTGTCCACAGCTGAGCGTCCTTTCGGCTTTGGCCCAACCACTTCTTTAGCTCTGGAGCTACTTGTACTTATCCTCTGCTCTTCCTCAGTAGCATGTTGGATGCCTTCCGACCTGAGGGGCTCATCTTTCAGCATCATATCTTTTAGCCTTTTGTTTCTGTCCATGGGGTTTTCTTGGCAAAGAAACTGGAGTGGCTTGCCAGTCCCTGTTCCAGGTGGATCGCATTTAGTCAGAACTCTCAACTATGACCTGTCCGTCTTGGGTGTCCCTGCAAGGCATAGCCCATAACTTCTCTGAATTACTCAAGCCCCTTCACCACGACAAGGCAGCAATCTGTGAAGGGGTAAGGTGAAGGGGGAAGGTGGCTTACAGCATTAAAAAGACAATATTTGAAAGCTAAAAACAGTAAGTATACAAATACTGTATTTAAAAAGAATTAAACAAGTGTTATGTTAAAAATGTTAAATAAAATGAATGCTAACAAAATATTTAAAAGCAACAGAGCACAACAATCCATTTTAAACCACTGTTTGGTATTCAGTTCTTTTGAATTCTGGCTCTGTAAGCAGTAACAATGATTAATGGAAACAACAGAAGGTATCTCCATTTCTCTGCATTAGAAACTACTGAGAAAGAAATGAAATCAAGTATTCTTGTATTCCATTGCCTGGTAAGTTCAGGGCAGGTTGACACTTTGCTCCTGGACTAATTAACACACAAAGTGAAGGACAAGAAAGGTTCTTCCACCACCCTGGGAATTAAACACACAGGAGACCCATATATTTCTTTCAGAATGACTTAATACAGAGAACAGTGTGGAACTCTGTGTAAGGCATGTAATAGCTTCTGTAAATAAGAGGACTGAAAAAGTACAGCCATATAAGGTGTAGTGACTGAAATTTACCGACTAAGAAAGAAGCTTCACTATTATGAATTGAGTGAAGTATCTTCCTATTCTACCATCTTATAGCACACTCGTTGGACTTCATTATATCAAAAAGAAAGAATATTCCACCTCCCTGTTTGCTACATGTTCTCAGAAAACAAATCTCATCTATTCTTTCCCCAGCTAAGTTGCTTCTTTGCATTTTCCCTCAAATACTGGGAGCCATCCAAGTTCCTTTGGGATGACCAAGGAAGACTCTCTGACTCACATGCACCACCTCAGGCCTGAAAACTGTGGGAACGTGGGATCTGCTTTCAACAGTGGCTGCAGCTGTGTGGGAGGACAGAACTGGCATTTTGGCACAAGTTATCCCTTTCCTTGTAGAACACAGATAACCCCAAACAACACTGTAAAAAATGTTTATTGAGCCTCCAGAGGTTTTGGCCCTTCATATTAATCACAGCACATGCTTATTTCAGTGAGCGCTCACTTTAGAATGCTGAAAGGGAGAACCAAGCAGAAAATGACGTAAGTGCCACCATTGTTCAAACTGAGGAAGTAACAAAATGTTCAAGAAATATGTAAAGTTTTATCTTATTTGAGCATCTTTATTCTGACGTTTTGTGAAAAGGGTATGTGCGTGTGAATAGTCTTCATTTCCCCTACTGTTTGGCACAGGTATATAAATATGTATCCCACATATGTGGAGATACCTACCTGCATGATGCAATTCAAATTTAAAGTAATTCTAACATGATTGTGTATTTAAAGTTAAACAATCCATTATGAACACATGCATACATAAAGATTCCTGTGTATGTGCTGTGATGGTGCAAATTACCTCACTACAAATTGTTCTCTCCCTCCCCAAGTTAGTAACCACAAGTCTTGATATTTATATAATGGAAGGCAATATATTATCAACAGCAGTAAATGGTTCCAGGGAGAACACAAGATGTTCTGTAGGTCTGTCACATGGCTAGCAATAAATATATTCCTGTATGCTATAGAATGTGGGCTTCTCTTGACTCACCCTTGATTCATGCAGGGAGGATCATTTATCTTCTCTCTTCCCTCTTTAAAGACTGCATTACTGGAATGCAAATGTATTTCTATAGATTTTAAAGATCTTCCCAAGATTGCTACTACAGAACTAAGCTGATGTACTTGTACCTGGTTTATTTTGTGGCCAGAACAGGAATGGAGATCCAATCTGGACTAAAGTATTTTAAGTTCTTGGCAAGTTTATGAAGACCAATTTCAATATACTGCAAAGTGATCAGACAAAAATCACTCTAGTTTTTAAACCCTCTAAGCCTGTATTATTGGGAATGTTAATCTAACGAAACAGATAAAACATCTGTGGAACACAAAAACTTGTTATCACCATCTATGCTTATATTATTTATTTGTTTCAACAGAAAATATTTTAACCGAAACACTGCTAAAAGAATCCAAACTATGTATTGCATATATGTTCCATCTGTAAGCTTCTTTAGAACCCTAGAATATAATTTCTCTGACTCGGAAGATTTTTTATATGTGACTAGAGCATCCAATACCACCTCTAAATTTGGGCATTAGAGACATATAAATGAGAAGAACAACAATTTATCTTCCCATATTTCCTGCACCTAAAAATTACTTTGTCAGATTGTTTAGGAAGGATATGGACCAGCCCAGTTAATATTAATAATTTCCCAAATGTAAGGGGCAGAACACAATAAGACAATTACCCATATCTCTGGCTGAGATGACAACATTCATACTGCATGTAATCAATTAGCCACAGATTGTAATGATCACATGAAATGCATTCATATAATCTCAACCACCATGTGAAGCAACCAAACTAAATCTGCAGGTAAGAGTTCCTTTAGATTGAACATCATAAAGTGTCCTACAGCTTTGATAGTACTAAACACAGCTCTCTCTACTGCTTGCGCTACCCCTGTCCAAAACACCAAGGTGACTCCCACACATAGGTGATAGCAACATTACTGACAACAACAGAGAAAAGGAATAATGTTTGACTATATGCAGGAAGCATGAGAATATAACAGGAAATCTAATTTTTCTTTTATTAAATTCTAGCATGAACATTTTGAGTTCAGACAACCCAAAGAAGATGAATTAGGAACTACATTATTCATTGGAGGATCTAATTTTAAGTATCTCAAATTTACGGTAACAAAGAAATTACAATTTTAAGGATATCCAGCTGTATTTGGCACTTTATACACAGTTTTGTCTCAGCTCTGGCATGTGGAAGAAATGAGGTAAGAATGACTGATTAAGTCTCTTAGCAGCCTTGAATTTCTAACCACTGCTGATATCATAGTAAACCACAACATGTGGGATACAGTCTTTATTCTATTGCTATGCTACAGAGTTATTTGAGGCAACACAGCTGACATTTTTGTAGAAGTCTGGGATACAGAAATTAAAATAACAGAAGGAAATCACTTTTGCTAGCAATATTTACTTTCTCGGTTTATAGGTATCTTTATGTTCACAGTAAACAGAAGGTGATAAAAATCTAAGGTTAAGAAAACAGTGCTTAACATATTCACACACTGTAACCATTTTTTATGCAAGATACAGCAGGAACTTCAACATTCCCACTTTTAACCTTCATGTGAGTTAATGTACTTCTAAAATCCCAGTATCACCCAAAGCAGTAGAAGTAAATTTTCTGTGCAACCCATAAGAAATCATCGGGATAGTTTATTTCAGACAAAACAAATTCCAATGTGAAGATTACTGGATCATGTATGAAAAAGAGACAATGGGCAGACAAAGTACATGTAGATTGCAGCAAAATTGCTTCACTCAATTTTGTTTAAAAAAATACGTAGAATACTTTACCTGCATATTAGTATTAGGAAAATACCTGTATTTACCTTTACAATCAGTCCTTTTGAATCAACCATCCATATCTTTTTGAGGGCTTCCTCTTTAGTTATTCCTTTCTTTTCCATGGCCATAACAATTAGATTGGCTATCCCTAAAGCTGCCTGAATAAGAGAAGAAAGAACAGATAAATAATTAATTCATAAATTAGAGAAACACAACTCAGATGATATAGATTTTTTAAACAAATGTTTCTCCTACAAAACAGTTACTTCTCTAACGCAATCCCCACACTTGCTGCTGGTAAGCAGAGCAATACCTAAGGTGGCCAAGAAAGTTACCACCAGAAACCAGGTGTTTTCAGATGTGTCCCCCTTCTTACAGAACAAACTCGCAGTAAAGTTTTCCAGGTTCCTACCCTCCCAGTTTTTAAGAAGCTATTAAAAACAGAATGGTTCAAAGGTGTCTTTTATTAAATCATATCACTCCATGTCCAACTGCAGTTTAAATTAGTGTTTACTTGAGTTAGGTTTGACAAGTTATGTGGTGTCTTTTTTGTCTATTGTTTATTGGTGTTGATACTTATAACTCGTGTTGTTCTATTTTGTAGATCATTTATGTTGGTTGTAAACTGCCCAGAAAGTGCACATCACACTATTGGGGACTATCCAAGTTGGTGAATGAGTGAATGAATGAACGAATAAATTTTGGGAGAAAGGCATTCATTAACAACAGTAACTGTCACTACTTAAGGAATACACAGATGTAGTTACTATTGCAGTACATGCTAATGAAGAGTATGGTAACACATAAATTTGGCAATGTTTGTACAGTATATAATTCAGGCATTACTCCATTGCACAGTGATCTTTCTAGTCAACACTCTGCTCTTTACTTTTACTTTTCCCATTTCAGGCTAAATATCTACAGGGTGGCATAAGGAGAAAAGAAGGGGGGAGGTAAAGTCTGCAGGAGAATCTAGGAACACACCAGGTCTAGTTGCCTTAGCCAGTAAATTCAAGTAAGGCCACTCTACTCTTCTCCCAAGCCCTGTGTCACTCAACATGAAGCACACAAATTGTGAGGTTTTTTTTTAATGTTGTAACTATAAGTTGATTCTATCTTGCATAAACCAAGACAGTGGTTTCCAAATTGTCCAGTGTGGGTCTGTAGGAGGGTGGCTAGGTATTTTGCTAATTCATATCTCAGGGAGCTGATGGCATTTACAATGGGCCTGAATGGGATTGAGTCTTTGTGGATTTTTGGAAGTCCGTATAGTTTTGGTGGGACAGCTTCTGTCTTGCAGATTCGTTGAAGTTCTGTCTTGAAGATTCATTGAAAGCCACATGAATTAGCAGAATACCTAGCCACCTTCCTACAGAACAACATTGGTCAAATCTCATCCTACATTCTAAGGAATGGGTCCATTTACTGTATTAAAGCCTCACATCCAAAATCTAGGAGGCCTATCTTTAGCACCATCAGAGCCAATTCAGACTATGGTTTGGGGTGTTACTTTGCACATATACTTTTTTGGTTTATAGATATAGTGTGAGTGCAATAAACATATGTTTGAGGCTAAGGTTTGTTTGTAAGCAAGGGAGTCAGGTTTGGTTATGGTTTCTTGTTAAGTGCACATTAAGTAATACCCTGAGTTTGCCACTTTTATGTGTAATTCACAACATAATTTGCTGTTACATCACCTTAGAATATAAAATGGTTTAGGATAAGCATACTCTGTGTTTCTAAGTCAGCTTTACATAGACTTATTTGAACAGCCAGTTATGGCGAAACACTGTGCCTTGTACAACCTTGGCACATCTACAAGTGCTCATGTTAATGTTTCTTGAGGGGCGTCACTTAAGAGTCCTTTCACACAACCTTGTGCTATTATTTTTGCATAGCTTGACACATTGTTATGCTGACACTTTCAAAAGAGACAATAAATGCTTCATGCACCAGTTCCTTTACACTGAATTTTCCAGAATCACTTGAGGAAAGATTTCTAAGTAGCCACAGCCAAATAAACTTATTTTATTGAAACAGGATTCATGGTTAAGGGCAACATTTTCAACCAGTACGAAAGCCAAGTTACACTTTACACAGGAGAACCGTAAGTGCTTCTTCCCAACATTTTCTTTTTTGGGAGCAGGGGCAGGAATGAAACGGAGCTTCAGGAATATTTCCTCATCCTATCTAAAGGCAGCTCTAGGACTGCTGGAGAATTAGCACTGGGGACAGGTGAAATACTTCCACCACGACATCAGTAAAACTGACAACCCAATGGTTGTGTTTCATCAGGATAGGACAGGGTAGGATAGGATAAGGCAAGGCAAGGCAAGGATCAAGAGAACCAATCAGAGCCATCCCACATAATGCTTAGGTCAACTCTAATAAACAATATTAACAATGGCCAATTCTTAGCTGCAACTACTACAACTATATTTGCTTCTATTCACTTCTAGAACCATCTTTTCTTTGTTGTATAATTTCCTATAAAGCAGTTTAATAACACAGTGATGATTACTGTATTAACAACACCTTGTACTTTTTTGACTAGGCAAAGCACCTCATGCTACCTCAGTAACAGTTAAGAAATGACTCTATGGTTGGTAGCAACAATCTCAAAAAAGAGATAGGGGCTGGGAGACTATGGCTTTGCTTACACAGAGCCACTCAATTAGTGGCTAATGTAAGATTTCAACTAGAGATCCATGGGATGTGTACCTCATAACTCACATTCTTATCCACTACTCCCCGTGTATCATTTCTCTAAAGCAATACAAATTTCTAACATGGGTCACAGATCTCCTTCCTCTTCTCACCCATTTTAAAAACTGGAAAATTATATTGTGTCCTTCAGCTTTTTAAAGTCTCTCTGCTAATTTCCTTATCCTTGTAGCTACCTGATTTGTATTTATAGTCAAATTGTAGATACAGCAAGTAGATATGTTACAGCAGGGACAAATGCCTTTTAGACATTATTCTTAAGATCTAATTCTTCTACATGCCCTGGAGATAGGAAACCTACATGATTAGGAGCCTGTAAATCCTATATTGCTGACTAGAGCTTCTGGGAACTTACGTTCAATGACATGTGAAATGCCACAAGTTGCCCACCCCTGATTTAACATCAGAGTTTTTTTTTTTTTTTCATCTCAATGTGTTTTGTAGATCATGGTAGGAAACTGAACCTAATCTTCATAAAAATATCTTCTTTTTCTTTAGTTCCTGGTATTCCTCTCCAGAAAAAAATCACTACACATGCACACATACACACATGAAACATGTGGTGCAGGAAATCTGTTATCTCCTTAGTTTTGAGACAGCTACTTGCAGTCTCACTGACCCTGTGCCACGTGAACAAGACATCTCTCAAAGGCAGCAGGAAGTGACTGTGTGAATCACGTCAGAAAGAAAGTCAATGCAGAGAAACATATTTCTTCAAACATATTTCAGAATACCATGCACTTGAAGGACGACACCTCCTTAGATCCAAAATAGATGCTGTAAAATATAGTCAACAATCTTGAAAGAAGTTCGAAAGATAAACTCAGTATTAAAGACAACAACCAAAGTAGACATAAACAAACTCTGAGAAGTCTGCTGAGCTGTTAAACTGCCCAGTCTGTTCCTTGATAAGAATCTATATGTGAACATATAACAGATAGGTTTAAGGAAGAGAGTAATCTAGTTTCCACTTCCATATAGTTTGAATTCACACTGAAAACAATCAAATGGTAGTAAAAGGGAAAGCAGAGTGCAGTACTTCAGGCCATTCTAGATTTTGGAACCCTCTGCATCAGCTAGATAATTGCTTTTTGGTAGGACATTTACACCATGCCATCATGGAATCCAAGATTCACAGGCAGTAGCATCCCATCCAATAGAAATGCTCTTTTGCAGATACTTTTAGTCCTGGTGAGGTGATTTAGTGAAAATAAGGGTATGTGCAGTAGGAAGGAAGGAAGGAAGGAAGGAAGGAAGGAAGGAAGGACAATGAATACAATATTATACCTCTCCTGCTCCCTGGAATAGTATTGTGTGATCTGACAGTTCATTGTTTGTAATCCTGAGAGCAGCAAGGAGACCAGCAACAGCTACAGATGCTGTTCCTGAAATACAGAAGCAAACATAAAACTGAGGCTCTGGAACATTCCGTAGGATCGTCTGCACAGGTGCAGAGCACCCATTTGGATGCATACATAAAGAGCATGAAGAAGAACTATAAGCACACAGCCATTCACTGGATGAACTCCATAGCTTAACTTATTCCACACAACATCAGCTGCTGTGGGTCTCAAGACTCTGCTGGGATCCCTTTCATTGTGGGGAAGCTGTTAGGGATCATGAGATGGGGTAGGAAAGTCTTTGATTTCCAAAAACTTGCAATTATCAGGAAAATCATCCCAGCAGTTGTGACCTTCAAAATTAACAACTTCCTCCTCTTCTGTGTCCCCCAGTAGCTGTCCCATAATGAAACAGATCCCAACAGAGCCTCAGGACTTTTGGGAGGGAGAACTGCAAATTTTTAATTTACCAAAAATAGCTGCAGTTGATGATATCATTGGTGTTATACAGCATTACGTTAAAACAACAGGATTTCAGCTACCTTATATATGGTGCAGGATTATTAAAGTGATATTAAAGCATAGATTTAAGCCTATATATAAGAAAATTTACACAGGCAATCCTAATGAAACATAAAGAGTGCTAGAAGGTATATCTACTAGAAATATATTTGGAAAGTTATCACACACGAGAAATAATAAATAATATGGTCCATCTGTTTTTGTAAGAATTAAAATTATTGTAATTTGTTCCTGTATACAAATCCTTGTAAACTATGTTCTTATTAGATAAAAATAAAAATCCGCTGATATGCTTACTGTGATCAAAATACTACTAGTCACATAATATTCCCACAAGGCTTATTTATCAAGAAAATAAATAAAATATTTCTTAACGTGCTCATAAAAAAAGGATTTTGCACTGGAAATTGTTTTCTAGATTACATCCCAGGAAGAAATGAGGATTCTGGTCACCAATCTCTTTAATTGCATAATGGAGAATAGGACAAGGGCAAATGGAGGCAACAGAAGCAGCAAAGACTATGATAAGTTTCACTAATAACATCCAATATTTCTGTTCATATATAGTTTAATTGTGTAATATGGAAAAAATTAGGCATTATGGACATGCCTCTTGTTTTTATGCCCTATGAGAATCTGATGGTTTCCCCTCCCAAGGCAAACACATATAAAATGTGGCGGTTGCTTTGCTGTGGCATTAACTCCTCTCGCTATGTAAGTGACAGACAGAGGGGCAACCTTTCATCTATTTAGGGCCATATTCCTTCCAGCATAATATGTCAAAGTGAATCTGTCACTGCTTGCTAGCAGTCCATAGTGCTAAAGGGGATGGCAGGAAGGGTCAGAATCAAAAGTAGGCAGGGATCTAAGCAGCATGGTAAGTACACTCCATTACCTTGAATGTCATCATTGAATGTGCAGTACAGGTTGCGATATTTATTCAGAAGGCGGAATGCATTTGCATTAGCAAAATCTTCAAATTGAATGAGACAGTTTCTGCCAAACCTAGGGATATAAAATACCAGAAACTTAAAATAATTATACACATTAATTACATAACTCGTCACTCATATTACCTTACAGTACATCTTTTGCCAAACGTCAAACAATAAAGTAAAAATCTCTGCTGAATTAGAAGGTATTGCTGCTAGCAAAGAAACCAGGTCAGCTGACTCAAGTGTTGATTCAAGGGGAAAAAGATATAAGGCAATGTGATAGCATACAAGGAAAGAACAAGTACATCCACTGAAAATCAAAGCAGTGATATAGTTTTAACTGAAATGTAGCGTGCAATCCAGTGTACTATCACAAAAGCATTTAATTATATGACATTACCTTTAGTAAAAAGCCTAGTAGAAACTGTTTGTGCTACAAGCCAAAATTACTGTACTTCTGTGAACATAAACATCTGTGAAACATAGGGGACCAGGCTGGAACTGTAAATTGTGAGAAGAATGGGAAAGATGCCATAGTGTTGTTAAACAGATTTAGTCTGTGATATATTGCAGATGAATTAGATGGCCCTCATCCAGCCAGGAGCTAGCCACACATGGAAACCGTTTTTAGAGCATGTCTTCCTCCATTTTCATATAGAAAAAAAGTCTACAAGGGTGCAAAATTCTTTTACTCCAGCAGTCTTTTTCTTTTGTTTTGTTTAAATGTTATATTTTGTTTTGTTTAAATGTTATATTTTGTTTTACTTAAATGCTAAAAAATAAGAAAAAACAAAGAAAGAACTGCTGGATAGCTCAGTGGTTTAGGCATCTGGCTGAAGAACCAGAGGTTGGGAGATTCCTCACTGTGCCTTCTTCACAGGGGCTTGACTCGATAATCCATAGGGTCCCTTCCAGCTCTGCAGTTATAAGGTTATTAAAACAAAAAAAGCTAAAAAGGACCCACAATAGAAATAACAGAAGTTCAGTAGTACTATAATATATTGGTGCAGCAAGCAAGCAATTCCGCTTTCTGCTGTGACCACAGAAATCACACTGCCATCTTTCCAACAAAGAAATGAAAATGCAGCCTGGGCATCCATTTTCCCACTGTGTAGCACTTTGGACAGTTTTTATACACAATCTCAGACATACAAAAAAGTTAAGTAGAGCTGAAACATTATCAGATTTCAGGCTGACACTGAAAACTGTTTTATGGAAAATGTGTAAAAGTCATTGTCCCAAAAAAGTCATGAAGGTCAACAAGTAAAGAAGTGTTTGTACATTTAATTGGATAAAGAAAACATTCAGCAGACAAGTATAAACCTTCCATGCTGCAGGGCTCAAGGCAGCCTCTACCTGAATTACGGGGGGGGGGGGGAATCCTGTAATGAAAAAGCTGTGAAAATGGGTTTTAAAAGATTCTTCCAGTGGAAAAACTTGTCAAATTTATCTTGAATTATCTACAGCCCATCCAGGTCAATAAAATTTGCTCACGGGCAGCCCACCTGACCCCAACATACTGTTTACTATCAACAACAGATCACATAACAATGATACAGAAACAGAAATAAGACCTTGTTGCAGTCCCAGGTATCATGTCTGCCCCCAAATCTACTCTTGCAACAGTGTAACAGGTCCTTATAAAGTCATTCATCATATCAGGGGTGCATAGACCTTTTCACCTTCCAATGCAAGAAATGCATTCTAATGTCATGTCCAAAAAATAGTCAAGGATAACTTCAACATTGCAAGTGTCTGCCACTGACTTCGTTCTTGAACTCAAAAGATAGGTTGAATAATAATTCCACAAGAAACAGTTTTATGTCTGGTGTCTTGAATAAGTAGAAAAACAAACATTCACGCTGTATGTATTAATCAGCTTACCAATCCAGAGCTACTCATGCCACTACTCAACATTCTTTTGCGAATAACCAGTTTATCACTGACTGTATTTTCAATTTTTTTTTAACTCTTTCAGACCTATTTACAGCTGCCCACCGCAACAACAACTGTGTATGTTTATTTATGACATTTACATCCAATGTTTTCCAAGGAAAGTAAGGTGTCATACAAGGTATGCTTCTCCACTGGTATTCTCAATAAGGGTAGGGAACCAACAGCCCTCCAAAAGCTGGTTGAGTCCCAAGATTGAGACGTGACCTGCTTTCAGAGTGTCATCTGACTCCATTTTGCTCCCCTCTCATCTTGTTTGAACAGAAAAGGCAAGAAGGATACAAATCCCTAACTGAGATTGCCTAGCTGAAAGCTGGTGTGAAATCAAACCTGACAGATTGAATCCTAGTATATAGAATAATCTCAGTCAGACTCCTCTGGTCCCCTCTATGCAGACATGTCACATGAAAACCTGAATGCTTCTGCCATGTCCACAATGTAATATATGGGAATGGGGAACTGCACATACTGGCTGCACATATACCATTGCCCACATGTAAGCACTGAATGGAGACAACCAGGTTGATGTATGTGACTCACAGACACCATGGAGAAGTCAGTTTTTGTCAGCCTAATCCATTTTGCAGATTGGTTGAGAATAAAAAAAAAAAGAAATGTTTCACTCTAACTTCCTTAGAGGAGGAACACAACTGTAATAAAACTTTCTCACTGGGTCATGGAGAAGACAATTTTAACAGTGTAAATACAGCCAGTGATTTGCTATAACTAACAAAGATGCCAGAACATTTTAAAACAAGGCTTAAAAATTCATTTTACCTAAATCCGAGTGTAATCATGCCAAAGTAAAGCCTAAAATGACCACAATGCACATTCAAATGGTGGTTCCTTCTTGTTGCTGTTTTTATTACACATCACAAGCTATTATGTTGACAACAACCACAAGAAAAAGAGGCCAAAATGCTCCTGCAAACTGGGCAAGTCCAACACTTTTTGCCGAAACAGAACAGCAAATAGTCACCATCGCCC